>NC_132998.1:5347191-5661731 GCF_048564905.1 Vicugna pacos
CATACTAGAAAGGGAATTCTGAGGGACACAGTTTAGCCCAGCCAAGTGGACACACCCCAAACTCCTAACTCACAGAAACTAAAATATAATTAAAATTTATCATTGTTCAAAGGCTTTGGGTTTTGAGGTAATTTGTTACCTAGCAGTTGATAACTAATACAAGTTTGACTGAACAAATTGTCTGTAATCAAGTGTAACAAATGAAAAGCTGTGGCCTGAGGTCAGCTGAGTTTTATTAGATTTGTACTTTCTGAATTTGCATAATATATGTGAGTGGATGATGTGGGGGGTGGGAGTATGGTTGGGGAGGGGGGTACTTATTTATGGGTGGGGTAAGTTTAGATAAAATCTTCATCAGAATCAGACCAGCAAAATAACAAAGTACAGGAAGACATCTTGACTGTCTCTAAAACACCTTGTGAGTCTTAGGAACTTGCTGGAGAATAAAGTAAAAAGACTTAGAAGCCTACATTAATGGAATCTCCCTGATGATCCTACCACCTGAGGGGTGGGATACAAGGGGACAGGCTCTATGGGCAGACACACCTGGGTTCCTGCCCCGACTCCCCCCTTACCAGTGATGTGACTCTGGCCACTTTGCATGACTTCCTGCTATGGACTAGACTGCGTTCCCCCAAAATCATACGCTGAAGCCCTCACCCCTTGGGCCTTAGAGTGTGACTGTATTTGGAGACAGGGCCTTTAAAGAGGTGATTAAGGTTAAAAGAGGCCAGAAGGGCATAGAAAGCAAACTTCTGGTTACCAAAGGAGTTGGGGGAGAGGTAAATTAGGAATATGGGATTAACAGGTACACGCTACTATATGTAAAATAGATAAACAACAAGGACCTACTGTATAGCACAGGGACCTATATTCAATATCTTGTAATAACCTATAATGGAAAAGAATCTGAAAAAGAATATATAGATAGGTAGATAGATAGATAGGTATAAACGTATAACTTTGCTGTACAAAGTTTTGCTGTACACTTGAAACTAACACAACATTGTAAATTGACTGCAGTTCAATTTTTTAAATTAAATTTTAAAAAGAGGTCATAAGGGTGGGTCCTAATCAAATGTAACTGGTATCCTGATAAGCTGAGAGAAACAGCAGGGGACATTCACGCAGAGGGCGGAGAAGGCGGCCGCCCACGAGCTAAGGCAAAAGGCCTCAAGAGAAACCAGGCTTGAGGCATCTTGGTCTCGGACTCCCAGTCCCCACGACTGTGAGGAAGGTCATTTCTGCTGTTTAAGCCGCCCTGTCCTGGCGTTTTGTTACAGCAGCCCTAGCAAACTAACACGCTCCCTGAGCCTCAAGTTCCACATCTGTTTAAAAAACAGTACTTACAGCTCCCACGGTCCAGACCTCCCTTTAGGTGTCAGAGTCCTTGGGGATTTAAAAAGAGACAAAAACTTTCGGTTAAGAGGAACCTTGGATCATATTAAAGGAATGAAGTCCAGCCTTGGGAGTCAGATCACATTCCAAACATCTGAGGCAGAGGTTTTATAAGCCAGAATATTTTCCAAGTCTTCTCCAAACAACTCACATAACAAAATGAGAAGAAAACGAGGTTCCCAGGGCTGTCTTGTCTGGGAGCTTTATCTCCTTGGACAGCCCATGATTTAAGAGAACCCATTTATGTTCTCCATTGCTGCTTGAAGAAGGCAGTTATCAGCATCTTCCATAGTAGAGATCCTGGTTCCTCTCGGGGAAATGGGAGAAGAGGGAGGAGAAGGTGTTTGTTAGGAAATGAGAAGGATTTCCTAAAGAAATTACTTGGAGCAACAGAAAGATCAAATGAATAGCCATTCTGCAAACACCCAGACCTCCACAGCCACACAAAGCCATTCTGCTCTGACATCCTTAGGGAAAAACGAAGACAGAGGGAAAGACGAAATTTTCTACCTGTCCCACCTTAGTTTCATATTAAAATTTCTTGTGAGTAATGACTTTAATATACTTAATATCAACCTCAGAAAGTTATTATAAAGATTAATACAATAACTTATAAAGCACCAAAAATATAGCAGAGGCTCAATAAATGCTTGGTCCTTTCTCCTTCCCTAAGGACAGCAAAGTCACCCCCTGGTGCAAGCTCTGGCATCCTCCAGCCTTCTCCTGCACGTCTCACACACACACACCCACAGCCCTTCGCCCAGTGATTTTGAAGACTGTAAATAACAGAAGGCCCCACCAGGAAATTCTCTGAGGTGAGGGGTTTTCAAGAGGCATGTCACTTCCCTGCAAAGAAAGCCACTGTGTTGGCTCCTTTCCCGGAGCGCCTCACTGACACTGTCTCCGGGGGGAGCCGTAGGATTTGCTCCAGCTCTGCTCTGGGGCGCTCTCCCCTCCTCCGCGTTCCACCCCTTTCAGTCCTGACTTGAGCAACGCAACAAAATGAGGCCTGGAGACGGTCTGTCCAGCTCAACGATGCTTTGATTTATACCTCAACGCTTTACCTCCAAATGCCTCTTCAGGAACAGAGAATCCATTGAGCATGGTTGGAATCATATGATTCAAACCCAAAATGACTTCCATATTTGTTCTTTTCAGACCTGCTTGACAGACTTTTACAAGCACAGTTTAAATTAGGTAGGGTCTCAGAGTCAATATTTTTTACCTTTTTTAAGATAGTATGTTTCTTTTTCTCCTGGCCAGGGAAAGGTTTGGGAACAATATGTATTTGTTTGGTCCAGGAGAGAGAAGGGGGTTGGAATGTGTTTATGTCACATTTAAAAAAAAAAAAAGCATTTAAACAAAGTGCTCAGTACACAAAGAGATGCCTCCAGAAACTGAAGAGGGGCAGACCCCAACATATTTAGTGTTAGAATCTGGCAAACAGGTCTAAAGGCTGCTTTCCAGACCTCTGCCCAAGAACCGTTTCTTTCTCTCAGAGCATCGATACCAGGGAATCAGTGGGCCAGAGAAGGGGGATGGATAATTGGGCAGCAGCACAGCTCATTTCTCAGTTGGCAGCCTCTTCAAGCCTTTTAAATCCTGAACAGCAACTGGCCTTCCCATCCCTCTTTCCCTCCTTCTGGCTGATGTGTGCACGGACTTCGCTGCCTCTGTACTGAGGGGCCTAGGAACACGGTCCGCTGCCTAGACCAGGAACACCACCAGCATAAGCCATCTGAACAGAAACAACCAGCCATTTAAGAGCACAGGATGTTTCCTGGTATCCAAGTTTCAGCCTGGACCGCATCAGGGAAGTTATTCATCTTGTGAAAGAGGGTGAAATAAAACAGTCCTTCCCTTCGGTCAGCAAGTAAGTATATGAAGAGAGCAGAATTGTGACCCTCCAAGAACTCAGCGCTGGGAACAGGCAGAACCGTGAAGCTATGCAAACCGGGCAGGAATTCCCCAGTTCAGAAGGATTAACAGCAGGCCCTTTGCAGAACCGTTTTTGAGGGAGTAAATCTCTTTAGTGACATTGAAATGAAAATTTCAGTGTTCAAAACATTCTCAACTCGGGTTGCACATTAGAATCACCTGGGGAGATTTTTAAGATAGAAATGCCTGGGTCCCACCCCCAGAAATTGTGTGTGTGTGTGTTTAATCTCCACCAGGGATACACAGCTGGGACTGAGAATAACTGGCTTAGGATGTGCAGAAAGCTCATGAGCAGGACTGGAGATCAGAACTGTGGCTGCAGAAACAAACTCCCAGAGCAGATCGGCCAGACGGGAAGGCGACCAGGACCAGGACAGCGCAGGTGGAGGGCCTGCCGTGTAGACAGCCGGCAGCGGCCCCCTCCTGAGGAACGCGGGGTTTGTCTCAAAACCCAACTCTGACCATATGCAGCTTGTTACATATGATTTTTTAAGTTTATTATTTAGTAGAGTGTCCAGGCTGAAGAGACAAAATTGGGATGTAACGTCTAGAGCCTCGAACCACAGCCCTTACTCCAGCAGCCGCTGGCATCACTGCATCCCCCAGGAGCTTCTTGGAAACGCAGACTCTCAGCCCCACCTGAGTCCTGCTGCAGCAGAACCTGCATTTTAACAAGATGTTCCCAGGTAATGTATTTGCTCATTACAGTTTGAGAAACGATGGTGTCACTGTTTGTGGGACTGACAAGCCAGGGACCCCTCCAGAAACTTCTTTTCATGAATTGGTAGGAAGGATGGATGGAAAGGTTGCTGTCTTTGCTTTGTCTGTGGTTTGGTCTAGTTTGCTAAAGAATAAGTGGTTTAGCCCAGGTATTTGGAGAGAAAGGAGGAGACGAGGACGATAGATGATGTGGCATTTTAGCCCCAGCGCGTGGAGCAGGGCGGGGAGAGGGAACGATGTCCAAAGGAGAAGGTGCTTTTTCCCTAAAGACTCAGTGAGACCCTGGTCACAAAGGGCTGCCTTTCCAGAACCCCGATGACAACGTACAACCACGGAGACAGAAGAGGAAAAAGTCCCCCCTTGCCGCCCAGAGCCCAGTGCCACGCGGACACGGCCCGGGTCACCGGGTTGGCAGCTGGCGGACGACGGTCTTAGCACACACGCTGGCGTTTTCAAGGAAGGCATCCACCTCGGAGTGGCTCCTTGGCAAGGCGGCGGCAGCAGCGGCAGGACAACTAGGATGGTTTCTGTGCACATGCGCCGGGCGCACGGCAGAGGCAACAAACACCTGCTGAATGGACCGGCGGACGAGACACAGCACCAGGAGGCCTCAGGGATAAACGGAGGGAGAGCATCCGCAGGGGGACCGAGTGCTCCAGAAATGGAGATGGAACAAGAGATCACCGAAATGTAAAGACGCATTTGTGTGGCCTCGTGTGCACCGTAGGCCGTACAGTGTGAGCGCCATCACAAGGCCCAAACCAAAGATCTGCTGGGTGGTGTCAGACCCAGGATCCCTGGAGGTGGGTGAACCCTCATCTGAGCATTACTGCCAAAATTATGGTCCCCAAACTCATTATTCTGCAAATTAGTAAATGAAAAAATAAAGCATTTATTCTGCCTCCCCTAAATGAACTGCATCGCAGAGCAGACAAATCACTGATGAAAGTTCTTAAGAAAATCCCAGTGTGAAGAAAACTGGACATCCATGTGCAAAAGAAGAAACCCAGACTCCCATCTTACCGCACTCACAGAAACTAACTTGAAATAAACTGAAGGCTTACATTTAAGACCTGAAACCATAAAACTCCTAAAAGACAGCACGGCGGGCGGGGGCGGGGCAGGGAGCCCTGGGCAGTGGTCTTGGCAATGATGATTTGGCTGTGATGCCCACAAGTGCAAGCAGCAAAAGCAAAAATTAACAAGCGAGACTACATCCCACTAAAAAGCTCTGCATAAACCACAAAAGCAAAGGAAATCACCAATAAAATGAAAAGACAATGTATGGAATGAAAGACAATATTTTCAAGCCGTATTCCTGATAAGAGGCTAATAATCAAAATATGTATAAAGGACTCTTACAAGTCAGTAGCAAAAATAATAATAATAATCCAATTTTAAAATGGGCCAAAGACCTGAATCAACATTTTTCAAAAAAAAGATATACAGATGGGCAGCAGGTTCATGAAAAGACACTGAACATCAGTAACCATCAGAGAAATGCAAAGCAAAGCCACGCCGAGCCATCACCTCACACCTGCTAGAGGGGCTCCTATCAAAAAGACAAGTGACAAGTGTGGGCAAGATAACAAGAGGAACGCCTGTGCGTGGTTAGCAGAACTGTGAACTGGTACAGCCACTGTGGAAAACAGCATGGAGGTTCCTTGAGAAATTAAAAGTAGAACTACCATGTGATCCAGCAGCTCCACTTCTGGGTATGTATCCAAAAAAATGAAATTAATATTTTGAAGAGACATCTGCACTCCCATGTTCACATCATCATTGTTCACAACAGCCAAGGTATGGAGACAACCTGGGTGTCCATTGACAGATAAGCTGGATAAAGAAAATGTGGAACATATACATTCAACAGAATGCTATTCAGCCTTTTTAAGAAAGGAAGATCTGTCATTTGCAACAACACGGATGAACCTGGAGGGTGTTATGCTAAGTGAAATAAGTCAGACAGAGAAAGATAAATGCTGCATGGTATCTCTTATGCATAGCATCATAAAAAGACGGGATGTAACTCAGAGCCCCCAACACCGCTTAGGGCATGTACTTGTCAAAAAGTCAACCTGAAAGCGATCAAGCCTCCATTAATTCTCACCTACAGAAAGTACAAGGGACTTACAGGAAATCAAGGACACCCTCCGGATGTAAACAGCAAAACCCAGAAAGTGGGGACGCCTACGGGACACATAATTCACTTTCTCTAACAAATAAATTATAAGGAAGTAATAAAGGATAGGAAATTGATCGATTAAAAGTCATAAAAGACATAATAACCAATGCAATATGTAGACCTGATTTGAAAAAATCAACAGTCAAAAATAAATTACAAGACACTCAAGGAAATCTGAATATTTCTAGACATTTGCTGATATTAAGACATTTACGTTAAAATTTTAGGTCAGCAGCATTTTCTATAAAGGGCCAGACAGTAAGTGTTTCAGGCTTTGTGGGTCTACAGTCTGGTGCAACTTCTCAACTATGTCATTGCAGCCTGAAAGCAGCCACAAACAACACACAACAGGTGGCTGTGGCTGTGTTATCTACAAAAACAGACAACTGGATGTATTCTGTCAACCTCTGTTTTAGAGACACATATCGAAGGGCTTACGGATGAAGGTATGTGATTGGAGAGGAGGGTATGTGAGTGAGCAGCATAAATGGAACAAGGCTTGTCATGTGCTGATCATCAGCTGAGGATGGGTCCATGGGAGGTCATTACACCAGTGGTTCTCAATGTGTGGTCCCTGGACCATCAGCATCACCTGGAAACTTGTTAGAAACACACATTTCAGGCCCCACCTAAGATTTACTGAATCAGAAACTCTGGGGGGTGGAGCCCAGTAATCAGTTTTAAGAAGCACCCCAGCTGATTCTAATGCACACTAACATCATTCTCTCTCCGTCCCCTCTCCCCCTCCCTCCTTCCCTCCACACCTCTCTCCCTCTTCCTCCGTCCCTCTCCCTCCCTGAGCTCGCCTATGTGTTTGAAATTTTGAATAGTAAAGCGTTTTCTCCCAGTCTGACTCCCAAAGTGGCCATACCAGAGAAGCAGTCCCTTTTAGGAAACACAGTTGTTTTAGGAGGTGTGTGGTATGTTGCTGTAGCAGTGGAATTTAAAAATTCAAATGAGACAAACTCTTTTTAAATCCTTCTTAGACCTATTACCTAACTCAAAACAAATGACCAGCACACACACCTTTTTTTATAGTCCTGGGCTTTTAAGAAAAAGTATTGTTATTAAAACAGAAGCTAACCCACCAGAAGTTTTATGTGTACCATCAGCTGAACATCTTTATCAGTTTTTCAGGGGGAAAAAAATCAGCTCTTTGATCTGAAAACATCTCTATCATCAAGAACATACTATTTTGCAATACATACAAATATCAAATCATGTTGTACACCTGAAACTAATACAATGATATGTGTCAATTATACCTCGATAAAAAGCAACATTTTTCCTAGTGCTTTACTTCATTTTTTACAAGTATCAGATATTATTTTCCAGATTGTGTGACATTTTAACAATGATTTACAATATTTATTATGTTGATGTCTTGAGTTAATTTGAATTGAAAAATGTGCCAACTTTCCTAACCTCATCACCAGCAGATTTTTTAACCTTCCCATTATGCCAGCAAATAGTTCGCTATTGTTTTGGAGATGAGGTATGTGAAGCCTGTCTCCATTATTCTTTAAAATTTATTCTAGCTTTTATAGGACGAAGATGCTCTCCGTGTGGCAAGACAGTCTGTAGCACGTCATTGTGTTGCATAAATTCACTTCAGAGCCTCTCACCCCTTACGACTGAGCCCTCTTTACCTGTGACCAAGCAAATCAACCTCTCGCTCTAAAACGACCGACGGTGACGAGAGCTCTGGAGGAGGCGTCCAGAACACAGCACGTTGCGTCTAGCGTATAACGTGAGCAGAGGTTACATCACTTCTACTTCTTGATCTGATCTGCTGAAATGCCTTTAGTCTATCAGGACTGCAATCTACTACCAAAAGTTACCGTTTTTATGTTAACTAGTCAGTATCTTAAAAAGAGTATTTTCTACAGGATAAGTTATCCCGACATATTGTCTTCAATCTGTATAATAAGATACAGATTCTCCTCCACTGGTAAAGTGAATTATTTTATCAGTTAAGTTGATTTGGTTGCAAGAAATAGAAATTGCCTGGCTAACTTCCGCAGAAAAAGACTGTATGGGAAGAAGATAAGGGTAACTCACAAAATGGAACAAAATGTGGAAAGAACAGACTCAGAAGGGGCAGGAACTAGGGCAAGCCCAGAGAAAAGGGGAAGCAGGGCCGGTGAATGGTCACTGCGGGGAGTGCGGCAGGACCCACAGTGCCGGCCACAGGGGGCTTCACACCACTCTCTTCAGGAGTGCAGACGCCTCCAGCCACCACCCGGGTCAGGAGGCAGCTTGCCACTGACTGTCGGTCCCATCAAAGCAAAGCCAGGTGCTATTAACAAGGGAGATGAGGGCAGATGGGGGCAAAAATGACAAACGTCCACTGAAACGTTAACTTTAAAACATGGGCAAAATACCACTTAAAAGCAAGTCAGTCAGAGGGATTTCTCACTCAAGAAATAGAGGCTGCCAAGGACATTGTCCATAACACAAGTCTACCATCTCTTTAATTCCAGCTGTATAATTGAAGACACACACACACGCACACATAAATGAGTAAAACTTATAGATAAAGTATGTTAAATTTGAATCATATTTGGCCCAGTAATGTAAGGGGCTCATCCTTTCATTTGTCCACAAATATTTGGGCACAATTCTAGACACTGAGGATACGGAACTGAAAAAAACCGTTTTTAATCCTTGGGGCATTTTATTTTTATATTTTCGTCAGATGGGGGAAAACAATAGACAAAATAAATAAGTATATTACGTAGCATCTTAGAAGGGGACAGGTGTTATAGAGAAGAAGAAATCAGGGAAGACTGATGGGGGGGTAGGGAGCGCCAGGTCAAGGATGCAAATTTAAAGCCAGTGATCAGGGAAGGCCTCGGGGAGGCGACAATGGAACGAAGACTTGGAGGGAGCAAGGAAGTCAGGCAGGCAAGTATCTGGAGGAAAGTGCTCCAGGAAGGACCAGCAGGTGCAAGGCACTGAGACAGGTGTACACCTAGGGATTCAAGGACCACGAAGAGACCAATGTAGCTGGAACACTGGAGGGAGCCATGGGAGAGGGGGTGGAGGCGAGGTCAGAGTAAGAGGGCAATCGGGCCGCGCCAGCCCTTGTAGGCCACTCTGAAGTCTTGGGCTTTGTCTCTAAGTGAGACGGGAAACCCACACTGCAGAGAATTAATGCTCCCACCTAAGAATTCGTCCTTCCCTTGAATCATCTTTCTATTCCAAAATCTATCAAATGACAAAACATCCTTCTCCCCCCAGTTCTCAAAGGCTGTCTGTACACTGCCTGGAGGACTAAAGATTTCTACAACGTCCAGGCATTTCCTCACTCCCAGAAGATCACTACCCGACTGTGTCGGTCAGCGTCCAACTGGGAGACAGAAATCACACAGTAACTCTAACAAGGGAAGTTTAATTATCACAGAAGATTAGAGTAATGGGGATGACCACCCTGAGGGCTGAGACCGAGTGCCCAAGGAAGAGCCCCGCCCCCCGGGGGTGAGGCCTGCACCTTGTCAGAGGGCGTGGTCACAGCTCGCTGGGGAGAGGGGAGCTGCCAAGGTGCCGGGTTACTGTGGGAAGCTGCTGGAGCCCCACCCTCTGGGGTGCCAGAGAGAGCCACTCACAGGGAGGTGCAGAGCTGCACAAGCAGCTGCCAGGGAGGCCGCTGGGTGCTGGGTGCTGGGTGCTGCTGGTTGCCATGCACTCACTGCAGGAGCCAAGCAGCGGAGGAGCCATTCACTAAAGGAGCCGAATGCTGGAGAAGCCACACACCACAGAAACTGAGTGCTGAATAAAGCTATGCCCTGCACTGCCAGCCTGTAAGACAGAAGTCTCACAGAGGGCAGGAGCCTGCCAAGAGAACACACTGGAACCCTGGTGCCAAACCAGAAAGAAAAAAACTTTCTCCCCCCAAGTGTCCCTCTAGCGCCCTCTGTTGACAAGGTTTAACATCGTGCTAGTTGGCTCAGAAATATTTCAAGAACCCGACTCTATTTTCAAAGAGCAGGCAATAACGGATGGATCTGAAGCTGAGAGGCAATAAAGGGGTAACTGGCACCCCCTTCTTTTCTTACTTGGATGCAGCATTCACAGCATAAACTGCTGATGAACTGCAATATTGCACTTTTCTTAGGGTGGCTACTTTCTAACCCAAGCTACCCTCCTACCCCAGAAAATCCAAAGCCGTGCCTAAGTGTGAAGGTCCAGGTTCTGAGAAATATAGTCTATCCATCCTGAAAATTCTACACTTAGAAAATACCTGAACGTCTACTTAGGGCACTGAAGGTCTGGGTGCACCTGTTAAACAGTGCCCTGTGTAGGTCTGGGTGCACACTGTTCTATGTACTCATAAATTCAATTGATTTTATTCACCTTGAATTCTTGCCTCTTCCCATTTGCTTCTGTTTCTTCTTTCTGAGGTAAGCGCACAACTGTTGTCCTCTCCTACCTGGATGTATTATGAATGAATAGCCCAGGAAAAGGGACCTTGATGGAAAGAGCACTGGCTCTCTGTCAGGCAGAACTGGTTGTGAATTCTGACTCCATCGCTTGCTGGGTGTGTGGCCTTAAGCAGGTCACTTAATTTCCAGGAGCTTCAGTCTCCTCATCTCTACTTGGGACACCACCACCCACCTTGCAGGGTTTAAAAGGACCATCTGGGGCATCTGCTAAGCCCCAGAGAGAGTACCTATTTTAAAAGACGGCCTGGATCTGTGATTCCTGCTGCTCTCTCATCTACTAGGAATTTTACTCAACTGCCCATGGTGAACATTGCAAGCGTGCCAGGTTACTTCGAACCTTCACTCCACAGCCAGCCACTGAAGCCGAAAATAAAGCTTTGTAAAATGTTCCACTAATTACCATAGAATTTCTAAACAATGGTCCAGAGTTGTTGGGGGGAAAAAAAACGTAATGAGCACAGACACTGAAGGGTCACAGATTCTCAGAAACATTAGCTGTCCTGCTACCCCTCCCTGAATTTTGTTATTCTTTATAATGAGAAATGTTTTTTAATTTTTTACTTACTTTATTTTATATTTTAGGGGGAGGTAATTAGGTTTATTTGTTTGTTTGTTTGTTTGTCTGAATGGAGGTACTGGGGATTGAACCCAGGACCTCATGCATGCTGAGCACATGCTCTACCACTGAGCTATTCTTTCCCCCCATGACAGATGTTTTTTAAAAGTCAAATTTGCTTTCTACTTTAAAGTGTCTTGCTGTAAGAATTCCATTCTCAACTTGGAAAGTTCAAATGACTTCTTACAGGACAACTAAGCACTCCTTTACATAGAATGCAGCTGCTGACGATGGTTTACCAAATGGAATGAGGTGCCACCCTAAAAGGACTGTGAAAATGCAACCCAAACTTGAGATCTGTACACTTTGGGGAGAAATACCAGAACAAACCCAGACTCAAGTTTCTCACTGCAATAAACAAGTTGCTAGAAATTTCCCCTAACTTAATCTAATCTCAATTTTTAAAAGCCACAATGGACTTTCTAGACCATACGTTCCTTGGGTTCATTTCCTATCACCAGTGATTTTCCTACTCATCACCAGACCTGATGCCAAATATTTTTTCCACTTTTTAAAGTAGATGTAGCCATCATTCAAAAGTCCACAGAGGATAAATGCTGGAGAGGCTGTGGAGAAAAGGGGACCCTCCTACACTGCTGATGGGAATGCAGTTTGGTGCAGCCACTGTGGAAAACAGTATGGAGATTCCTCAAAAGACTAGCAATAGACTTACCATATGACCCAGTAATCCCTCTCCTGGGCTTATATCCAGAAAGAACCCTACTTCAAAAAGACACCTGCACCCCAATGTTCACAGCAGCACTATTTACAATAGCCAAGACATGGAAACAGCCTAAATGTCCATTGACAGGTGACTGGGTAAAGAAGTTGTGGTATATTTATACAATGAAATACTATTCAGCCATAAAAAATGATGACATAACGCCATTTTCAGCAACATGGATGTCCCTGGAGAATGTCACTCTAAGTGAAGTAAGCCAGAAAGAGAAAGAAAAATACCACATGAGATCGCTCATATGTGGAATCTAAAAAAAAAAAAAAAAGAAGAAGACAAATGAACTTAAATATAAAACAGAAACAGACTCATAGACATAGAATACAAACTTGTGGTTTCTAGGGGGAGGGGGCTGGGAAGGGACAGACTGGGAGTTCAAAATTTGTAGATACTGACAGGCATATGTAGAATAGATAAAGAAGATTATACTGTATA
Source organism: Vicugna pacos (assembly GCF_048564905.1). Lineage (NCBI taxonomy): Eukaryota > Metazoa > Chordata > Mammalia > Artiodactyla > Camelidae > Vicugna > Vicugna pacos. Next base: position 5,359,665 of record NC_132998.1, read on the forward strand.
GCACAGGGAAATGTATACATGATCTTGTGGTAGCTCACAGCAAAAAAAAATGTGACAATGAATATATGTTTGTTCATGTATATCTGAAAAATTGTGCTCTACACTGGAATTTGACACAACATTGTAAAAAGACTATAACTCAATAAAATAAAATTTAAAATAATAATAATAAAGTAAATGTAGCTCTTCCTTGGCAAGAGAGTTCTGAAGTTTCCTCTGAGCCAATTGAATTCTCAACACAAGATCAGACCAACAGGAATATAATGGAACCCAGGTGTTAGACTAATTACTAATCTAACCATAAATGGAGAAAGGGAAATATTAATACATGATGAAATTGCTGTGTTATTACAGAATCCATCATAACGAAGTGATGCCCTCACTTTGCTCAGAGGTTAACCGTGCGGACGGTACTGTATTGACCGGATGCTAATGAGTTGTGTGTGTAGCAGCAGGTAAGCAGGAAACGGCAGAAGGAAGCTACTGTGACAGGTAGATAATTACAATGGAAGTCATGTCTCGGGTAAGGAACAGGATTCACATCACATCTTCCCAGTCACAGCACAATTTCTCCAGCTCTGTTTAGAGTAATCGGTGGGATTATTTGACAGCAAGATGACATTTTGACTTTGGAACAAATTTTCTCCTAGAAAGCACAGTGACCCACTGACGCTGTAAGATGCAATTAGACACAGCCATGCTGGGCAACTTATCTCGTTCTAAACATGCAAATAGTAGAAATGTTCATTAGCACAGGAGCTTCTTCAGTCTTTGCATGTATCCCTTTTGGTCTATGGCTTGGTCATATGCAATGGATGCATTTTGAAATTTTTTAATTGCCTATTATTGAAGTTTGAAGTTTCACAATTTTAAATATGGAACTCTGGCAGCTGAAACCAGCACCTGCGGTGGGTCAGATCTTTACTGTACACAGAGATTGTGTTTCAAGGAGATTATCTGGTTGATAGTCTATCTAAACCCATTAACCAAAAAAAATCCATTTTATAAAGGAATTTTATTACAGTGTAAAATGTAATATGCTGGTAATATGTCTGCATTCTTACCAGTCCAGTTGTTTTATTTAAGTATGTGAAAGAGAGAAATCCTCCTTTTGTATGCTTTCCAGGTTTTGCCAAGTTCAGGATGGGAAGTCTTTCTCTGGGGAGGGGTGGGGGGTGTCTGTTGTGTGCATGCCTATGCATTCATGTTTGTCTACATTTAGTCATCTCTCAATTAACTGCATATAAAATAGCAAAGTTTTCATCCCACACTGATGTCCCCTGCCATCACTCAAAACCACCCTCCTCTCTCTTCAAAGTGTATTCAGGAGAAATCAGTAAGTTTTAACATTAGACTAAACAAATAATTAAATGGAAGAGAAGTCTAAAATAAATTATTTGTTATCTGTCATAATCAAATTATTTAAGCATCAACAACGCACTTAAAATCATGAAAAATAAGATAAATGTATTTTGCTTCTGTGGTATAGGCAGCATTTAAAATATACTCAGAAAACACTGGAAACTTGTGTTGTTCTATTGCACACTATGAACATGTCGTTAGTCAAAAGCAAAAAAAAAAAAAAGCACTAACTTCTTGGTGTGACAGTGTCTGATTGCCAGAGATTAGCAGACTAAGCTTCTGCAACATTCATCTGTAGCAAGGGACAATGCAACTACCTCCTGAGGTTTATTGTGAACATGTAATGAGATAAAGCAGGGCTGAGCACACCATGACCATGAGCCAAATCTGGCCTACCATCTACTTTTTTTCTAACAGCCCACAACATAAGAACAGAGTTTACATTTTTCAATGCTTTTTTTAAATCAAAAGAGTAATATTTCATCATATGAAAATGGCATAAAGTTCAAGTTTCAGCACCTGTAAGTGAAGTGATGCTGGACCACAGCCCCACTCACTCGTTTTGTGTCATGGATGCCGTGTCCACATGACAACAGCAGAGTCGAGAAGCTGCAGCAGAAACCATATGGCCTGCAAAACCCATATTTCCTGTCTAACCTTCCTACACTGCTGGTGGGAATGCAGCTTGGTGCAGCCACTGTGGAAAACAGTATGGAGATTCCTCAAAAGACTAGGAGTAGACTTACCATATGACCCAGTAATCCCTCTCCTGGGCTTATATCCAGAAGGAACCCTACTTCTAAAAGACACCTGCACCCCAATGTTCACAGCAGCACTATTTACAATAGCCAAGACATGGAAACAGCCTAAATGTCCTTCGACAGGTGACTGGATAAAGAAGTTGTGGTATATTTATACAATGAAATACTATTCAGCCATAAAAAATGATGACATAACGCCATTTGCAGCAACATGGATGTCCCTGGAGAATGTCATTCTAAGTGAAGTAAGCCAGAAAGATATAGAAAAATACATGAGATCGCTCATATGCGGAATCTAAAAATTGAACATAAATACAAAACAGAAACAGACTCATAGACATACAATACAAACTTGTGGTTGCCAAGGGGGCAGGGGGTGGGAAGGGACAGACTGGGATTTCAAAATGTAGAATAGATAAACAAGGTTATACTGTCTAGTACAGGGAAATATATACAAGATCTTGTGGTAGCTCACAACAAAAAAAAAGTGACAATGAATATATGTATGTTCATGCATAACTGAAAAATTGTGCTCTACACTGGAATTTGACACAACATTGTAAAATAACTATAACTCAATTTTAAAATGTTAATTAATTAATTAATTAATTTCCTGTCAGGCCCTTCACAGAAGTCTGCTGATCTCTGAAACAAGCATGAAACTCACTCAGCACAAGGTTTGGCACATAGTAGGGGCTCAATAAATGATGTCCCTTTACATAAATGTAGCCTTTGCATATTAATATCTATTATTACATGGACTAAAAACTGGTCCCCCAAGTGCTGCTCATGACTACAATCTGGAGTGTGGAGACCAGCTCGACTGAACAGCCAGGCCACACAAGGCCCCAGGAGGCTTTCTCCACCCCTCCTCTGCTCCCCCAGGGCGTGCCCCTCCGTACTCACCTTCTGTTCTGCAGAGAGGGTGGAGGGGCACGTTCCCTGCACCTCGCCTGCGCTTTCAATGCTGGTTTAGAGTATTGCTCAGAAGCACTCCCGCCCTCCTCCATGTGGGCTACACACACTCGGGGAACAGCCAGCTGTCTTGGAATGGAACCTAAGCAGACGTACGGTGACCTCCCGAGTCCTCGCTTTCCAAGGATTCATTCCAGATCCCAGTTATAAGGGAAGCAAAAATTGTCAGAAATGGAAATAATCTACTAATGAACTGGTCACCTGTGAAATCAGCCCCCAGTTCAAACTTTCCTCACCCCTGAGGCCGCTCCTGCCCATCAGATCAGAACCTTCATCTCCTCTCTCAACTGACCAGTTTCTGCCAGACTGACCCCAATGCCTCCCCTGCCGGCCCAGATATCGCAGCCCAGGCAGTTGTTGGCGTTACATTTTAAGGTCCACAAGAACACTGAAATGGATCACAAATATTAAGCCGCAGCTGAACACATTCTTTCTGCGAGAAAAGAAAACCGCTGGTGGAAACATGAAGTGCAGTCAGCTGGGATGGCAGCTCATTTTTGTGTGGGATCAGCTTCAGACTCTCACCTAGAACAGACTGCTTCCAAATTCACATGCTTAAAAGTGAGGGAAAAAAGAAATTCGGTTCACAGTCATTTCAGCAGTAAATGGTCTATGGACCCCTTGACACTTTCTCTGTAGACCCCTAGTGCCCCGGCCTCTAGGTAATTTAAAAGGAAAAAAAATTGGATGAATGTGTTATCATCATTATAGACCCACTGCAGGAGGCCCCACCCATCACCCCAGCTGGGTGTGGGTTTCCTCTTGGGCGAGGCACGTGCTCCCCACAGCGTTCTCCAACAGCAGAAAGGACTCGTGTCCTCAAAGGACAGGGACTCCTGCTTAGAAAGGATGCTGCCTCTGAAGATTCCGCACCACCAGAATTCCTAGCTCAGTTACCTAATGAAATTGTCCAAATGATTTCTCCTCACACAACCCACCCTGATCAGACTTCGCTCATTCCTGGTTCATTTTTTAAATAATGTTTTTAACTTGTGTTTGTTTGTGTTTAAAAAAGAACTTTTTATGTTAACACTCAGCCAATTCAAGCCCTATTTCACAGTTGCCTCTCGGGGAAGAGAGGAGCTACTTCTATGCCAAGGGCACTTCAGTTGCTATTTTTCTGTCTAGAAGGAAGGGTATATCTCCATGTCTCAGCAGTCAGACAGGCATAAATGAATAAATTAGCATTTGCCTACATTTAAATTGTATAATATAAACTCCTGGACAGCTGACTGCAGTTGATTTATTATTGCTCGGAGTTACTGTTTGCCAACTGAAGCCAAATGTTAAGGTAAAGGACAAATTACTAACCAAAAACACGATGCCTCCGTGCCCTGGTTTCCGAGCTCGGAATGCTTCCCGTGGTCCAAGACCGAGGACTGGGTGACCCTGATTTTCCTCTGCTGCAAGCTCTAGAAAGTCTGTCTGGTATGCACAGCCCATTCCAGACATCTATCTGAGGCTTTGGGCTTCCATGGACTGTAAGATTAGGTTTTAACTCTAGTCTGCCTCATGATCCAACAGCCAGATACATCCAGGTACACTTGCCAGCGCCCAAAGGTCTCAATGACTTCCCTTTTCCTCTGAGGGTGAAACCCATGACCCTTCACATCACCCCTCCACTTACAAACAGCAACCCCAGGGGCCTAAGTATTTATGTGCTTTGATAAGCACTGCCCTCCTTCATCTATAGACAGACTTATTTTTCTTACTGGACATTCAGGAGATCATACCTCCCAGCCCTCTTGCAGTTAGAAGGGGCCACATGACTGGTTCTGGCCAATAAAATGTGAGAAGTGACTTGCGTCACTTAAAGGCCAAGGCAGTGACAAGACTCTGCAATTCTTCAGCCTCTCTCTGCGCTCTCTTGTGCTGCCGAGACAGACAGCTGAGCTGCTGGCAGGCTGGTCCCTGAGCTCCCCCAGCACCCGACCCCACGCTCCCTGCCCCACCACGGCCCACTCAAATCGGATGTGCACCTAGAGCAGGGAAGACAGCGTCACAGGGTGGGCCACTGAGATCTGGGAGCTGTGTGTCACCGCAGCGAGGTGTAGTCTATCCTGACTAACGTGGCGTCAGCTGTCTCAGCGAAGTGACATCTGTCTCGGGGGACTTTCTTCCGCGTGTGACTCCTACATCAATGTGTCTCTCAATCCTCCTGGGAAAAGTCTCCTTCACTTACTTATTCCCTCACACTCACGACTTGAGTTTGGCTTTCAAGGATAGATAGGATTTGGGAAGGTGAAGAAAAGGGAGAGAGCATGCCACACCAGAGAAGCACGCTGAGTTCTTCTATCGCAGGAAATAGTATTACGTAAGCACTTTCCTTTGATAAAAAGGAAAGATGCTCAATTTCAGCTCGACCCTGCCTTCACAGGTGGGGGAGTGAACAGTCACAAACCACAGGCTGAGGCGCTCCGTGGAATTACTCATTAGAAAGAATTTCTTCCTTCCCACACTGGACTACATCAACCCAGCTTCTTGAGGACTTGGGTGAATGCCTATCGCCCAGAAGGGACTTGGACTGGACCAAAAGCATCCCCTTCTCGCTTGCATGGACCTATCCCTGTGCCCCCACCACAAAGGTGTCTGAGAACTGTGAAGGTGGAATACAGACTTTTCAAGGCTGATAGCCTCAATAACAGTCGCGGGGGAGGGTAGCGTGTTTTTGTGATGCGTGTATAAGCGGTAGGTGAGCATGAGCGTGTGTGTCATGAGAAATATCACAGGACAGTGGTGAGAAAGACTGTGTAACTTCCGAATTCTCTTAGGGAAAAAAAATTACTCAATATAAGATTTGTTCAAGTGGAAACAGCACTAGATCACATAGAAAGACAATTATATGTAGAAAGAAATACAACATCTTAGCACTTAGTCTGTGTCTGACACTTTCTAAGCACCTTATATGCATTGGCTCATGGATTCGTTCGTAACCCCCATGTGAGGTGGGAGTTACTGTCCTTCTTTTATAAATTTCTACAACTGAGGCACAGAGTGGTTAAGTAAGTCACCAAGACCTCACAGTCTGCCAGGTGTTGGAGCCAGGGGTGGAACGCAGCAGTCTGACTCCGGAGCCCATGCTGGTGTTGGGCTGAGACGGACAGCATCTGAGTCTGGCTGACAGCTACAAACAACGGAGTTTCCCTCTGGCAACATCCCAACTCTGGAAAGCATCCTACTTGGGCTACAGACAGCTTTTCTCCATCAGGCAAAGTCTGAGTCCTCTGCTTACCAAGGACTTCTGCTATTTCTACCATGTGTATATTTTGGAGGAAAAGTAAGATATTTTTTGTAATAAATGGTCTCTAAGCCCTTTTTAAAAAATCTTTTATTATGAGATCTTCGAATATCCAAAAAAAAAGAGGAACAGTCAACGAACTCCCATGAAACCACCATTATCTATCTCTTCACAATCCACTGTCCCCCTCCAGTCCCCTCCCCAACTCATTCCGGCTTCCGCCTCCACCAGGCCGTTGAAATGCATCAAGGTCCCCAAAGGCCTCCCTGAACCACAGTCCAGTGGATGTTTCCCAGCCTTTTTCAGTGGCGTTCTTCTTGTCTGTCTGAATCTCCAGACACTCTTGAGAGGATACTTCTAATATTCTAACAGCAGGTCAGCTGCCATTCTCTGAGGACTTCCTCTGTGCCAGGCACAGTCCTGAGCACCTTTTACACATCATTTCATTTAATCTTTAAAACGATATTGAGGTAGGTACTATTATGATCTCCATTTTCAAAATGAGGAAACAGACTGGTTAAACCTTCCTCACTTTGAGGAAATGAAAGGAGGCACAGACAGGTGGAATAAACTTGACTGAGAGGCACCATGACACCACACCAGACCCTGAACCTCTCCCCTCGCCGGCTGCCAGGACATCACTCTCCCCCGGAGCCACCTGTCTCTCTCCCCCACCTTCCTTCCGTCTCCTCTGTGGGCTTATCTCCTTCTATCCATCTTCTAAATGCCAGTGTGCCCTGCGGCACTGCCCTTCAGGCTCTTCTTTCTCACACTCATGCCATCTGAAGGACCTCACCCATGCTCGAGGCTTCAAACGCCGCCTGTATGCCAATGACCTCCAACTATGATTCCAGCTTGCAACGTTCTCACTGCCTACTGGACATCACCTCTTGACTGTCCCGTAGGAGCCTCCACGTCAGCAAGTCCATCGTCTTACCCTCAAAGTCTGTTCCTCCTCTTGTGTTGCTGGATTAGAGAAATTGCATCACACGGATGTCCACCAAGTCCTATCAGTTCTGTCCCCCAGATGCGTCTTGAATCAGTCCCTTTCTCTCCATCCTTTTTAGTTCAACTCCACACCACCTTTCCCTTGGATTACGGCAAGTGCTTGATGATTGCCAGCCTGGAGTCCTTTAATCCTGTCTCCAAAGTTTTTCAGATTGATTTTTTAACACAGATTTTTATCACATGTCCTGTCTTTAAAATACTTCGACAATGTCACATAACCTTCCAGATAAAACCCAAATTCCTCACTATGACCTTTTGTCGTCTAGACTGATTCCAGAGTACCTGTCAGACATGCACCTCACCACTACCCGTTTGCACTCAGTTCTCTAGCTATGCTGTCTCTCTCTGAAATTCTTAAGTGCTTATAATATTCCTTATTTCCACGTTCTTCCACATAATGTCACAGTCACACAGTCAGAGCGCCCAGAAGTAGAAGCACCACCATCCATGAGAATGAAAGCCAGACCCTGAGGATGGAAGAGCAGGAAGCAGGATGGAGCCTGGTGCCCTTCGTCTTCCTTCAGCACGTGCCCCAGCCCCGGACTGCCTTCCTCTGGACTCTTACAACATGAGAAAAGTAAACTTCCATCGGATTAAACCACTCCTGTGGAGTTTCTGTGATACGTAGACCCACACAGTTCCAGCTGATAAACTCTCCTTTTTTCTTACTACTTATCACATCATACTGCTTGTAGTTGCCTACGGTCTGCGTCTACCGCTAGACAAACAGATCCACGAGCCCACGGGCTGCTTTATCAGACTCCTCTTCTGCTTCATCTCACACCCCCTTGGCCCACTTTTCGGTACAGCCCGGGCCACGGCCACCAGCAGATGAAAACTGACGGTGCCTCCTCATCGGCTCCTGTATCTCTAGCTTCCTGCCTGGAGCCCTCTGCCTCTGCTAGGGGCTCGCAGGAGCCACTCAGCCATTCTGAGTCTTACACAGACGTGGACGTGGAGGGAGCTGACATCCCCAAGGACAAGCCTTACCTGAGGGGTTGGACCTTGCCCACTTCCACATCTCAAGTGGGCGATTTGAAGGGGCCTCCTACACGGTTTCTTAGAGGGTCCCCAGGGGAGCTGAACCCTTGCTGCCCACAGTGGTAAATCAGCTCAGTCACACTTTGCTCCCTTCCTGTTTCATTGTTTCCAGTTTCCACTCTTGTTTAGTTCGCAGAACAACACTCCCTACCAGCAAGCCTCTGCTTTGGGGGGAACCTGAGCCAACACAGCTGTGACTTGGCGTGATACCCAGTTCTTAACAAACATTCGCTCGCTGATACATAACTGAATGAGTGGACTTCTTTTCCAATTACACCATTTCTTTGTGAGAATTGCTTTTTACTTCATCAAAATGTTATAATCATTTGAAAAGACAGGCGTGCTCACAGCGGGAGAGTTTAATAGCTGCTAACTTCCACATAAAATACTGGCCACAGAGGAGACAGAGAATTGCAACAGTAGTGTCCACCCAGATTTCAATCAGTGACATTCCACAATTTATTATTATCAACTAGATGGGGATCCCTGAGTTATCAACACGAAATGTATCGTCCTAAATACTATGACACTTAAGTGCTAAGCCTTGGCTTATTGATGATTTGAAAATTTATGTAAATAAAAGAATTAAAATATTATTTTAAAATTTAAAGATTCAGTTAGGAAATCAATAACATCTATGAATATAAAATCATGTTTTTCTGAAAGATGTGACTCCAGCCCCAACATAAATCATCAAATCTAAAACAGCTATAATGTTTCAGCCAATAATTTTATATCATCATAAAATCACAAGAGAAGTTAAGTAGTTTTTAGGATAGTAAGAAAATGCCAGCAATAAAGCATCATGAGAAAGTATGGGACAACATTCTGCTACCATGGGTTTTATTTTTAGATTGATGATTTGATCAAAAATCATGTGTCCCTTTCTATTTATTTTTTTAAAAAGAGATAGAAACGAACCATAGTAAAATGCCTCTAGGTCTGTGCACAGTGCCTTAGAAACAAAAATTTACTATCAAAGGATGGCTACGGCCTCAGACCAGCCAAAGAACTCCTCCTACTGTTTTTTCAAATTATAAAAGGAGTCTGAAGAGAGGCACCTTCACTGAAGAACGAGAAGACGACAAAATCACGGAGCAGGAGCCAAGAGCGTCAAAGCTCCCGAGGCAGAGCTGGTCTCTGACCCCCTGGGCAGGGCAAGTCAGGGGCCAGACTCTGACATGGACGGAGCGTCCCCGGGTCCTCAGGGCCCTCCCTCCCCACGAGCCGCCGTGTCTAGAAATGGGGCTGACCTGCAACTTCACAGGGGCTCTCTGGCAATGATACCTTAACTCTGAGAAATTCAGCTCTAATAAGAGAATAGCATAGGACAGAGTATTGGGAGAGAACTTTTGAACAAGGCACCTCTTTCCAGTGTCTTGAAATATTCCTTCAAGGGCAATCTCTACTCTGCACACATATCATGTTGAAGAGGAAACAAAAGGTTTAATTCGGGCATAAAGCAATTATTTCTAAAACTATGGTTCGTAATAAGTTTCTAACTTAACTTAGAATTAATTTCTAATTAATTTTAATTGCTTAATTAATCTCTGACATTTTTGGTAAATGAGTAGACGATTTTGTTTTCCAATCTGTGGGCATGAGGACTCACACCTGGACCATGAACAGTAAACCATAAATTCGGAAAATAATACAGGAAGGCAGGGCACTGGGGAAGAGAAAGACTAAGAATAGAGATGTTTCTCAACAGAATTCTACATTTTTTGAATTTTTTACAATAAGAATGTTTTTACGTGTAACTTCTGAAATTTTATTCTGTAAAGGATCATCTACAGTCATATTATCTGTGGCCTGCCTGCCTGTCCAGGTAGTGACCCACGTTCTCTGTTTAGTCACTTCACTCGGTCATTCCACACACTTGAGGCTTAAGGGCAACCATCCCCAGAGGCTTCAAAGAGCACCCGCAATAAGCAAGCGTTTACGGAGCGCAGACGACGCGCCAGGCACTGTCTCAAGAACTTTATCAGAACTGTTCCATTTAATCCTCACCCACGTATGTCAGTGCTAGGATACAGCCAGTCCCCAAATGAGGAAACCAGGCACAGAGAGATTAAGGAAATTGCCAAGACTAGTCAGCCGACAAGGATGCAGCTGGAATTCAAACTCAAGCAATCTGGCTTCAAGCTGCACCCCTAATCACTACGCTAGCTCTCCTCCCTAAAAATGAAGACACTTCCCAATCTCACGGGGCTTACCACCTAGTTGGGAAGAGATGAACAATGCTATGTGCTAAACAGTACACATGAAGAAAAAAAGGAAGAAAACGTGACTGAGCGTGGTTGGGAGACGTGGGGAGGTTTCCCAGTGGAAGCCCCCAGGGAAGGCTCACCGGGGAGCTAAGGGAGGGGCAGGACGGACACCTGCTGACACCTGCCTCTAACCAGGCACCTGCTGAGTGAGTGACACATCATCTCACTCTACCCCCTTAACAGCCCCATGACACACGTGGTGTGGGCCCCGCTTTACTCATCAAGAGACTGACACCCAAAAAGTAAAACAACTCGCCTAAAATAGGACAGTTAGCAGGTGCCAGAGCCAAGACATCAACCCAGAAAATGCTCTTTCCAGTCCCCACCCCGCCACACATACACACACACACACGAGGAGGAGAAAAGAGAGAAATCATATGTATAGACAATACACAGACATACGTTAAAACATCCTGAACACAAGCAAAATGGAGGAAGGGGGTTAACCGCATGGTGATGGAGCGTAACTAGACTCGTGGTGAGGATCACTCTGTGGTGTATACAGATGTCAAATTATATACCTGAAACTTAAATAAAATTTAAAATTCTGGCACAATAAATCACCATGTTCTCAAAAAGACCAAAGCCATGCAACTACAGAATAGACTCTCTTGTAAGATGAACGTCATGAACGTCTATCCCCAGAAATGTCCGTGCAGATGCTGACATCTGTCCGCTGGTCACGGAAGGTCGGAGGTGAAAATGCAGACTACTGGACCTCCAGGGACCCTAAATCTAGAGATGACATTGTTCTATAAAGTAACCCGGGTTTCCCTGGCACACAGGTCCTCTGAGAAGTTACACGTGGCCACAAAATGACGTGCTGCTTGCGACAGGCTTTGTCTCCGTGGCTGCACAGTCAGTTCTCTTGGAAGACAAAGATGGAGTCTCATCCTCTTTGTCATCCTGGTCAAGGGCCTCATTCTTCCCAGGGTCACCCAGAACCTGTAAGAGACAACTCTGTGACCATCTCTCTTGCTCTCATCTTACTGTATCTCTCAGCAGCACAGACACTTCCTCTCTAAAGCACTGTTTTATTTTGGTTTTCCAGCTTTCCACCTGCAGTGCTGGCTCTTCCTTCTGCAGTGCTGGCTCTTCCTTCTCCGTCTCTTTTGCTGATTCCTCCTCCTCTTCCCAACCTCTGTGTTGGTGTGGCCTACGATGCAGTTCTGGGACATCTACTCCTGGTTCCATACTCTCTCCTGAGATCAGCTGGTCCAGTTTCTGGTCTTCAAACAGCGTCTGTATGCAAATTATGCCCAAATTTGTATCTGTAGCGCTGACTTATCTGGTCTTAGTGTTTTGATGCCAAATAAACATCTGAAACGAACTACGCTGAAATCAAACTGTTCTTTCCCATCTCAGGAGATTGCTCGAGACAAATACCTCTTTCCTTCATCACGACATCTACTTCCACCAATATATCCTATAGTTTCTCTCTCCAAAATGTATTTCATTATCAACCACTTCTATTTCCACTATTTCCACTCGAATCCACTTACCTGAAATAGCCCGAGGTGTCTTCCCACTCTCATTCTCGCCACCACAGTCATCCCTCTAGCTAGAATGATTTTTTTAAGCAGTTAGGCCATCGTTTATTGGCATTACCAGAGCATTCCTTTCAACAAGGGAGGGGATTCTGAACACTAAAACCTCACCTATTTTGTGAAAACTTGAGACTAAACTCTCCATCATCTGTACACAGCTTAATCACGAACGGGAGCAAGAATTTCAGTTAAATAAATTGAGCCGAACTGCTCTGCTACAAGATGATGAAAGGAAAGCTGGGTGCCCCCGAAAAGTTCTTGCTTTCACACTATGGTGTTTCAGGTGCAGGAATCCAACAACTCCCCAGCGCAGCAAGAAGTGCTTCCCGCTGCATCTTAAAGCAGTCATTCCATGGTCAAGCGTCCAAAGGCTAAGACAGTTTCGTGGGAAACGGGCACGGCCTTCGGCTCCGTGCGCGGCCCGCAGCTGAGAAGCCAGGTTCTTAAGACCTGAAGGCTGGCTGCCACGCTCTCGGGGAGGGCGCCTCCACAGAGTCTCCGGCTTCAGGTCTCAGCCGCCCCGTCTACCAACTGCAGTCCTGGCGAGGGAAGACCCGCCAGGCTTCCACACTGAAGTCACCAGGCTCCTCACTGCCCTCCAGGACGTGCCGCTTGATCTCGGACGGGTCACTCCAGGTGACCAACCCCCCAAGCTGCGCGTGACGAGGAAGGCGGGGTCGGCGGCCGCGTCCGGGCCCCCGCGCACGTGGCCCTTGTTCACGAAAGCCACGGCGACCGGGAGGTGCGGCGCCACGCGCAGCTCCGGGAGCCCGGCGGTCGGGCGGCGGCGGCGAGGACGAGGCCGAGACGAAGTGGCAGAGCTTCCGCTACCCGCGCGCGGGCCCTGGGCCGACAGCGCGGGACTGGTCCGGCAGCACGGCCCGGACGCCGCGGCGCCCGTCTGGCCCGCCAGGTCCGCGCAGGCGCCGTGGAGCCCGTCTCGCCCGGCAGGTCCGCGCAGGCGCCGTGGAGCTGTCTCGCCCGCCAGGTCCGCGCAGGCGCCGCACCAGCTCACGCAGCGCATGGCTCGGCCCAGCGTGGTGCACGCGGTCCTCGCGCAGCCGCAGCACATGCACCTCGCACAAGTCGTGGTCAGTGACCTCCCAGAATTATTTTCTTAACTATTCTTCTGACTACACGTAGAATAAAATCCAAACTCCTCAGCAGGCCTTACGAGAACCTCATAGCCCAGTCCCCGCCTGCCTCTCCCTCCCTGTCTTGCTTTCTCCCTCCCTTGCTCGCTAGGCTCTGGCTACAAGGGGTCCTTCCAGAGCCTTGAACTTGCCAAATTTGCTGCTGCCTCAGGCCCTTTGCCCTTGCTGTTTCCAATGCTTGGGATGCTCTTCTCCCTCCCTAGCTGATTCCATATCCTTAAAGAGGCTTTTTCTCATTCCTCAGCCATCACTCTCAACTACATTCATCCTATTTTATTTTCTCTATAGATTCTGTGTTAATTTGATTATTGTCCTTATTCCCACTGGAGAGTAAGCTTTAAGAAAATTAGGACTTCATCCAACATTTTCACAGTATCTGAGTACCCAGAATGATGCCTGGCCCAAATAGATATTTGTTAAAGAAATGAATAAAAGTATCAAAGAGAGATTTGGGGTTAACTGAAAGGGTTTGGTTAAGTGATGATTTCATGTCACAGTTGGAGTCACAGAGGTTAAAAAACATTGATCTCTGTTATAAACAAGTTCCCCTAACAAGTGTACATCAGGTCTGGGACAGGGAGAGTGGTGCTGGCAGAGACTGCAACTAGTGCCTCTCAGGCTCAACTCCTTTTGTTTTGCATTCTCAATTTCTCAATGTAGGAAACACAGTTTAAATGATGAATTGGCCTGTTTCTTCCAGAACCCCACAGTGTACTGGCATGAAACAAAGAGATACCAAGGGAGAAAGCCTGCTAATGGTGCCAGTTCAGACCAAGGCAGGAATTAACCCATTTATACCATCAGATATGTCTCCTTCCTCTAGGAAACCACCCAAAGTAATGTTATGAGACACTTCGGATATCATATGAAAAATGCCCATGAGGACATTCTCTGCAGTCCCTGATGAGCTTGTAGTGCCATAGCAAGTGCCACCTCCGTTTTCAGGAATGTCCATTATTTTTAGATATTAAAGCAAATCTCATAAGGGGAATTAAGGATTACAGGGTATCAATGTAAAGAGAAAATAATCATTCTCAATCGTGACTGCATTATGTGAAAAAATGACTTCCTTTCATTGGATTTGAGTTTAAACTGTAATACTGAGGTTGGCTTCTCCAAGTTGTCTCAGGTAACTTATTTGTAGTCATGATGTGGAAAAACACGATTTGCCATCAGTAGCCTATTATTTCTACACTGCTCAGTGATTTGTGACCTGAATAAATAGGCCCGGTGGTTTAACAGGGTAAGAAGGCTGCTAAGACATGTGGAGGCAAAGATAAAACCTCGTGTCCATTCTCTCCAAGAAGGTGAACTTGATTCAGTGGACATGCAAGTCATGACACTTCCAAAAGCCTGGCCATCCACCTGGAACCCTTCCACACGGAGCCTTCTTCCAAGGGACATCTGGGGGATGTGATGGCACTGGCTGAAATAAGGTGATCCAAGAGGGAAAATCATTTTTGTTGTTATAGGCTTCTGAAGTCCTTAGGAAAACATATTTCAAGACAGAATTATCTGGATAATTTTTCCTCATTTTCCCATTTCCCTTTGCAGGTGTAATCACAGCCGAATATTTCATTGCCAACTCCCCTGTGACTGGCGCAGCCATGAATGGATTTCTTCCCTGTTGGTAGGGTGCCACAGTGCCTGATGAGGCCTTAAAAGAGTCTTCGAGAAAAGGTGCCAGAATGGTGTGAAATACCACACCTCTGGAGAAGAAAGGCTAGAGATCTCTGGGTTGCTGACAACTTGCCAGCCATCAAAATTATTTTAAAACACCTGATTTTCTTTTGCTGTTGTTCTTTAAACTCCAAGCCCTTTGGCCAGTCCCCTGATGTCGGTATCTACATCCTTCGTTGGCTTTTGTTCCTCTAACAAATAACATGAAGATGTGATGCACTGAGGAGATTAAATTGAGTGTGTGCGTGTGTGTGCACTTGCATGTGAAAAGGAGAGCATCTGTTTTCCCAGGGTGTGTCAAAGATGCATGGTTCTTAATGACTTCTGCCCGGATTTACTCATAATCAAAGGTTTAAATGTCTCATGCTCCAAACATCTGAGCCATACTAAATTAATGGAAGAGAATGGTAATTGTTCACTTGGGGAACAAAACAGAATGCCACATTAAGAAATCATTGGAAACTCTGTTTTCCTAACACTGTCCTACTCTAAAATTTGGAGAAATATGGTCACAGGAATTCAAACTACATTCCCAAACTAAAGGCATTTTTGCCTCCTCGTCTAAACAAAGTCCTCCATAACAGGGTCTGTGTAGTATCTCTGGGTCCTAACTGAATGCCCTACAAACAGAAGGGGCTGAATACATGTTTTTTGATGATGATGATGATGATGGTGATGATAATGGTGATGATGATGATAATGAACCAACTCCCGTTAATTCTTACCACGAGTAATAGTCCATATATTTATTCCTTAGACCCATGCTTCTCAAAACATGTTCCACAAAAATGTACCTGTCTTGCAATATTGGTGATTGTTCTATTAAAAATGGAGGGAGAGGAAAGCCTTCTTAGTTCAATTAAGATTGCAAAACTTGAGTTGTACAAAGTTAAAGATATTTTTTTGCCACAGAATTTCTTTTAAAACTTTGTACCATTTTTGTGCATTGTGAAACTCTGAGAGAGGGTTAAAGTTTACGACATTTTCCAAAATTGTTTAAAAAGGAAAACTTAAGAAACCTTTAAGGGCACCAGTGACTTTCAGAACGAAGTTTGAGAAATGCTACATTAGACAAATGTTAAATGAGTACCCATTGTATGCAAGAGGAGTGTCCATGGAAACACATCCTTTCTGTCAGGCTTGGCTGTTGTTGTTTTGTAATCTGTTAACAGATGATGGTAACACCCACTGCACAGGGCTGTCATGAGAATGAAATGAAATCAAATCTACAATACGTCAAGCCTAGCACAAAGCAGGCACAGAATATATGCGCCGTCTCTGCCTCCATAGACAGTACTTGGGGGCGGGGGCGGGGGGAGGGCGGATAGGGGGCGGTGGTGATGAAATTCGCCTGAATTTAACTAGACCTCAACACACCTTTGAGGTGTGTACATGTGAGGACAGAATTGCAGCATGTGACTCATTCTCTGGTTCAGGGAATTCTGGCTAGTCAGGCTGGCCATTTCCCACTTCAAACTGAGATCCTCACGTCCTTCACCTGATAAACCCCAACCGCCATTGCCTTGGTTAATTAGAACCATGATCACTCACACAATCACACACACTTGCAGGGACACGAGCGTTCAAGCCTAAACTAAGGACAAGTGCTTCAAATTGCAAGGATCTTGGCCTAAAGAAATACATTATTTAGGGCAATGGAAGTCTGAACGGTGCACCAGAACTGCATTTAGTTTCTAATCTGTGTTAGCAACACTGCACGGCAAAGTAACCAAAATAAATATTTAAATAAAATGGAAGTAACACAAAGCATTGCAAAAATGAGCCGTTTGTGACTTGAAATTCATCTGTGATACACTGGCGCCCTCTGCTGGCTAGATTTTTCCAACAGCTCAGATTGTTCAGTACTGCTTTTTCTTTAAGACGTGTTCAATTTTGGTTCAAAGTTTTACACAGATTAGTAAAAAGTATTAGCAGAATGGTACTTATTATAGAATCACAATGCATAGAATTATTTAAAATTATTATCTCAACATTTCAATCCCCACCTCAAGATGTGTCTTGGTCAAAAACAGATTTCCTATTAAGCTGTAACACATGGAGTATATGTATTGCTCTGTAACTTGCACCCTGGTGGCCTATCATATAGGTTTCAATTTTTATTAATTACAGGTATAATTTTTACCTCATTTTATGTGGCCTATTGCTTAGGGCTGCCAAATTTTACAAATAAAAATATGTTCCATGTACCTGCATGACACATACTAAAAAACACTAAATTATTGAGTAAAAAAGAATTAATTGTTTAACTGAAATTCAAATTTAATTGGGTTGCCTGTATCTTATCTGGAGACCTTACCTATTTTCATGTGTGCTCTGAATTTTATAATTGAAATTGTTTTCTCTTGTGATATTCAGTGCTTATCGTACCATAATAATAAAAGCAAAACATCTCTCTCTCTGTCTTTTATTTCCTCCCTCACATTTTCTGAGACACTGAACAGGTTTCAACATATCAAAGCTTAAAGCAAAAGACTGAATTAGCAGGGTCAGCTAGGCATGAGATTGAAAACATTTGTTCTTTAAAAAAAAAAAGTTATTTAACTAATGAATGGACTGAATGAGAGAAATCCTGAATTCTTAGTCTTCTTTTATGTAGCAAGAAAAAATACTATATAAAACATATAAAATGTTTTGTTTTGCTTTGTCTTCAGAATAGGAAATTTGAAAATAAGGGCACCTAGATGCAACATGATTCTAAGGCAGGGAATCTCAAGCCTGCAGAGCAGAAACACCTGTGGAAGCTTTAAAACTCAAGGATACCTGGGCCTTGCCTGCAGACCAATTAAATCAGAGGCTGGGATCCCTAGGAACCATATGGTTTCAAAGCAGCCCAGGCAATTTTAATATGCAGCCACGGTGGCAAACCACTTCTCCTAGGGCCATCAAGTCGCTTCAGAGGGTGTTTATTACCTTTGATTTGCATGCGAATCAATGCAGATTGATTTAGTAGAATCTGGACTTTCTAGTTTCCAGCTGATGTAGTTGCTGCCTGGCCAAGGACCACACTTTGAGGAGCAAGATTTTAAGAAAGGCCACAAAAGAAAAGGCAAGTTGTTTCAATAAGGAATTACAGAAATGCCTGTGTGAACTGAAAATGCAGATAACTTACAACCACATTACTGTAATGGTAACTGCCCTAGAAATGAAGGAGGGAGGGAAGGTGAGAGAAAAACTTACCTTAATAGTTCCACATTGGGTTACTGCATCATCTTTAGTCATCTTCCTGTTTTCTGTCACAGTATCTCTTACTGGCAAAAAGGAGTTAGTATTTGCTCCCAGGCTACTTTTGCAGAAATAGTATGAGAATTTGATTAGCTCATTTTATATGCAGCATCGCAAATATGCAGTAATTTAAAGCATACAAGTTTATATCATATTAGAATTTAGTTCATAGTTCACTTCCATCAGACCTTTTTTAACCATTTTAGCCTGTTGGAGCTTAAAGCAATATGCAGATTGTACAACCGTGTGAAGCTGATCAAATCAACCCTTGAAAGTAATTGGTAAAGCTCCTCATGTGCTTTTGAAAAATTAATCAAGACAGGTTTGGTGAACCTTGCTGAGAAAGTCTCTTTAGGACACATGACTTGGTTCCCACCGTATTGTCAAAGGAAAACCAGCTGCAAATCCCAAGGTGACCCATTTACCTCTCTTGGGTGGAGCATAATGACTTCTTAAACACTGCAAATAATTCTGCTGGTTTAGAAATCAATTTGGAGAATACAATTAAGTGAAACTATTTGATCCTTCAGGTTTGAAAACCATCCATTTGACTCGCACAGTAACACTTTAATATGGAAACAGCCACCCTCATCTTCTCATGCCTTCAAACAGTGTTCTAGGGGGATATGCTGTAGAAAGCAGTGCATACAGTGTTGCCTTTAAATCTCTCCAGGATTAGTCATGAGAATTGGTATTAAAATATTTCTTCCTCAAGCACTTATATTTTGCCTTTGACAGTGCCTTTATAAGGTCTTCTGCAGGATTCAGTAGGGAAGGCAGAGGCATTACAAACGGTGCCTCCAGTTTCACTGGACAACCAGTCTCCCCCACCCACCGCCTTCAAAGTTGCAGGGCCTGCTTGGAGCACAGGTATGGTCAGTGATGTTTTCAGCTCTCATTTCTTCAGATAAATGCCCAGAAATGGAATTTCTGGCTCATATGGTAGTTCTATTTTTAATTTTTGAAAGAACCTCCATACTGTTTTCCAAAGTGACTGCAGCAATTTCCATTCCCACCAATGGTGCACCACGTTTCCTTTTTCTCCACACTCACCAACACTATTCTTGTCTTTTTTGTAATAGTCATTCTAACAGGTGTGAGGTGGTAATTTCTCTGTGGATTTGATTTGCATTTCCCTGGTGATTCGTGATGCTGAGCACCTTTTCATGTAGCTGTTTGCCATCCCTATGTCTTTTTTGGAAGAATGTCTTTTCAGATCCTCCTCCCACTTTTTTAATCAGGTTGTTTGGCAGGTTTTTTTGCTGTTGAGTTGTATGAGTTCTTGGTATATTTTGGATATTAACCCCTTATCAGATGCACGATTTTCAGATATTTTCTCCCCTTCGCTAGGTTGCCTTTCACTTTGTTAATGGCTCCCTTTGCTGGCAGAAGCTCTCTAGTTTGACGTATAACACATTTTTGACCTCTGTAAAATTCTCAGGTGAAAACAGTAGGTCATAGTTTACACACTTCGTATTATGAGCAAGGTCACAAGTCAGGCTTTCAAAGGCACCTGTTTGTATTTTCTGTTCACATTATTTGCTCATTTTTCTTTTATTTTTTATACAGATGTAAAAAAGTCATCACTTCATTATGAATAACATCGTCTTTCATGATACAGTGTTGAAAAGTTATCTTTTATTTAACTTTTGAAGATTAAAAATGCTGTTAGGTGTATCAATATCATCTTTTCTGATTTTGTAATTTTCATGTTACTTTAGGCTATCCCATTCTAAGATTATTTTTAAAAATTCTCCCATGCACTGGTACTTTTACGGCTTTTTCTATTAACATCTTTTATATCTCTGAGATTAACTTTGGTATAGAAATGAGTTAGGGATTCAGCTTGATTTTTCCCAGATGTCTCCAGTTTTCTCCAAGTCAATTACAGACTATTGTGTTCTTTCCCACTGTTTCCCTTTTTCATTTGACACTCAGCCACAGAGCTCCTCCTCTCCCTGGGAATTGGGTACCAGTTTCCTTGGGAACCAGGTACATTGTTCCACACTGTCCCCGCTCCCTTCTAAGGCCTTCACACAAAGGGTCTCCTCTTGTCTGGAAGCCTCCTTCTCTACCCCCCTTGACTTGCTGACTCCTCCTTATACTCAAGCCTCAGTTTAAATGTCACTTCCTCTAGGTTGGGTGTGAAATTACATGTCCCCAAATCACCCGCACTTCTTCCTCTTTGGTGCAATTATAGCCACAATAAAGCTCCAGTGCTTGATGGTCATTTCAGTATCCCTAGTGACCGCATCAGTACGTGACAGATAGTATGTGCTTAATAAATACATATTGAGTTAATGCAGTCTACTTTTTCCCTCAGATTGGTTCTCCGCCTCACGCAGTGGTTGGGAGAATGAGAGGGACCTGTGGTTCCCTAAGCGAGCCCTGAGTCCAGCCACGTGACTGTAATAAGGGCCACTCCCGTGGCCAGCCTGGCCCTCCAGACATGACTGGCTTTGACCCTGAAGATCCAGATTTGGAAGGTACATACGTACATCTTTGGCCTTTGCTCTGGGACTCTGTAACTTACTAATTTTCAGAAAAAGAAGCATTATGTTAGGGGAGTTTACTTGACCCAGTTTGATTTTTTTTCCCCCTTACTTTACCACCTTGGATGTGAGACTGTATGAATACAGTTAGTACTCAGAGAAGCTGCCACTTGCCACTTAGGATGTCACATGATTAATTTTTTCAACTTGGCCTTGGTACCTGTTGAATAAATAGTATCCCTGGTAATTTCTGTAGAACCAAATTCTGCTCTTGGGAACTCTAACACTAGCGTTAGAATAGTTGGAGGTAAAAATCAGCTGGGAAGAGAAAGAAGGAAGAAAATAATGTGAAAAAATGCAGGTTATTAGCAGAAATGCTTAGCTCTTGGTTCTCAAATATTTTAAATTCAGAAAAAGTTTCAAAATTCAAGTGCAATATTATCATCAACATAAATTAACATTTAATTAATTATGCACTCAGGGTATTGCTCTGAAGTGAGTTTAATTAACAAATAACTAGGTTTGGTAATATCTTGGCTGGATATCTCTATCCCCTTGAGAAGAGGAAGTTGAATAGTTGAAATAGCATGGTCTGATTGCAGCAGACCAAGATTATTCTGCTTCGTTCTTCAGTCTGCCCTTCCTTCTCTTTCCCAAGGGCAGATATGAACAAAACAATAACTTTCTAATTGTTTAGCACTCAATTTTCTGCCTAGCAAAGAATGTGTGGTTATACCAGTCCTCATAAAAACAAGATTATATCATTTAGATTTCAGTGCATATTAATCTTTACCTCATTTCCCTCAGTTTAAAAAAAAATGATTGTGAAAAATTTCAAACATTTACAAAGTACAGAGTAGTACAATGAACATCCTTGTATCCATCCATCCGTTTTAACAGTTATCAACACTCTGCCATCTTGTTTAATCTATACCTCCATCCACTCGCCACCCACCATTCAATTATTTTTAAGATAGGTTTTATATATATTGAGATGCATAAATATTGACTGTACCACTTTGGCAAGATACATGCATGTAACCCAAATCACAAAGAAGACATACAAATGGACAACAAGCACGTGAAGAATGCTCAACATCACTGATCATCACAGAAATGCAAATCAAAGCCACGAGACATCATCTCGCACCTGTCAGAGTGGCTATCATTCAAAAAACAACAAATGACTAGTGTTGGCAAGGATGTGGAGAAAAGGAACCCTTGTGCACTGGTGGTAGGACTGTCAGCTCAGAGAAATAAGTCAGACGGAGAAAGACAAACACTGTATGACTTCACTTATATGTGGAATCTAAAAACCAAATGAACAAACATCAAAACAGAGTCATAAATACAGAGAACAAATAGGTGGTTTCCAGAGGGGAGGTGGGGGAGGGAGGGGAGAAATGATGTGGTATGACAGGAACTAACATAATGTTGCAGGTCAACCACAACATTTCAATAAATGCCCTCTCGTGAGATCGGTCCATCTGTCTTTACGTGTAAGGTAAACAGTGGTCACCCTGACATCGTACAGAGGGTGCACTTCACAGGTTTCAGAATCAAACTTTAAAAGAACCATATGTAATAAAAACAAATCACGATAATAAAAAATAAAACACAAATAAAAAACAAGTACATTGTAGAAAATACTGAAATGCAATTTATTTGCCTTATTTACCAAATGGTTAACTACAAAGGTACAATTTTTGCCTTGGAGTTCAAGGCGGTTTCATTTTTCAGCACAGTTACTTTTCTGATCATGTGCTGTCGTCAGCATCTTCTGTGTCTCCTCAGGATTCAACTGACCGTTCACGTTTTACACGTTTGTCCACCGGGGAGCCGTACCTTCCTCATGATCGCTGCAGCTCCGTGATACAACACGTCGTTGTCGTCATATGTTTGCGTAGTACCGATCCCGGTTCTGAAAGTCTCTGTGAGCGTGTCTTGCATACGTCTTGTTATGTGGGATCCTTCCGAAAGGTTCATGGTCATTGAAACAAGACTCAAAAACTTCATCAACAGCCTTCTGAGCGACTTCTTTGCTGATGTTCCGAACAGCTAGAATAGAAAGAATGGCTCTGTCTCGCACACAGGTCTAAGGAGAAAGAGGAGTGTGTGGCTTTAATTTTATAAAAAACTTAATCATGAAATATAACATTGTATATAATGTCTAAACCACAGTCAAAATTAATTTCCTCTCACATTGTTTCACTAATTTCTGTCATTCGAAAGAAGCAACATTAAATTATGGAGCATGTTCAGCTCAACCTGAAAGTATTTATGTGTAAGGATGACCTCCTCCCTCTCCTCATCTTTCCCAATAATATAAGCGGACGTCATTCTCGGAAGTTCTAGATGCTGCCTGCCAAACAATAGCTCCAAATTTACAAAACTATTTTTTTAAGTCTATAAATAAAGTTCTGGTTGAATTCTTTTTACTTTCAATAAATCTGAAATACACTTTACTCTGTGCCTCTCTCCCCTAACTCTGCGCTGACCAATGCTAGGTAGCTTTTCCTGGGAGGGGAACAGGAAACCACACATACATACACACAAAATTTGAAGCTGTCCTCATTTTTCAGGGAAAAAAAGAAAATCAAACAACTTTTTTCGTCCTGATTGTTCTTTGCATGGGTATTTAATTCTCTACCTAGGAAAATAATTTACTTAATGCTACATAGTGATACACTAGAATTTCTCAGTATTCTAGTATTTTAAGAAATGTAAGGTTGGCCATTCTAATTCTTGAAGAGCTTTAAATCCATTTCCTTCTCCACAGGCCCAAACTAAAAATCAAAATGGCCTTCAACCCGTTCCTGAAAAACCACCAAACATGGATTCTGATGGCTGTGCACCCTGTCCATCACTGAGTTTTCTCTGTATGTGCCCAGTTTTACTCCAGCCTGATCAGCACATTCATGAATATAGGACTATAAATCAGTGCTTCTCAGCCTGACATCAAATGCCAATTTAAAAAATAAACCCCAGGTTTAGAGGAATAAGAAGGAGAAGAAGAACTGTCTAGAGCCATGACAGCAACTGCCGGAGAGAAGAAAGGTCTCCCCTCCAGGCAGTAACACGGTAGTAAAGATTTGTCTGCCTGCTGAGCCTCCAAGGTCAGGAGGCACAAGAGTAGGTCACAATTCAGATTAACTTATTTCCAGATGAAATACATTTCTGCTAAAAGTGTGCAATTTTACAATGAGTCACTGTAACTGACGTTTGCATTTCTTGGGTACATGCTGCACAAACCCAGGGCCTCTTCTCCCCGCACCGGCTCCCGTCGCCTCCACAGACGCTCCGTCCAGCGCTAGTTCTCTTTGTTTTCTGCTGCTCTATCCAATGTAAGGAGCACAGACTTCTCTTTCAGACTCTGCGCCTCGGACCTCATGCTTTACCTGCCTCACCTCTTCTCTGGGATGTGCTGATGGGCACGCTACTTCCACCCTGCCCGCTGACAGCCAGAACACACAGCCCATTCAAACGCCACCCAGGCTGAATTTACAGATGAGCAGGGACTCGAAGCACAGAAGACACGCGGCATAAGACAAGCCAGTGACACTCCGCTGACTTGGCACAGCCTGAAGGCCTCACAGCCCAGTCTGAGTAGCCGCCCCTCCCAGGCCCAGGTTTGCCTTCCAGATCCCATTCACTAAGCTCACAGTTTCTCCCAATGGTTCGCTGTGACTGTCGGCCTTCCTCCCCAGAGCTGAGTTCCTCTCGCCTCTAGAGGACCCAGGGCCTCCCTGCTGTTGTTCCAAGCCTGTCCTTTTTGCATCTGGCTGCACCTGCTCTCCTGAGGCCCATGCAGCTCACAAACTGGCCCGGCAACCTCTGGCCATAGACAGCCTCCTCTGGCCATAGACAGCCTCCGACCGGCCTCTCGCCTGCGTGTGAACACAGAGCCCCTGGGCTGCTGCGGGCAGGACCGCCCACGTTCTCTATCAGTCCATCCGTTCTAAACCCCCTCTCCCCCGTCCATCGATCGTGGACCTTAAAAGCTTTCTAGCAGGATTATCTTGCCTCTAGTTTGCTTTTGTTTCTGTTCTGTGTTGTTTACAATATGTCCCTCAGCTCAGCTCATTATCATCAAGTCTGCGCCGACCCAAAGCTCTGCCGTCAGGTCACACAGCCGTAGGAGGCGCGCTACGACACAGGCACAGCCGGAGCTGAGTGCGGTCTGTTCTCAAGGGCGTCGCTCTCCTGTCTCGAGAGCGCTGTGCTGGTTTCATGTGTAAGCCCAGGTCTGCTGGGATAAAAGACCGGCTGTGACTTCACTTCTGTCCTTCATCTGCCCCACCCAGAAGTGTCCCAAGAGCGAGCCCACGCTCTCGTCACTATAAAACCCTCTCACTCAGTCATGGGGCCATGGCCTCGCCTACAATTTGACGGTGGAACTGAACTTCATCTACTTGGCTTAAGTGGTATACATTTTGTATTCTTTTCATAGAAGCAGTTTTGTCAAATTTCAAGTACTAAATGTACTTCTCATTTCTCTATTTGTTATTTCTACTCATAGCACTCTTGAGGGGAAATGATTTCAGGTGTTAGGTTTTACCTGGTGGTGTTGTTTAAATCCAAAATGTAACCTGAATATTTCATTGACAAGTGAGCAGTCGCCACTGAGGTTAGCAGCTCGAACCTACCACAAAGACAGAAGGCAAACAAAAAGAAAATAAGCACTTGTTTAATTGTAGAAGAATAAAAAATTGGCATGTTCTTCTGAGAGCAGAGTATCTGTAAGACTTAAATTTTTAACTCTACTGCCTTAAGTAGTTCGTAAGTTTAAAAAAAAAAAAAGAGCAGATATCCACGAGCTATGCTAGACAACATCAAACACACAAGTGGCAATCACCTACCAAAAGGAATTTTCAGACCTTTACGCTGGAGCCTTACTTCTGGAACCTCAGCTGGACCTCTGAGTCAAAGACTGTGCTCTCTATACGATACAAGCACTTCTAGAAATTACCAAGAGGACTTCAGCAAAGTACTCTTCCAAAGATCTACAAATTGAGTTTCAATATGGGCGTAAAACTGAATACGGCAGTGGGGAAGGTATAGCTCAGTGGTAGAGTGTGTGCTTAGCATGCATGAGGTCCTGGGTTCAATCCCCAGTACCTCCGTTACAAATAAATAAATAAGCCCAATTACCACCCCTCACCTCCCCCCCAAAACCTGAATATATCAGTATCTAAGACACTTTTTAAGCACATGAACCTCCCAGGCCTCCTGGCCCAAGTCACTGAAACTGTCTTGGACCTTCCCTTAAGCCTGTGTAACTCTGTGACCTTACGCCAGGGCCTGATTGGCCTATGAGAAATTAAGTGGTGCAAAGCAGCAAGAACATTCCAAACGGGTCATGCTATGAACACGACAGCCTGAAGTTAGGCCGTATTTTCTAATTTGCTATATCTTTAAGATAAAAAGCAGCTTTAACTATCACCACTCCTATTCAACATAGTCTTGGAAGTCCTAGCCACAGCAATCAGGCAAAAAAGGGAAATAAAAGGGATCCAAATTGGAAAAGAAGAGGTAAAAGTGTCACTATATGCAGATGACATGATACTATATATAGAAAACCCTAAAAGGTCCACACAAAAACTATTAGAGCTGATCGAAGAATTCAGCAAGGAAGCAGGTTACAAGAACTATGTTCAAAAATCAGTTGCATTTCTTTACACTAACGATGAAATCAACAGGAAAAGAAAGTAAAGAAACAATCCCCTTTTAAAATAGCACCCAAAGTAATAAAATACCTAGTAATAAATCTAACCAAGGAGGTGAAAGGCTTTTACACAGAAAACTAAAAAACACTCATTAAGGAAATTAAAGAAGACTTAAAAAAATGGAAAGCTATCCCATGCTTCTGGAGTGGAAGAATCAATATTGTTTAAATGGTCACACTGCCCAAGGCAATCTACAGATTTAATGCAATCCCTTATCAAATTACCCAGGACATATTTCACAGAACTAGAACAAATCATAATAAAATTTATATGGAACCACAAAAGACCTAGAATTGCCAAAGCATTACTGAAGAAAAAGAAAGAGGCTGGAGGAATAACTCTCCCAGACTTCAGACAATACTACAGAGCTACAGTCATCAAGACAGCATGGTATTGGTACAAAAACAGACATATAGACCAAAGGAACACAACAGAGAGCCCAGAAATGAACCCACAAACTTTTGGTCAACTAATCTTCAACAAAGGAGGCAAGAATATACAATGGAATAAAGACAGTCTCTTCAGCAAATGGTGTTGGGAAAACTGGACAGCAGCATGTAAAGCAATGAAGCTAGAACACTCCCTTACACCATACACAAAAATCAACTCAAAATGGATCAAAGACTTAAACATAAGACAAGATACAATAAACCTCCTAGAAGAAAACATAGACAAAACATTATCTGACATACATCTCAAAAATGTTCTCCTAAGGCAGTCTACCCAAGCAATAGAAATAAAAGCAAGAATAAACAAATGAGACCTAATTAAACTTACCAGCTTCTGCACAGCAAAGGAAACCATAAGTAAAACAAAACAACAATCTATGGAATGAGAGAAAATTTTTCCAAATGAAACCCACAAAGGCTTGATCTCCAGAATATATAAGCAGCTCATACGACATAATAAGAAAAAAATAACAACCCAATCCAAAAATGGGCAGAAGACCTAAACAAGCAATTCTCCAAGGAAGAAATACAAACAATCAAAAGGCACATGAAAAAATGCTCAATATCACTAATTATCAGAGAAATGCAAATCAAAACTACAATGAGGTATCACCAACACCAGTCAGAATGGCCATCATTCAAAAGTCCACAAATGACAAATGCTGGAGAGACTGTGGAGTAAAGGGAACTCTCTCTCCTACACTGCTGGTGGGAATGCAGTTTGGTGCAGCCACTGTGGAAAACACTATGGAGATTCCTCAAAAGACTAGGAATAAAGAGAAGCAAGATGGTGGAGTAGAAAGATGCTTGTAGCTCACCCTCTCCCACAAATACACCAAAACTCACATCTATAGACCCACTCAGCCAACCAGAGCACCTACCAAACTCTGACAGAACATCGCCCTCTACAAAAGGCAAAGATGCCAAAAATCTGGTAGGAGAAAAGGAAAAAAGAAAGAAGAAAAAACAAAACAGCGTGGGGCCAGTCCTGCGGGGAGGGAGTGGCAAAGGAGGAATAGTGCTGATTCGCTGGGTCTCCCCTCTCCAATGGAGAGGCCAACAGGACAGAGGGGGAGCCTCCAAGGCTCAGATCTGCTCCGAGCACCCCTTGACCAACAGAACTAAGTTAAATGGGCACAGAGGGTCCCCACGACACCCAGCCCGAGACGCAAGCCAGCAGCTGGGGGCCGGGACAGGCCGCCTGAGCCAGGCGGAGGACTGGGGCAGCTGCACTGAGACGGCCCCGGGGGACTGCAAGGGGCTGCGTGCCACGGTTGGGAGGAGATACGGAGCAGAACAACCACGGTCCCCCATAAATTATGAAAAAAGCAAAGCAACATGGTTAGTGTGCCCTGGGGGGAGGAGCACCGCAGCCTTTGTGTCCTCAGACCCATGACGCTGTTACTGGAGCTTTGTGTGAGAAGAGAGGCGGGGCGCAGCCACAGCCACCATCTCCTCCTGTGTGCAATGCCCAGGCAGGGGCGGGGCCAAGCCCTGAATCCATATCTGGGGGCTCCGCAACCTCCTAGGCAGGACTGAGACTTGTTTACAGCCCAAGGCAGATAGGATCTTTCTGCCCTGGCACCTCAGAGAACTTGTGCCGCCAAGGCAAACAAGGAGCTGAGATTTGGCACAGAGCTGGGGCAGGGCTGTTCCACGGTCTTCCCCAAGCCTGCCTACGGAGCACTGACCCAAGGCAGAGCGGGCAGCTGCACAGAGCAGCGGACCAACAGGCGCCAGGAGAGGGCGGGCAGCCACCCGCCTTCCTGGCAGGAACGCAGCACCTTACCACGGTGCTGGGCAGAGTGCAGCATCTGACTGCGGCATAGGGAGGGGGAGTGACCCACCCACCCACCGGCCACAGTACCAGAGAGATATGAGCAAGATGAAGAAGAAGAGGAACCACTCCTAATTAAAAGATCAAGAGAAATCCCGTGAAAGCACAAGCAAGGGAATAGACATTGATGGCCTACTAGATCAAGATTTCAAAAAAGGAGTGATCAAAGTACTGAAGGAACTAAAAGAAATAGTCTTTAGAGTATAAAATATGTCAAAATTAAATAGAAGCTATAAAAAAGAACCAAGCAGAATTAGTGAACACATTGGCTGAGATAAGAGCTGAACTAAAGGCTGTGCAAAGCAGGCTAGATAATGCAGAGGAACGAATAAGTGACCTTAGAAGACAGGACAACAGAAAGCACCCAATCAGAACAGCTGAAAGAAAAACAAATGAAAAACAATGAAAACAATATAAGAGACCTATGGGATAATATAAAGCATGCCCATCTACACATAACAGGGGTCCCAGAAGGGGAAGAAAGAACAAAGGGGATTGAAAAGGTATTTGAAGAAATCGTGACTGATTTCTTCAATATACTTTCCAAAGTTAAAGAAGGAATCAGATATCCTAGTACAGGAGGCTCAGAGGGTCCCAAACAGGAAGAACCCAAACAGACCCACACCAAGACACACCATAATCCAGATGGCCAGAGTCAAGGACAAAGAAATGATCCTAAAGGCAGCAAAAGAAAAACAAAGAGTGAGTTACAAGGAAACCCCCATAAGGCTCTCAGCTGATTTCTCAACACAACCTCTACAGGCCAGAAGGGAGTGGCAAGATATATTCAAAGTCCTGAATGAAAAAAAGATGCAGCCTAGGATAGTCTATTCAGCAAGGCTGTCCTTTAGAATAGAAGGAGAGATAAAGAACTTCCCAGACAAGCAAAAACTAAGAGTTTAGCAACACTAAACTCATGCTAAAAGAAATATTTCTAAATAGAAAAGAAGCAAGATGCTACAAAAATGAGAAACTCATAACTGGAAAGGAGATAACTGCCATGAATTCCAAATAGAATAAACACAGAATTGTAAAAGAAGACATCTAAATCACTAAGAGTGGGAGAGGGAAGCAAGGAAAGCCACTGTGGAAAACAAGATGGAGATTCCTCAAAAGATTAGGAATAGACCTACCATAGGACCCAGAAATCCCACTCCTGGGCATATATCCAGAAGGAACCCTACTTCAAAATGACACCTACACCCCAATGTTCATAGCAGCACTATTTACAATAGCCAAGACATGGAAACAGCCTAAATGTCCATCAACAGGTGACTGGATAAAGAAGAGGTGGTATATTTATACAATGGAATACTATTCAGCCACAAAAAATGACATCATGATGCCATTTGCAGCAACATGGATGTTCCTGGAGAATGTCATTCTAAGTGAAGTAAGCCAGAAAGAGAAATACCATATGAGATCACTCATATGTGGAATCTAAAAAAAAAAAAAAAAAAAACATAAATACAAAATAGAAACACTCACAGACATAGAATACAAACCTATGATTGCCAAGGGGCAGGGGGTGGGAAGGGATAGACTGGGAGTTCAAAATTTATAGATACTGACAGGCCTATGTAGAATAGATAAACAAGATTATACTATATAGCACAGGGAAATATATACAAGATTTTGTGGTAGCTCACAGCACAAAAACATGTGACAATGAATATATGTATGTTAATGTATAACTGAAAAATTGTGCTCTACACTGGAATTTGATACAACATTGTAAAATGATTATAACTCGATAAAAAAATGTTAAAAAAAAAAAAAAGAGCAGCTTTAATTGTTGAAATGTCGTGGAATTACCCACACAGATTCTACAGCCAACCCGGCCATGTTTTTGCTCATTCACTGCAATCAGAATGGCCTATTTCTTGTTACTTCTATAATAACATGGCTGCGTTCCTCTGAGGAGCTCGAAGGACTTAACACACTTTAACTAGCTAACCGGCATTAATTCTCCTAACACCCAAGAGAGATAAATATTTAAAAAGTCAGGTTTCAGTCTTCTCTACAAATAATAAGTCATAATTAGATGCAGTGGGGCTGCTTATTAATTTCAAGGGAAAGAGAAAATAATCTAAGTTATCAAGTATAAGCCTGGAATTTATATTAGTTTTTTTAACTTCTCAGGACACTGTACTCTTCAATCAATGAAATGCAAGTATGAAATACAAATGTCTCTCTAGGAGGATATACATGTGCACTTTGGAGAGCAATCCAAAATGCTTAGTAATGAATAGCTTTCTATGCTGTGTTTTTTGAGACTAAATGTTTTACTCCAGGGAAGGCAAGAAGCTTTACCTACGGAAGGCAGCACAGCAAACCAGTCAAGAACCTTGGTTGTAATCTTGCCTCTGCCACTTACTGCCTACGGGGAATCGAAACAACCTCACTTGCACATAGAACACGGGGATCACAGTGGCCACCTCAACGGGCCATTGTGAGGGTTACATAAAATCCACAAACAGAACAGGTTTGGCACACAGGCCTCAGTAAATGTTAACTACATTTTTTACATTATATGGTTTATTCCATAGGAAAAATAGTTTATTGTTATAATTAAAGTCATCACTACAATTAGGATTTAAAGGTTACATTTAAGACAATCCTAAAGATACTTAAAATGTCTCTTATATCTAAAAAATTGTATGCAATAGTTAAAATGGTTAAAATAGTAAAAACGGAAATTCAAGACTAATGTGGAATTATGACAAGGAAAGGAATGCATTTAAATAAATCACACTTGAATAAAAAGTTCAAACACACAGTGTTCCGGGGGAAAGAAGGTATCTTCTACCACAGAACTTACCTCAGAGCAGGCCAAATGTCGGACGTTGGTGAACCAGTCGACGTGCGCGCGACAATGATCAAACGCGTGAACGAGCTCGTGGGTGACCACTCTGCTCATGTGGGCCTGGTTACGGATATTATTCTGGCACAAAACAATCTAAGAGGCACCGAAACAAGAGAGGTTCCATTATCTCTAAAGTCTCCTCTCATCTCGTGGATTCCACCTTCTCTCTCACCTGAGGGGCTCCTCCGCTTGGAGTGCCTCCACCCTCTTGTCTGCAAACCCCACACCAACCCATCCAGCCGGGCCTGGTCCTAACCGAACGGGCCCCGTTGAGCCTTCCCCAGTGCCTCACTTCCCCTTCTCTGCTCTCTGGACTTCCGCAGCACTTGGCTTAGGGACATTTATTCACATACCATCCTCACTGGGTTCACCGTACCAGTCTGTCCTGGGCTCCACAGCCTTACAATTAAGAGCGGACTTTGGAATGAAGCAGGGAGGTTCAGACCCCAGCTAGGCCCCTCTCTAATTCAGCGACCTTGGGCAAGGTTCTTAGGCTTTCTGTGCCTCAGTTTCCTCAACTACAAAAAGGAAACAATCAAAGCATCCACCTTATAGAATTATGAGAATTAAATGAGAATACATGTAAAATGCTCCTTATCAAGTATCTGAATGAGGAATGAATCAACAATGAATGACCACCACTGTCCCATTCTACTAGGATTGCCAGGAAAAGTCCTCGGAAAGACCTTCAGAAAGAAGTGCAAAAAGCCAACAGCACACGGGGCAGGACCCTATAAGAATAATACAGACGTGAGGGATCCTAATGATAATAGTTACCACTTACTGTGAATTTACTGTGTGAAGATGCTAGGATATGTGCCAGATACTTTATAAACATTCATTCAACATTCATTTACTTGACTAATATTTACCCAGACCTATTAGATTTATCATCTGCTAATGGAGATAGACATTAATCAAATGTGTAAACACGTGCAATGACAGCTGTCACAAAGAAAAAGCCAGCCTGTCAGGAGTACATACAGTGAGAGTGCCCGACCCGCTCTGGAGGGTTGGGAAAGGTTTCTCTGCAGAAGGAATGTGAGAACTGGGCTCTAGCGGATGAATAGGAGTTACATTTGCAGAGAGGGGAAGAGAGCATTCCAGACAGACAGAACAACATGTGCAACAGGGAGGGGGACGGCCGAGGGAACAGAGCATTTGAGGAGCTGAAAGCAGGCCTGTAGCACTGAAGCGCAAGTTGGAGGCGGCGGGCAAGACGTTAGGCTGGTGAGGTCAGCGGGGGCCAAATCATTTTTCTGACAACAGTGGGAAGTCACTGAAAGGAAGTGGTGAAACAGGTGTGTTTTTGTTTCATTTTGTTTTCACCCTTTTGACCACAGTTGGAAAAATAAGCAAAAGATGATCAAAACTGGAAGCAGAGAGACTAGTTGAAGGCAAAGGAACTATTCTAGACAAGAGATGACAGTACACAAGCTAGGATGATGGGAGCCTTAAAAGGTATTTAGGAGACAGACTGGACAAAATTTGGTGATGGATAGAATATGGGAAGGGAATCAGAGGTATCAAGGATGACCCCTAAATTTCTGGCTTGGGTAATAGGATGAAGAATGGCACCATTCACGGAGATACACAAAACTAAAAGACCAGGTTGGGCAGGGATGGAGGATGGTAAAAATCACCAATGTGGACTTGGACATGTCAGGTCTGAGGTGTCTGTAAGACATCCAAGTGTAGGTGTTCAGTGAACACCCTGGCCATGTGGATGTGGCATTCCAGAGAGCTCTGACCTAGAAAAGTGACAGAGGTCCCCTTGGCAGAGCACAGAGCAAGAAGAGAAGAGGGTCTAATAGCAAGGGTTATGGGACTTTGACATGTAAGGGCTGGCAGAGGAAGGTGAGCTAGCAAAGGAGCAACCCCGAGAGTGTTGTACACAGGAAACCAAGGCAAGAAACTGGCATCAGCTGTTAAAGTCAGGGGTACGCATGTGATGTGATCCCACAACTCCACTCCAGGTGACTCCGAGGAGCAGCTCTCACCCACATGCACCAGGGGAGAAGGCGAAGAACACTCATGGCAGCGCTGTTCACAATCACAAAGTTGGAAGCAGTCGGTATTAGACGGGCTAACCTCTAGTACAGACATAGCACGGAATAATACACAACAGTGAAACTAAATAAACCAGAGGGACACACAGCACAGAAGAACCTCACAATGTTGAACAAAAGAATTAAGTTGAAGACTATATCTTCTGGGATTTCATAAAATGACAAAGTATCATGTATGACTCTAAGTACAAAGCTGAAAAGCAGGCAACTAAATAACACGTTGCCGGACTGTATACAGAGATGCTAAGACCACAGAGAGGCAGGGGATGATTATCACGGAGGTCAGACTCAGGAAGGGCGGACGAATGTGATCCAAGCAGGCAACACAGGCTTCTGAAGTCCTGGCAATGTTCCATTTCTCAAATCTGGGTGGCGGTTACACAGATGTTCATTTTATTATTATGACCGGGAGCGCACGTCTAGGTTTTTTTTACTCTTCTATATGAATGAGATACTTCACAACAAAATTTTTAATTTAAAAGAGAAGAACAGAGTGTCCAACTGTGTGTAACACTGCTGAGAAGTAAGCTGAAGATTCAAAGCGTCCACTCTATTTAAGCCCAGAAGGGGATGAAGCTACCACGACTCACCCTGGGAGCGGCAGGTGCTGTGATTATCGACTGACAAATGAGGAAGCTGAGAATAAGACAAACCACTTGCCTGAGCCCCACCGCTAACAAGCAGGGGAACCAGGATTTGAACTCACAGTCTGCCTGACTCCAGCACTCAGACGTCCCAGCCCTCTGCTGTAGCGCTCTCTCCCATGCTCACTGGGAAACAGCTACGCACAATCAAAGTGCACATAAAATCCCCCAGCATGGAACAGTTAGGTGCAGTCAAACACCTGTTACATATTCATAACAGAAACGGTTCCTTGTAACACTTTCATCTACCCTCATCACGTGACACATCCATCTACCCCTCAAGACTCTATCAAAACCCTGAGGGACTTAAGACTAGTAATAACATTTATTGAATGCTCACTCTGCTTACTATGGTAAGCACTTTACAAGAGAAATCTCATTTAATTCTCATAACCATTCTGTAAGATAGATACAATTATTACCCACATTTTACGGATGAGAAAACACCCTCCCCTCATCAACAGTCTTCAAAGGTGTATCACTTCTCACCAGGCAAAGGTGAAACTCTTTAGCTTAGCCTTCAGAGCCTCCCAGCATACAGCTATCTTTCTTTCCAATCCTGCCTCTCCCTGCTCCCCTGCATCCCTGCCCTCCAGCTGGACTACACCACACGCCGCTCCCCACATACACCCTGTGCGCTCCCAGCACGTCACCTGTGTTCATGCTACCCCTGCTTTGGGCAACAGTCTCTGCCCTCTTTGCCCCTGAAGAGGCTTTACATCCTCTAGCCGAATCTACTGGTATCTTTCAGTCAATCACGTCACTGTCCCAAATTGGTAACCACACCCATCTAAGAGTTTAACCTGCCTCGATTTTTATCACTGTCTGCATTTATGTCTTGGCTCCCCCGTAAGAATGCAAGCGCCTTAAGAGTAAGGATCACACGACCTCATTTTTTGAATCCCACACAAAGTCCACCGAACAGAATGCCCAGCTTGTGGAAGGCGCTCAGCAAATATCAGGAGGGAAAACCGGAGGAAAGAAAGCAACTCAAGTAAAGTGCCTACCTGAGACACTGAAGCGTCAAAGCCTCCACTGACATTCCCATTACAATCTTCACAAGAAAAGTGCCTTTCTTTGTTAACAGCACTAGAAGGCAAGAATGGATTAGAGAGACAACATCCAGAAGTGGGGTGCATGGGGCACAGGGGACCCGGATCCTACATCCCTCCACTGCTGCCACATATGACACCTTGGGAAAGCAACTTAACACCTTCAGGACTCAGGTCTCTCGTCTGTAAAATGAGGTAACTCTTTCTGCAAACTCTATCCCAGTTCAAATTCTATGCCATGATTCCATAAAGCATTTGGTCGACTAATTAAGACTGTACTGGAAATACACTGGAGTATCTGCCCTCGGGCCAGAATGTTAAGTAGTGGACCTCAGAAGTCACTCTTCTGATGCTCTCGAAGTTAACACACCTGGAAGGCTCCTGCACACATAACAAACTGAGATTTCTTCCCCACTAAGGACAGTGCTGGGGGTGACATGGTGGAAGAGCCAGGTTTGGTAATTACTTACAAGGAAATGTTAAGTCCTGTCTTTCCTAGATACCCAAGGTGAATGGTAGAGCCAGAGACATGGAGTTAGGGCACAAGAGGTCTAGAAAGAACAGGCCTGCCTGGAGAGAGTGCAGCCACTCACCACCACCTACCATATGGCAAGGGCCTGGCGGTCTGAAGTAGTTTCAGTTTTTTATTTTTTGTTTTTAGCAGCCAGAATATAGAGCAGCACCTCAAAAAGATTTACTTACCAACCCGAATACTTCATGGCATCAAGCAGAAGTTTGACATATGGATCTAGAAAGATATTGTTTCAATTACATATGCTATTTAGAACAAATAGCACCAACCAAGTTATTCAAATAGCAGTAAAAGATATTATCAAAATGTATCTCACAAATCTTAGTGAATACTATCTTAAAATTGACAAAAATGAATGTAAAAAGACAAACTTAAATTAACATAAAAGCAAGTCTTTAATGAAATGAGACACTAATACAAATACCAAGATGGGTACCACCAAACATCTTAGATAATATCAAATATACCTTCCAGTTAAATGATCAAACACAATGTATTAAAGTATACACCAAAAGACTAAGGGAATCTGGACCACAGCCATAGAAATAAGCAGCAGCATAGAATCCAGGTTGTCTGTCCTGGTCCATATGCAGCGTCCCATTCTGAGTACAGTACAACACTCTAAACAGGACCTGCCAACTGCAGCTCTTCCCGGGGGGAAAGTGACTGGAAGAGCACAGGACTATACTCGAAGCAAGAAAGGGATTTGTGGATTTGGAAAAGAGGAAGAACTAGGAATGGTAGCTTTAAGTATCTGAAAGGGCGCCATAGGGGAACAGAGTCAGTCAGCATTTCTTCAGAGGACAGAACAAGGACCAAAGGGTAGAAGTTACATGGGGCAGATTTCAACTCAGCGTGAGAAAGGATTTTTCCAACAATTAAAGCTGTCGGTACAACAGCCAGGTAGCCCCAAAGAGCCTTAGAGAACAGAACACCTGTTCCAGCAGAGGTGTGCAAACACTCTGGTCAGTGGTGGGGGTGGAAAGGCCTGGACAACTCCCGAGGGTCCTCCATTTCTAAGAGTCTATGAGCCTGGGACAATTACAGCAAACTACGACAAACCCAAATGTCTCTAGTACCAACTTTCATACAGAAGTCTTGTCTCAGAGTACAAATGCACAGCAACTTAAATGACACAAGGGAAAAAATAGGAAAAGAAAGAAATCAAGTTTGTTCGCTTTTTTAAAGTGCTGAAAAGCAACAACAGACGAGGAAAAGGCAGTGCGGGATGAGAAAGCCAGGCATAGTTACTGCTTTACTAGTCTGCCCCCTCTTAAATGATAGTGTT
Organism: Vicugna pacos; assembly: GCF_048564905.1. Lineage (NCBI taxonomy): Eukaryota > Metazoa > Chordata > Mammalia > Artiodactyla > Camelidae > Vicugna > Vicugna pacos. The sequence goes on from NC_132998.1 coordinate 5,396,899, forward strand.
AATAGTAAAACAGGTAGTAGTAGTAAGTATTTTTAGTGCATATCGGGTGTTAGGCACCATATCAAGTACATTATTATTCAAGCAACAAAGTTTTACAAAGTTGAAGTGGCTCCAAAAGTCTACAGTTCCCCGACTCTAAAAACAAATTTTTTTTTCCTCAGGGAGCACAGTCGTTTGGTACTTCAAAAAGGACCTGCAGTATTTAGAACTGATTTGATTTTGAGAAAAAGAAAACAAAGATCTCCCATGAGGCCTGGGTTCTCCCACCATACCCGCCCCAGGGATAGGATTTTAAAGCTGCAGGTTGATGCTTTAATACCAACAGGTTCTCCCAGCAGCCCTCCTCTTGAGAGGATAAGGTGGGTTAATTCCTCCTGAGGCTCAAGTTTAGCCCCTCACCCTCCTCACATCCTGTCTCAGCTCTTCCTCCACTTTGCCACTTCCTCCACGCATTCAGGAGCATACACACACGGTTTTGTAGTCCACGTCAGGAGTTTCTACACTCTGAAGTCCATCCATGTGTGAAGGTTAAGCACTCTTTCCAAGAAGGCCACAATTGTAAAACTGTTGCTTTTGCACTGCCGGCAGTCAGTATGCCTTAATGAACGTGGCTGTCTAAAACTCTGCTTCACCTGCACTCTGAAGTCCCCACACTGCTGCATAATTTACCTAAGAAATCAGAGGATCTGTCAGACCAATGAGTGTGAGAGGAAAGGGCAAACTCCTAGCCCGACTCCTCGTTCATTCCACAAACAAGTGTAGTGCTGAAAGGGCGCTCTGCAACTCTTCTGTTAGGGAAACTGAGGCCCAGACCCCCATTCCCACCCTCACGTGCCCAATCTGCCTAGACTCTGCGCCGAGGGGCCCGAACTCAGCCCCCGCCACCCCTGGGGCCGAACTCAGAGCCCCTGGCCGAGGGGCGCCCAGGCCCCTCCCTGCCCACCCGGTCCCAGACACCACCTCCCCAGACGCCCCGCCTCCCGGTCACGGCTCCTACTTGTCTCCAGCGTCTTCAGGAGCATAAGCTGACACTTTTGGTTGCTGGTGAAGAAACTGGAGAGGAACCCTTGCTGCGGCGTCCCCTGAGCCGCCCGCTCGGGGAAGACTCGGCACCCGACGTGTTGCTGCTGCAGCTGCTCCCTCGCCGTGGGGCCCGGCCCGCGCTCATCTGGAGCTCCTGCCATGCCGCCCGCGGACCTTACCGCTGCTTCCTCTCGCGTCGGGGGGCTGGGAGTGAAACAGGGAAGGTAACCTCCCTCCAGCCTACCCTCTGCCCATGCCTCCCCTCCGCCGGGCCGACCTGGCGCCAAGGACGTACGGCCGGAAGGGGCTTCCAGCCGGGAGAGGGACTGTGAACAGGGCAAGAGGCGCTGGGCGGCGTGACGGCAACGGGGCGGGGCGACGGCCGCTAGGCGGGGCGACGGCTATGGGGTGGGGGAAAGAGGCGCGGGGGGCGGGGCGAGAGCGGGGCAGGGCGGGAAGGAACGCGTGGGCGGGACGGGACGCGTGGGCGGGGCGGGGCGCGCGGGCGGGGCGGGACGCGTGGGCAGGGCGGGGAGCGCGGCGTGAAGCGAGGCGGGACTTGATAGGAGGCGTGGGGCGGGGCACGAGGCGCGGGGCGGGGGGAGAGAGAGCGGGGCAGGGCAGGGCGGGGCGGGACGCGTGGGCGGGACGCGCGGCGTGGAACGGGGTGAGAGGTCCGGACCAGTAGAGGACTCTGGGTCAAGTGCAGGATGGCAGAGGTGGGGTTGGCAAGTGCCGTCGCAGGCTACAACGGGCCTGCTGTGGGCTTTGTCTCTCAATGTGGTTGTGTGGTCCCCAAAAGTCTCGTTCCGCAGTCCCGCCTCGTCATGGATGCTCCTTCCTTACCTCCTGGCCAATAATGCCTGTTAAATACCCTTCTCCCTCTGATGGTTTCTGCCATCTTCCCAGTCCCTACCTTGTCCACCAGCTGGTTAAATGCAGTCTCTGGTCCACCTCTCTACTGATGTCCCAAGCCGTCTGGGAAAAAATGCTTTTCAGAAACGTCTGAAAGCAACAATTATAAAGACTGGTCATATCCATTTGCCCACCCTGCTCTTTTGCCACCCCCAAATAACGCTCTGATAATTGATGAAATAAAACTCATATTTTATGGCAAGATAATAAAAATTTAAACAAAATTTTTCTCTGCCAGTTTGGGCCTCTTCCCTCCCCCTTAGAGTGTATTGCTCATCTGCATTAATCAGACCTCCTTAGGAGAAAACATTCCTCCTTAATCTCGTAAAGGATCAGGATAATTTACTACTTGCTTTAACCCTGCAGAGCTGGTACTTACTGTGTAAACTGTCAATAAGTCATTTGACCGTATAACCCTTTGTCTCAAAAACATATATAACTGCGCTATGACCTCTAACCGGTGGAACAGTCCTCAGAGCTTTCTGAAAGACTGCCTCCCAGGTTATAATCCTCAAATTGGCTCAAATAATATTGTCCATTTCTTTCTTAGATAGACTATTGATTAGCTTTTTTGTCAACGTAACAAAACACAACCTGTTTACTTATACCGCCAACTTTAACTCATACTTCCATCTTTAAGCCCCTTTCCTCAGTCCTTATGATCCAGGTCCTGATTTAATCTGCCTCATCCATAAGGCATTCCAAGATAACCTTAATCAAAATTAATCTCTCCTGACCTCCCCAATGTATAAAGTACTCTGTACCTATTATGGCTTCATCACTGCCTGACAGGTTTTAAATAATTTGTGGTCTCTTTTCCACTAAATTACTCAATTCAGCTCACACATAGCACCTACTATGATGGGCCAGATAGTGGTGGCAGAAACAGGATAATAAGAGAACTGCTGAGGTTGAGAGGAGCGTACGATTTATGTGAGAAATGTGTCTAAATCAGAAAGGCTCAAGAGACGTTGAGGATTAAAGACAGTACCTATATGTCGTAGGTGCTCAGTAAATATTGAAATTGAGTGGAATACTAGGATTATTCATTTATTTGAAATATGATAAAATTATGAATATTTCCTATGTACATAGACTGCTAAAGCTATAAGTTAAAAGAAAGCTACTTTTTATCGAGCTCATCTGAGAGACATTATTTCTAATCCCTACCACAACTGTGCATAGTAAGTATTATTACCACTATATTTTGCAGATAAAGATAGTGGGCTCAGCAAAATTGAATAATTTATCCAGGACCACACAACTAGCTCTCAATCTAGTTAGGGAACCAAAATATACACATATGGAAAACTAGACCATTACAAATTAGTATAATTAGTCTGGAATTCTCAGAGAAGCCTATTTAGAGAAGATGGGGCCTGAAATGGATCATAGACTGTAAACATTCTTAGTATTATTCAGCTACATGAATAAGCAAAGAAATGCAAATTAAAAGCTGTCATTTTCCTCCAACCAAATTAGCAAACATTTTTTCAATGTTCATTGCTTTCATTCAAGGCAACAGAGACAGAAAACTGTATGCCAAAATATGATCAGCAGTTGTCTAGATATTAGAATATTTTTATGATCTTCCTAATGTTCTACAATAAGTATGTATTATCTTTATAATCAAAAAGGTAAACGTTAAAAAATTGAGTAGGCTTTGGATGCCGTATGTTTAACTTCATTTACAGTATAAAAAATAGGAGTGGGATGGGAAGACATTAGGGGAGAGATAAGGAAGTGCAAATACAAGTGACTACATTAAAAAGAGAAAAACAATCACCACAAAGAAATGAGAGCATGGTCAAAGATTCTGCTAGAAAGATTTTCATCTCTCCATTGCAGTACTAATTAAGAACAAAAGAGATAGAAACTGTTTAAATGTCCAACAAAAAGTACAGTGGAAAACATGCAATCATGTTGGTTTTTTCTTAATGAAACATGTTCATAGAAGTTTTTTAGGTTACAAAACAGCATATGCAACGTGATTACAGTTTGAAATTTATTATATGCCTAGAGAGGGTCTCGAAGACTGCTTCAAAGTGTTTTCAGTGATTGTTTCTTGGTGGATGAAATTTGGGGTTTCTGTTGTGTAGGTGTGCTCGCCTTCATTTTCTAAAGCAAAAATAGTTGCTTTTTTATAGGAAGTAAGTTGTTTGAAATCGCTTAAATATATCACATCAACAAATGAAGTTGCATATAATTTTAAAGTGCTTTGTTTTGTCGCAACTAACCTCTAATCCACTTCTAGAGGGCCACCAAAAATTTGGTGAGATTACAGCCTTTCCTTAACAAGCCAATCATTCTGAATGTTGGAAAAGAAGAAAACAGTCTCCACCGCTCTCCGCAGGAATATGCCACACTCGGCCCAGTAATCCCACACCGCTGGGAATCGCAGCCCGAACCACAGGCATCTACTTCCGGGAAGAGTCAGCCCTCCGAGCCCGGAAGTGAATGAGAGAAGGCGCTAAGCATTCTGGGAAGACTTACGGGCGTGGGGTTGGTTGGGTCGCCGCTTGTTACCAGGGCAACCGGAGGCAGTTGAAGGTTATCAGCAGCTTGGCGCCGTTAGCCTGAGCTGAGACGCTCATAAGTCATTTGGGATGAGCGAAAGGGGAAGGAGGGCCTTCTTAAGAGAAAACTGTCCTAGCAGGTATCCAGTCGTGGCGGCGGGAGCGCCTGCCCTGGGGAATCTGGGTTACGCCCTCCAGTTCTTTGAGCCTTTCGGTGAAATGAAATGGCCCAGGGGCTCGTGACTGTCATTTCTTAACTTTCCTTCCTCCTCTTAGAAAATATAAGTTGAGAATTCCTAATTAACATTGTAATGTGTTCTAATATCAACGTAAATTCTTGTTAAAATTGAAGACATTTTTTAAAAAAGAAACAAGAAAATAAAACTCACCAGTCATCCAACTACCCAGAAGTAACTTAAAATTTTCTTGTATTACAAGTTTTTTTCTCTGCATAAAAATTTCTTACATAGTTGAGTTTACTTGGAGGGAAAACTATTTTATGTCCTGCTTTCTCACTTAAGTATACATATATAAGATATAATTCTGTTACTAAAATCTTGGCAACAAAGAAGACATTGAAGATCTTAATGTAAATCTGTTTATAGTGAGTTGAAGAAACAGAGAGGAAGTGGACGCAGCATGTGAAGACAATTCTTTCAAGAAGTTTGGCTGTAAAGGGGAAGAGAAAGGTCAGTAGCCAGAGAAGAATGAACTGAAAGAAAAAAGAGCTTCTCTGTAAGGAGAGGAGACTTAGTGATGTGTATTAGTACAAGAGAAAAAAAAAAACTGGTGGTCAGGAGTTAAAGATACTGCCAAGAAAGAGGATAACTGATTGAATGATTCCCTAAAGAAATAGGAGGAGATGACATCCATAGATCAGGTACATAAATGAGCTTAAATAGGAAGCAGAACTGGGAAGGAGGATGTCAAGGTAGGTATGCATGTTCATAGTTTTAAAACTACTGAAAACCACATTAGTGAAAAATGTAAATGGCATATTAAATGCCTATTAAATTGGTAAAGATTAAAAAGAAAATAGTATATGTGCTGGGCAAGTGTTCAGTGAAACAGACATTGCAGGTGGGAAAAGAAATTGCTACATCTCTCCCTTCCCCAGGCATTTTAGAAACTTCTATCAAAATCCTTAAAGTATATACTCTGAATAAGCCAGGTATACTTCTATGCTGTTCTAAAAAAGGAAATAATCAAAACTGCATATATATGTTAAGCTGAGTGGAGTACATTTCAGTTTGGCCACCAAAAAAGATAGGTTAAATATATGACACCTGTACTTCTTAGACATGGATTATATGGTTCACTCATATTAGTGTAAGAGCATCCACAGGATTTCTAGGAAGGGAATGTAGAGCTGCAGTCTGATTGACTACCCTGATACACAATCAGTGGGATCCTGTGAACCATTTAAAATGACGATGTAGAAGACTATTTAATAATAAGGAAAGATTATGAGAGAAAGTGGGTTATGAAAGCAGCAGTCTGTGATTCTAACCACATGGTGTTCTGTTTGTTAGCTATTCTACTTTTTGCTTATCTTTATTCTACATGTTAAATATGTTTTGTAAGGACAAATAAAATGTTGCTCTTTTAAAGATGGGAGTCAGTTTATAAGTGGGGTAGGATGACCTTAGAGGAGATGATAGCTCTCTGTGAAGTAGGAGATCAAAAGAAATAGATGCTTCAATGAGATTTGAGAATTATTCTTTAAATGTATTTTATAGATGCATATTATATACTGATACCCCACCTCTCACAAAAGACTGAGTATGCTCAGAAAGACATATACACTATAATGAGAGAAAGTGATTAGAAGAGGAAACAGGCAAAAGGTAACTGGAAAACAAAGTAAAGGCAGGAGTATGTTAATACTAAAAAAATTTCATACCAAAGGTGTTGTGTAATTGCTAGAGGGGTGCTACCACAAATTAGGCTTAGGGTTACTAGCAACTAAGGCAAAGGAAAACATAGTTAAAAGTTTCACATGGTCTATAAGATTTTTTTAAGTTGCTTAAGTATAGTTTTGGTATAGGAGCCTGAGAAAAATTTCTCCCAAGGTCCTTATAAGGGAATAATATGAGATTCAGCTCTTACTATTGTGTTTATTCTATTTGTAACATCTCAGAAAGGGCTGATTCCCAACTCCCCACCTGCCCCGACTCCTGCGCTTGATCCAGATCTGGCCAATAACAACCATCATCAGTACTTTCACCTACACAGTAAGAAAAAGAGACTCTCCTTCCTCTGCTGTTGCAGGTGCTGAAGACCATATAAGCATGGAGAGGACAGGCCACCTTTGCTACCACATGGAGTCTTGCCTAAAACTGAAACTGAAAAAGCCAACCTGGGAGACAGAAACCAAGTCCTGGTGACATTATTTGAGCCCAGAGATCCAGACATGCCTAAAGAGAAGCTTTACCACTGAACTTTTTAGTTAAATGAGTCAATAAACTCTCTTTTATGCTTAAATTTGAGTTTTGTCTGGATTTTCATAATTTACTACTCAAAACATCCTAATACAGGTATACATCATTAAATCAACATTATTTCTGTTTCTATGCCCTTATTTCAAATGTGTTACTCTATAAGGTATTCTACAGTTTTCATTGAATCAATCCAAATTTAGTACAAACCCAAAAGCATTTTCAGAGCTTTTTTTTAAATTGATGTTTACTTGCTTTAGAACTAAACAAAATTACTCCCAAATTCACTACCAGAAAAAAATTACAATATCAAGAAAAATAGAAGGAGAATTCATAAAAGGAATTGAATAATCAGACATTAAAACATAAAGCAAGAATAATAAGCTTAGGATGGTAATGGGGTTGGAATAAACAGTCATGGAACAAAATTCAAAGCCTGAGTAAATATAGGCATATTACCATACTTAATATATGGCAAATCAAGGAAAGACTTGTTCAATAAAGGATTTAAGGACAATGAGTTAGATTTGGAAGAGAAAAATCATTAGATCTTTACCTTATTCACCATCCCAGGAAAAATTCCAAGTGGATTTATGATTTAAATGTAAAAATGAAGCCAGGTTTTCAGTATAAATTTGTTGGCATGTAACTGAAAAATCTTGAGCAATATCTGCTAAAGTTTTAAGTGTTAATACCTTTTTTAAAATTGAAGTACAGTCAGTTTACAATGTGTCAATTTCTGGTGTACAGCATAGTGTTTCAGTCATACATATACATACACAAATTCCTTTTCATATTCTTTTTCATTACAGGTTACTACAAGATACTGAATATAGTTCCCTGTGCTCTACAGTATAAACTTGTTTATTTTTTTAACATTTTTTATTGATTTATAATCATTTTACAATGTTGTGTCAAATTCCAGTGTTCAGCACAATTTTTCAGTCATTCATGGACATATACACACTCATTGTCACATTTTTTTCTCTGTGATTTATCATAACATTTTGTGTATATTTCCCTGTGCTATACAGTGTAATCTTGTTTATCTATTCTACAATTTTGAAATCCCAGTCTATCCCTTCCCACCCTCTACCCCCCTGGTAACCACAAGTCTGTATTCTCTGTCCATGAGTCTATTTCTGTCCTGTATTTATGCTTTGTTTTTGTTTGTTTGTTTGTTTTTGTTTTTGTTTTTTAGATTCCACATATGAGCGATCTCATATGGTATTTTTCTTTCTCTTTATGGCTTACTTCACTTAGAATGACATTCTCTAGGAGCATCCATGTTGCTGCAAATGGCATTATGTTGTCGGTTATAAACTTGTTTATTAATACCATTTGACACAGCTTTTTAATTCTAGAAATTTATCCTATAGAAACAAAATATATGTATAAAAATAAATATGGATAATGTAGCATTAGAATATAAAAAATGGTATTCACATGTAGAATAAATCAGAGATGGAATATCTGTATCATGCATTTTCAAAGGGTGATATCACAGCCAAGGAGATGAAAATTGGTTCTTGAGGAGATAAAAAAAATTTATGTATAAAGCACAAATATGCATAAGGTACATATATACATAGTATATATGTGGCATTGAAATTTTATGGGGGGACAATTAAGAAAAAAATGTCTTAGGAGGATAGTAATGGAAAAAAGACTGCAAAAGATTGATCTATACAATTTGTTACCATGCAGCTGTTGAAAAGAATGAGGTAAATGTGGGTATATTGACGATACAGGACACCCAAGATGCATGAAGTTTTAAATATACATAAAGCATAATATATTTTGATATGCTTATATTTTATATATATTTTACATATTATATATAAAGTAATGATGGTGTTTATCTTTGGGGTAGAAATTATAAGAAATATTCAATTCTATCTTAAGTATTATGTTTATATTTTCACAACAGCATTTTAATAAAAAGATAAGGTGTAAAAATAAATGACTATTAGAGTGAGTAGTTTTATAATCTTGTGATGATAAAGGACTTTTTAAACATGACTCCAAAGCCCAAAACTATTAAAGCTTAAACTACATAAAATAAAAAACTATTACAGGAAAAAAACCACTGACCCCACACACACACATACAACCATAATCAAAGTTGAAGCACAACCCAAGAGAAAATATTTGCAACATATATGACAAAAGTATGCCATTAATATAAAAAGAGCTCTTACATGTCAATAAAAAGGTTCAACACCGTGACAGATAAACCTGATAAAGAACATGAACAAGTAACTCTTCCTGTCCTTCCCTCCCTCTCCCTCTCTCTCTCCAAATGACTAATAAGCATAGGAAAATATTTTTATTCTTACTAGTGAAACACAATCCCAACAACGAGATAATATGTTTTCACCGGATTAGCAAAACTACAAAGGTTGGCGTTAGCAGAGAAGTGAGAGGGTACTGTCAGAATATAAACAGGCTCAGCCTTTCTGAAGAGCAGTTTGGCAACGTGTGTCAAAATGTTACATGTGTCTAATCTGAACCAGCAGTGATGCTTCTAGGAATGTATTCAAAGGTGATAATCAGACAAATCAGAAAATGATTTGTCACAATATTAGTTAAAAAGGAAACAAAGGCTTTACAAGCAAGAGACCAAATACACTTTTGAATGAAAAGAGCTTGTAACAAAACATGTTCACTGAGCTCCTGTTCATATAAATAGGTAAGTAAGTATACATAGAAGTAATATTTAACAAAATGTTAGTAATGGAAATCTCTGGTGGGACTGCAGGTGAATTTCAAGATTACGCAACAAAGAGACCAGCATGAACTCCTGTGTACCGGCGTCACTCGGCTTCATGTCATACCCAATCCTGTTTCATCTATTTTCCAACCCACTCCCTCTCCCACCCCAGTTTTTGAAGTGAATAAAAGACATCTTATCTGTAAATATTTTTAAATGTACTTCTAAAAGATAAGGATGTTTTTAAGATAATCTCAATACCTTTATCATACGAAAAAACAAACAAACCCTAACAATTTATTCATAAAATCAATTACATTCAATCAGTGTTCCAGCTTTTTTATTGTCTTATACATTGTTTTATAGTTAGACTGAGGTCCATACACTCCAATTGACTCATGTATTTCCTAATCTATAGATTCTCCCTTCTTCCTCTTTTTTTTTTTTTTCCTTGTAATTTATTTGGGGAAGTAACTGGGTTGTTTGAGCTTAATTTAGAGTTTGGAGAGCAGGCCTGACCCTAGCATTTACAGACCTGGGACAATAGTACAGATGGAGCCCCAAATACCATATATCTAAATATTTAAATGCTATAACTCCAGCTAACAGTTAAATATGTTCTATGATCCTTCTTTGACAAAAAAAAAACCCTCTTAATGACCTGAAAGGCCAAGTTAGAATTCAGAATTTTCAGACTTCTTAGAGTTCCTCACTGGACTGTGGTTGTACAGAGGAGCCGGCACACAGTTCACAAGCTTGTCCCATTCTCTTCCCACCCCTGGCTCCATCCCCTGCTCAAGGACACCCAGCCCACATCTCCAAGCTGAATCTACACCTTCTGCAAATAGCCACCACTGGCTGCACAGTCCAACCTCGGAAGGATGAACTAAAGAACAGGCCCAAGCAGGCCCTGAAAACAGGCATGGGTTGCACACACTGGAAGTCCAGGTTCTAGGGAGCCAGGCCATAGGTGGAAGGGGAGGTGGCATATCCCCTTGGTTCCATGGACTTCATACCCCATCTGGAAAGACACAGCTAGAGAGGGCCCCTTGCCTGAGTCAAAGGATAGCACTGCAGTAAAGCTCCCCATAGTCAGAATTCTGTGGGTCACATCCCCAGGATGTTATTAAATAAGTTGATTTGTTCCCTCTATTTCCTATAAAGTGATACTTAGATCTAGGAGCTTGATCAGACTCAATGTTTTTGTCAAGAATATTTTATAGATGAGTCTTGCATACACTCATTAGGAGGCACATAAAATCTGATTGCCTTTCCTTTCAAGTCGGTTACAATTAAGATAAAATGCAATTAGTTTTAGCAACTGTGTACACTGTCCAATTCATTTAAGCAACTGTGTACACTCATGTAGTTTACTCCCAAAACAAGATATAGAATATTTCCACCACCCCAGAAAGTTATCCTGTGAATCTCTGCAGTCAATTCCCCTCTACCCACAGAGCCAACCACTTCTCAATTCCATCCCCACAGACAGTTTTGCCTGTTCTCAAACTCCATGTAAATGGGATTGTACTGATGTACTCTTTTCTGTCTTTCTTTAACATTTTAAAAAATTGTTTCCATGCTGTGGATGTATCAGCGCACTGGTTCATCCTTTTTAGTGCTGAGTAGTATTCCACTATATTAATGTGCCATAAGTTATTCTCCTGTTTGTAGATATTGGGGTTGTTTCCAGCTTGGAGCTATTATGAATAAGGCTGCCATTAATGAATTCTTATACATATTGTCTCGTGGGCATTTCATTTCTTCTGGGCAAATACTTAGGAGTGAAAATGATTGTTTACCTTTAAAAGAGACTGCCAAACAGCTCTTAAAAGTGGTTATGCTATTTTACATTTCCAGCAGCAGTGAATGAGAATTCCAGTTGCTTCACATCCTCCCCAACATCTGGTGTTAGCAATCTTTTTGGTTCATGGGTGTCTCTCTTTTTGTGTTGTTAGCAACTCTCGATAATCATTACCTTGGCTCATTAATGTATTGGGGTCTACAAAATGGTGTTACTCTAATTCTATCATTTATTTGTTCGCTGAAATGCTTCTATAAAGAGGAGCTTTCAAAGACAAAGAAATTTCCCTTCAAATCTAATCGGTTTCCCTGAAATGCAGTTCATACAGGAAAGGCGGGATTAGCATAATGCTTTGTTTACCAGTTTTCAGAATTATGAGTTAGGTTCTCTCACATCCAACAAAGATCAAGTGAGAGGGCTTTTTTTTTAGTATCATTTTAGTATCATTATTTATTTATTTATTTAAACTCATGCATTTAAATAGTTGATGTGTTTAATCCTTCTCAATTATCATCCTTATTGACACTCAAATTGTCCTGTCTTCAGCTGGTGGGATCTCTTCTGATTAGCTCCTGAGTTGACACAACTCTCTAAGTCTCTGATGTCTTCCGTGCCTTCTAAATGACAGGAAGTTCCAGGCTTATCTTCAGCATTTCCTGCCCCAGACACGAAACCAGCCATTTCTCCAAGGAACCCTGGTTCTTTTTAGTAGGAAATGGTAATTTAGAGACCACAGTCTTCTAAAGATGTTTATTGCTACCCGGTGGTTCATTATTTTAGACCTTTCCAGTGGGTGGAGCTAGGAAATGTGTCTAGTTATTTAAATAAATAACACAACATGAGTTTATATTAATATGTTCAATTCAAAATCAGGACTACCCACACCAGCCTCACGTCTGTATCTCCTTTTACTCCTGCCTAAAATTCACCATAATTACTCATTTGCTTTAACCCACCAAGTACAAATAGCAGTCTCGGAACAACAGCCTTGGCACTACCACCACAATGTGATTACTGAAAATGGCTGCTGCTGTTTGTCAGCGCGGGGAGGGCCTTTTTGCAGCTCCTTTTGTCATTAGGGTATATTCCAGTAGGGGTGTATAGTCAATTATTGTGCTTTGAAGTCACTTGGAAAGATTCCTCATGTGTGATTATGTCACCAACTCAATACATAGTTAGGTTAATTTGTTTATTCATGATTTTAATTTTTAGGGATGATATTTTTAAATTTAACTTTGTTTTATAACCACATAAAATATTTACATGGTTCTAAAGTCAAGTCTATAAGACAAGTGATATTAGAAAAGTCTAGCTTCTATCCCTGTCCTCTGTGCATATCCCTCCCTTGCTAGATAAATAAGCACTCATTGTATTGTTTATCCTTCTATTTTTTTAGATATATTAGCAATTATATTCTTTCTTACAAAATTAACGATATGCTACTATGCAGTCAATTCATCCACTTAAAATGTACAATTTAATGGGTTTTAGTATATTCACAAAGTTATGCAACCATCATCACAATTTTAGAACACTTTAATTATCCCAAAATGATACCCTGCCTGATGTAGAGCATCTTTTTATGTGCTTATTGGCCATTTGTATATCTGCTTCGGAGAAATGTCTGTTCAAATCCTTCACCCAATTATCTGTTGGGTTATTTGTCTTTCTGTTGCTGTTTACAAGAGCTCTTTATCAGGTCCCTCATCAATATGTGATTTGCAAATATTCTCTCCCATTCTGTTGTCTTTTTATTTTCTTGATGATGTCTTTTGAAGCACACAAGTTTTTTTTTAATTGTTGTTGTTTTGATGAAGCCTAATTATCTACTTGTCCTTTTGTTGCCTTGCCTTTGGCATCGTGTCTAGAAAGCTTTGCCTAATCCAAGGTCACAAGATTTACTCTGCTGTTTTATTCTAAGAGTTCTATAGTTTTAGTTATTACAATTAGATCTATGAATCATATTTATCAATTAATTTTTATGTATGGTATGAGGTAGGGCTCCAACTTCATTCTTTTGCATGTGAATATTCAATTTTCCTAGTACCACTTATTGAAAAGACTCTTCCATTCTTTCCCCAATTTAATTGTGTTGGCACCATTGTTGAAAGTCAGTGACCATAGATATAATAATGGTTTATTTCTAGTCTGTCAATTTTATTCCACTAATCTACATATCTACCCTCATGCCAGTGCCACACTGTCTTGATTCCTGTAACTCTGTGGTAAGTTTGAACTCAGGGACTGTGAGTCCTCCAACTGTGTTCTTCTTTTTCAAGATTGTTTAGTTATTCTTGATTCATTGCATTTCCACATAAATTGTCAATTTCTGAAACAATCCCAACTGGGATTTTGATATGCATTGCGTTAAATCTATAGGTCAATTTGGGGAGTACTGCCATCCACCTTAGCAGTATTAACTCTTCCATTCCACGAATATTGGATGTTGCTCCATTTAGCTGTGTCTTCTTTAATCTCTTTTAAATATTTTATAGTTTTCAGAGTACAAGTTTTACACTTTTTCTCAAATTTATTCCTAAACATATTTTATTATTTTTGGTGCTATTGTGAAGGGAATTGTTTTCTTAATTTCAAATTCCTCCTTGCTTTTTTCTTTCTCTTTGCTTTTTAAACTTACCAGTAGACCTGAAAAATCACTCTATTGTAGTAAATAAACATACTCCTCATTCATCTTTACAACTGCACATTATTTTCTTAGTTTATGGCTTAAATTTTTCACAAGGGTTATGTATTTGTATAACTTAACAGAAAGTTGTTATTTATTCTGGAATATGTTTTTTAAAACGCTCCCATCAGATAATCACCTTCATCACTAGTTAACAGATGTAGCAAACATTAATATATGAGTGATACCAATAATTGCCGACCAGCTCACATCTTCCTCTAAGGGAGCTTTTTTCTTGCACAGATTTTCTTTCTCTAAAGGACCATTTACTGCATCATATGGCTGCCTACCATCACCATCACTGACTGGGCCAAGGGATGTGGCACTACATCCAGTATCAGTCCCTCTTTTCCCCTCTTCCATTGTAATGGAAAATTTTTATTCGTTTTAGGCATTTGTTTTATTCGTTTAGGCATCTGTGTCCAAATGCATTATGGCATGGTCCTCCTCAGCCTAAGAGAATTAATCTTAATTAGTCTAAGTCAGTCATGAGAACTGTCATTTCCCTTGCCAACTCTGCCAATGAGATGCCAAGGGGAAGTCTGCTGGAGGCCTTCTGGGAAAGTTGCTCTTAAAAAGGAATACGTGATGGGGGGAGGGTCTAGCTCAGTGGTAGGGGACATGCTTAGCATGCACGAGGTCCTGGGTTCATTCCCCAGTACCTCCATTTAAATAAATAAATAAACCTCATGACCTCCCCCAAAAAACAAACAAACAAAGAATGCATGATAGGCACCATTCATTTCCCGTCTCCTGGTGTTGTCAGCCCCTGAAGCTGTGCCAAAATAAGACTTAGAATCATGAAAAAAGCCAACTTCAGGGGGAAAGCCAACATGCCAAGGAGGACAAAACAGAAAGGTAGAAGGAACCTGGGTCCTTAATGGGGTCACTGAGGCCAGGCACTATCTCCATGTTATCCTTACATAAGATAATACATGTTTAAACAGCTTGTCATTGGATTTGCTAGTACTTTCAGCCAAGAGCATCACAACTGATAAACGCGTATTTCTGACCCAAGAGCAGCCAATCCCTGGGTTACTGGGACCAGCTGGACACAGAAAAGTACAAGGTGTCACTTAATCACATTAATGACAAGAATGGAGTTAAGGGCCCCACATTTCTGCTTAAATCTTGACCCACTCTTCAGCTCCCGTCTCTCTGAGGCCTAATCCCAGTCTGTGCCCTATTCGTAGCATGCCAGAAATTCTCCCCCTTGGTGTATTACCACCTTTAGCTCGAGTGTCTACTTCTTGTAACCAGGTGAGTCTGACTAAAGCCATTTGGGAAAATTAGTGCCTTAGGAAATACCCCACTTGCTTAAAGGAAGATATAGACCTTGTCACCTTCAGCCTAAACAGCATAATAGATGCATTACATCGCATTTTACCTGTCTAGCTACCCCCATGACAAACTAAAGAAAGGAGTCAAAAAATACACATGTATGGTTCTCAGGTCAAAACGATACGCAATGCTTACCCAGAGAAGTGTCATTTCCTCTTGTATCCCTTCCATCTGATCCCATCCTCCTCCTATAGATAAATTTCATTTGTTTCTGGTTTATTCTTCCAATGTATCTTTTTGTAAAAAAAATGAGCAGATAGATGTATATTATTTCCCTTTATTTCTTACCCCAAATGTAGCATACTATTTATTCTTTTTCGCTCTTGGGTTTTTCCACTGAACAGTAAATCCTGAAAATCACTCCATCAAAGCTGCCTGGCACTGTGCTGTGGGTAGAGTACTCTAAATGTGTATTCAGTCTGCCTCCTGTGTACACACCTTTAGGTTATCGCCAACATTTTGCAATTACAAATACACTGCAACATACAATCTTACTCATGTGTGCTTCTGTATTGTTGGAGATGTTTCTTCAGGATAAATCCCTGCAGAACTGGGCCAGAGAGTAAATTCATATGTAGTTGTCTTAGGTACTGCCAAATTCCCTTCTAAAAGACAAGTACTGTGTGATTTCACTTATATGTGGAATCTAAAGAACAAAACAAATGAACAAACATAATAAAACAGAAACAGAGTTACAAAGAGAACAAACAGATGGTTACCGGAGGAGAAGAGGGTGGAGGGAAGAAAGAAATAGGCGAGGGAGCACACAGCTGCAAAATAAATGAGTCACAAGTATGAAATGTACAGTGTGGGGAATATCGTTAATAAATAGAAATTATCTTTGTATGTTGTAACCAGACTTACTGTGGTGATCATTTTGAAATATGTAGAAAAAATCACTATGTTGTCTAACAGGAAGTAACATGGTGTTGTAGGTCAATTACAGTTCAAAAGCAAACAAACATACAAACTTACAGAAAAAGAGATCAGATTCGTGGTTATCCGAGGCAGGAGAAGGGGGAGGGGGAATTGGATGAAGGACGTCAAAATGTACTACAAACTTCCAGTTCTAAGCCAAAGAAGAACTATAATTAACACTGCTGAATATTAATGTGAAAGCTGTTAAGGGAGTACATCCTACAAGTTCTCACAACAACATTTTTTTCCTTTTTCTATTTCTTTAATTTTGTACCTGTATAAGATGATGGGTGTTCACAAAAATCATTGTGATCATCATCTCATGATATATGTGAGTCAACTCATTAAATTTATATAGTACTGTATGTCAATTATATCTCAATGAAACTGGAAGAAAAAAATAAAAGGTAAAAATAATAACTGATGATTTTTATAAATATTAAAACTTTATAAATACAACAACCACAACCATCATTCATCTCTATCTTCATATCCTAAAACTGATACTTTTCCCAAAAGAATTTTAGGTGGAAGTCTGTAGAACTTTAAGCACCCCTTGCATTCATGGTTTTCATCATATAGCTTTAAACCGTGTTTGGTTTTCTATTTGGATTTTTCCCTTTTTATTATTTTTTTTTCTTTTGGCAGTTATGCTTTGCAACAATGTGGTTGAGAACCTGGAAAAAGGCCTGGTGCAGGTCCAAAACTTGCAGTCAGTCTGGCTGTCACTGCAGCAGGCGACAGCAGAAATATGCCCTGAGAATAACCACTCACATTTACGCCCGCACGTTCACTCCCGTCATTACCATTGTCTCAAAGACGGGGTGTTGTTTATTTTCCCTGTATAGTGTGTCTTAGTTTCATTCACATATTTTCATCCTGTAAGAAAATAATTTTCCACTTTTGGAAACTTTGGCACAAAGAAACAGGGAAACACTAAGCCTATGGGTGTGAAACTAAATGTCACCAAGAGATACATGCAAGGA
This sequence comes from Vicugna pacos, assembly GCF_048564905.1. Lineage (NCBI taxonomy): Eukaryota > Metazoa > Chordata > Mammalia > Artiodactyla > Camelidae > Vicugna > Vicugna pacos. The sequence goes on from NC_132998.1 coordinate 5,414,239, forward strand.
GAAGACAGCAGCCAGCAGGCAGCAGCCGTTTCTTGGGTCTGACTGAACGCCCGCTCCAAATCCCAAGCCCAAGCATGCTGAGTGAACAGAGTAAGCAGAAGGTACATGCCTTTAACCCTCACTGGGTTCTTAACATCCGCAGAATCCCAGGCAGGAAAAACCACATCTGTTAATGCACAAAGACTGTGGAACCAATCATAAGGCACAGCTCCTCTCTGAAGGAGTCAAGCAAGTCACGAATGTGTCCCTCTTCCAGCTCATCAAAGCCCACCTGCCCGGCTGGTGTCAAGGAAGGACCTCCAAGCCACCGACATACGAATGGTGGAAGAAAGCACCCTGCTAACTCCAACCCTTCACAGCCACCGCTCCTCACGTGTACCACACATCTCTTCTGTCTGTCCTTTCCTCTTTCTCTCTCACCCTTCACCCCTCCTTCCCTTGGCCGCCTCACCATCCATCCACTGGTACTTCACCAAGCCTACTGTGGTCCCCTCCTTCCCCGGCGTGACAGAGGCTGCGTGGCACCCTGCAAACAGCACAGGCTCTGAACTAAAAAGAAAAAATGGGGGTAGGTTTGACTCTTGGCTCTGCACTTACGATCTTTATGACCTTGGACACATTATAGGAGTCCCTCTAGGTCTCAGCTTCATCATCTATAAATGGGGATAATAAGATCTACTTTGTAGAGTTGTTGTAGGATTAATAATGATGGTTTTGGTGCCTGACACATTAGTTGCTTCATAAATAATAGCCGATAGTGGTAGTGGTCATGGCAGGAAGGAAGAACTTCAGCTTCCTGCATGAAAGCACCATGGAAGGAAGGCCGGCGAGGTGCCCTTAGACTTCATATGCTTTCCATCTTTTATCTGTGCTTCCTCACTTTGAACAGGAAATAATTTTAAAGATCTTTTCCAATATTAAAATTATATTTTAATGGCAAACATTGAAACAGATGTATATTAAAGGCCTATTATGTATAGAGGTCACATAAGATTTCCTTAGGTGAACCAGGTTAAATTAAAATCTGCTGAAAAACTAATCTTTAGGCTTTCATTTTCTTCCTTCCCTCACATATCCTTGCAATGTATTGCTGGGTATATGATCAAAAGGAGCAGCAATGACAGTCATTCCTCTACATAACAAATACTCCAGGCTCTGAGGCTCTTTTCATCTATGGAAACATACAAGGTTCTTTATTTTAATTTTTTTATCGAAGTACAGTTGACTTACAATGTTTCAGGTATACAGCAAAGTGATTCAGTTACACATATATATGTAATCTATTCTTTCTAATATTCTTTTTCATTATAGGTTATTACAAGATACTGAATGTCATTCCCTGTGCTTTACAAGGGGATCTTGTTGTTTATCTGTTTTATCCATCAGTTAGTATCTACTCGTCCCAAACTCCTAATTTATCCCTCCCCCACCCCCTTCCCCTTTGGTAACCACAAGTTTGTTTCCTATGTCTGTGAGTCCATTTCTGTTTTGTAAGTTCATTTGTATCATTTTTTTTAGATTCCACATATAAGTGATATGATATTTGTCTTTCTCTTTCTGACTTACTTCACCTAGTATGATAATTTCTAGGTCCATCCGTGTTGCTGCAAATGGTATTATTTCATTCTTATTTTGTGGCTGAGTAATATTATATATATTACTCACATCTTCTTTATGCAATCATTTGTCATTGGATATTTGAGTTGCTTCCATGTCTTGGCTATGTAAATAGTGCTACTGTGAACACTGGAGTGCATGTATCTTTTCAAATTAGAGTTTTCTCTGGATACGTGCCCAGGAGTGGGATTGCTGGATCATATGGTAACTCTATTTTTAGTTTTTTAAAGAATCTCCATACTGTCTCCATAGTGGCTGTACAAAATTACATTCCCACCCACAGTGTAGGAGGGCTCCCCTCCCTTTTCTCCACACCCTCTCCAGCATTTACTATTTGTGGACTTTTTGATGATGGCCATTCCGATCGGTGCGAGGTGATACCTCATTGTACTTCTGATTTGCATTTCTCTAATAATTAGCAATGTTGATCATCTTTCCATGTGCCTGTTGGCCAACTGTATGTCTTCTTTGGAGCAATGTCTACTTAGGTCTTCTGCCCATTTTTCGATTGAGTTGTTTGTTTTTTTGAAACTATATGAGCTGTTTGTATATTTTAGAAATTAATCCCTTGTTGGTTGCATCATTTGCAAATATTTTCTCCTGGTTTGTAGATTGTCTTTTCATTTTGTTGATGGTTTTCTTAGCTGTGCAAAAGTTTTTAAGTTTAATTAGGTCCCATTTGTTCATTTTTGCTTTTGTTTCCATTACCCTAAGAGACAAATCCAAAAAATATTGCTGTGAGTTATTGTCAAAGAGTGTCCTGCCTGTGTTTTCCTCTAGTTTTACAGCATTTGGTCTTACATTTAGGTCTTTGATCCATTCTGAGTTTCTTTTTGTACATGGTATTAGAAAATATTCTAATTTCATTCTTTTACAGGTAGCTGTCCAGTTTTCCCGGCATCACTTATTGAAGAGACTGTCTTTTCTTAGTTGTACATTCTTACCTCCTTTGTCATAGATTAATTGACCATAAGTGCGTGGGTTCATTTCTGGGCTTTCTACCCTGTTTCATGGATATATGTGTCTGTTTTTGTGCCAGTACCATGATGTTTTGATTACTGCAGTTTTGTAGTATAGTCTGAAGTCAGAGATTGTGATTCCTCTAACTCTGTTCTTTCTCAAGATTATTTTGCCTATTCGGGGTCTTTTGTGTTTCCATACAAAATTTAAAATTTTTTTGTTCCAGTTCTGTGAAAACTGTCACTTGTAATTTGATAGGTAGAGCATTGGATCCATAGATTGCCTTGGTTAGTATGGTCATTTTAACAATACTGATTCTTCCAGTTCAAGAACATGATATATCTTTCCATCTGTCTGTTATCTTCAATTTCTGTCATCAGCATCTTATAGGTTTCAGAGTACAGGTCTTTTTCCTCCTGAGGTAGGTTTATTCTGAGGTATTTTATTTTTGATGTGATGATAAATGTTTCCTTAATTTCTCTTTCTGATATTTTGTTGGTGGTACATAGAAATGGAACAGATTTTCATATATTAATTTTGTATCCAGCGACTTTACTGAATTCACTGGAGCTCAAGTAGTTTTCTGGTAGTGCCTTTAGGATTTTCTATGTATAGTATCACATCATCTGCAAACAGTGACAGTTTTACTTCTTCCTTTCTGATTTGGATTCCTTTTATCTCCCTGTTTTCTCTGATTGCTGTGGCGAGGACTTCCAAAACTATGTTGAATAATAGTGGTGAGAGTGGGCAGCCTTGTCTTGTTCCTTATCTTAGAGGGAGTGCTTTCAGCTTTTGACCTCTGCATATGAGATGTTAGCTGTGGGCTTGTCATATATGGCCTTTATTATGTCGAGGTATGTATGAGTTATTAAATAATGTTGATGCTTCAAAAATTTGATTTTAATGCTTCCTTATTCTGTAACCTTTGGATGGTCCTCAGATCACTAGATGTCAGTGGCTATCTGATGAAGACTGACTGTCACACTCAACAGTGTGGTCTCATTTCCAAGAAGCTCGTCAGTGAAAGATCAGGGCAAGATGGTTTCCTTTTAGCTTCAGTATCTAGAAAATTCATTTCACTGAAACTGAATTAGTTCAGTGCAACCCAGCTAGGCGCCCTCCTGGGTGCTGTGACAGCCTGCGGTGGGAGTAACAAGGCCATCACTAGGAAGCCTCCTTCTGCCCTGCTTGTCTGCACCGAACACCACCATCTGCAAAGATTTCTAACCTGTTCTATTCGATGTGCTTTGGTGGGTTTATGAGCCTCTTGAAATTGTATTCATTTCTGTGTGCATATGATTCTTCTAGAAAGAAGATTCATAGCTATCATCACATTCCCAAAGGTCTCTGTGACCCTCAAAAAAATGGAGGCCCATTGACATAAGAAATTAAGTAGTACCCTGCCTTCTGCACTAGTTCACTAGTTCTCTACTGCTTCAGTGACGAATCACCATAGGTTTAGAAACTTAAAACTAATTTATTATCCTACAGTTCTGTAGGTAAGGAGTCTGACATGGTCTTTTCAGGCTAAAAACGAGGTGTTGGCCGGGCTGCATTCCTTTCTGGGAGCTCTAGGGGAGAATCTGTTTGCTTGCTCATTCAGGTTGTTGGCGGATTCCAGCTCCTTGTGGTTGCAGGACTAAGGTCCCCACTTCCTTGCTGGCTCTCATCCGGGTGCTGTTCCCAGCTTTAGAGCCTGCCCTCCACCTTCAAAGCCAGGGTGTGAGTCCTTCCCGGGCTCTGGGTCTCTCCTGCCTCCTCTTCAGTCTCGTCTCTCTGACTTGTTTCCCTGCCTTTCTCTTCCTCTTTTAAAGGCTCATGTGATTACAGTGTGATTACATTGGCCCCATCTGGATAACCCAGGATAATCTCCCTATTTCAGGTTCGTAACCTTAATTCCCTCCTCAAAGTCTCTTTTACCAAATAATTTAACATATTCACAGACACCAGGGATTAGGGAGCCATTATTCTGTCTACCACATCTTTCCACCCACACTTGTGCTGCTTGCTACATTCCAAACACCGGGAAAGAGGCTGGTGACTAGCCCCTGTGCAAGGTGTCCTTCAGCAAGAAGTGTGTGAGGCAACGTTTGTCCTCAACAGCTTCCACGGTCTTCTTTTAGTTACTAGTTAGTGAAGTACCACCCAAGTACCCCCTTAAAGAATCAATGCACTGAGGCCCCAACAGCACCCGACTCCTCTTGCTCCTCAGACCAGGCTGTGACCACCATCTCTCTACCTTTCCTCCTTTAAAAAAGTTCCACATTTACTGTCCAGAAGGGATATAATAAAATGTTACTCTAAATTGTTGAAGACTAATAGGCAGTAACCCTTCCCTAATACTCTCAGAGCGCAAAAAAAAAAAAAAATTTTAATCACGTAGAAAATGTATCACTAAATATTGGTAAACTGCAATTAAGCTGTGTCCAATGCTTGTTAAGTACTTCTGCTCACCCACATTCTCTTTGCTTTCGTCCTATGATCAGCAGTCAACCCCGCTCACTTGGTTGGCTGCTGGGGGACCAGCATTCATCCCTCTCCTGTCTGGGAGGCACCTTGCGCGCCAGCATTCAGCCCCAGCTCAGCCCACAGGTCTCCAAGAGAACGCCGCGGGTCTGCCTATTTATTAAGATCACAGACAGGCGGGGAAGGCGGCTGCACTGCAGAGGGAAGCAGGTTTCTCGGCCGAGACCACGTGCAGCTGTCTCCTTCGTAAAGGAGATCTGCCCTAGATGTTTCCTCATAGCATCCTTGTTTTTCAGAAATCATCAGTGTAAAAAGGTGTCGGGAATAACTGTCTTCATCAGTATAAATGGTCTTTTTTTTTTTGACGGTCTTTTTAATATTTAGTTTAAAACAAGATTTAACAGCCAATCTAAAAAGTTATAAAGGAAAAAAGAAATATTGAGATTGAAGCCTGGTTTGCTTAAAAACTCTCTCCTCTCCTCTCTCTCTCTCCCCCTCCCCCTTTCCCTCTCTCACAAGTGTGCGCGCACACACACACCTAAAACATTAAAAATGTTTGGTTGCTGGTAGACTATTTCGCTTTCAAAACGTAAAGTTTCCAGCTGTCCCTTTCATTAAACCACGTCCTTGACACGACAGACAAGATAGCGGGCCTCTCCAGCACCACACCTGCTCATCTCCGTGGAGCAATTTTTTTTTCAGGGTCTTTAAGACAAAACATTTCTCCTCACACTGTCTTCCCACCCCCTTCACTTTTTTAACTGGAAACACGTAGTATCCGCCTCCTTCTCTTGATCCCTATAGCCCATCTCTGCTCTCTGCCTAGTTTCTCACCCCACACCCTGGTCACCTCCAAAGGTGAGTCATGGTGCGGCTCAGGGAGCTTCAGCCTCAGGGCCCCTCACCCACGGGTCTCTGGGGGTGCTGGGCGCTGCCCAGGGGTCCAGGTGGGGAGGCAAAGCCATCAGAGAGCATTTCGATGTGAGCAATTCCACCAAACTGCCAGAAAAGAAGCAGAAGAAAGCATTCTGAGTCTCCAAAGCATCAATAATCTGTTCCAATTTATTTTTTCATCCTAAATAAACATCTAAATAGGCAATTTTATACATACTTTTATATATTTTTTTCTTAAGAGCCCCCCCCATTGTAAAACCTTCAGCCTCACAGAACCTGGTTGTGCGGCTGCCCACCTCACCACCATCCCTCACTGCATCCCCAGGTCTCAACCACTCTTCCTTCTTTCCGAGCCCCCACCCCCACCCCCCGTCGACCGTGGGAACTGCAAGGGTGAGAAATCAATTTAAATACTGTTTCCAGCACTTAGCTCTGTGGCCCTGAGGGAGATGTCTCAACTCCCTGAGCTTCATATTCCTCACCTGCAAAAGGTGGGTAACAATAATCCCTGTCTTGAAGGGTTATTTTTGAGAGTCAAAAATAATGGATTGAGAGTGTGTGTCATGTATTGGGGGTGGCCAGGCACTGAATTTATATCACCGAAGCCTCTCAACTGCGTGGAGCTGAGGAACACGAACCACTCTCGAGCCAGGTGAGCCCATGAATAGCTCTAGTCCTGACACCTGCTTGTCATGACTTTTACCTCCTCACACTCTTAACAGAATGTTGCTTTAGGTTTGGCCCTCGTGTTAACCACCTTGGGGCCCAATCCCGGGTGCCTCCTCCTTTCACAGTCTGCAGACCTACTTCTCTGTCCTTTTCTGCAGGCACCAGACTCTCCCTCAGAGGACTGCTCCTCCTCTGCCCCAACCCTTTCTTTCTCCAGCTTGGAACACACATTAATTTTGCTGCTCCCTCCACGTCTTGGTTTGTTAGGGCTGCTGTAACAAAATGTCACAGACTGAGCAGATTATTAACAACAGAAACGTGTTGCTCACAGTTCTGGGAGCCGGGAAGCCCAAGGTTAAGGCGCCAGCACGGCTCGCCGAGGGCCCCTCCCTGCCTCACCGCGCCCTCACACGGTGGTGGGGGCTGGGAGCTCCCTGCGGCCCCTGGGCTCCACGCCCTCATGGCTTTGGGGCCTCCCAAAGGTCCCACCTACTCGTACCATCACATCAGGCAGTAGAATTTCAACATACGAATTCTGAGGCTGCGTTCAGACCACAGAACCTCCCCTTAAGCTACTTCCCAAGGATGTCTGTGTGATCCATTATTCCTCTAACAGTCACTGAGAACACAGGCAAACATTCTGTTAGGCTCTTGGGAGAAAACAAGCGAAATAAGACTTTTCTACCTTAATAGGCTTAGAGGAAATAAAATGAATTTGAAATTACTATGAAAGAATAGAGTATGAAAAAAAAAACCTGACAGTCAAAGGGACTGAACAGACAATATTTAATGCACCTATGAAAATGTTAAAATAACTCAAGTGTACCACCCCTGGAAGATCTCATTTTGAAATAGGATTTTTAATTCCTGGAGATGAAAATAACTCCTAAGAATCGACTCATATTTGTAAAGGTTGATTTAAAACATGAAATTGTTAAAAAAAAAAAAAAAGAAAAGAATAGAGTATGTGTTAAGTGCTATAGAAAAGGGGGAGGTGGAACAATCAAGGAATGTTGAACGGAAGATTGTTGCATCTTGATCTTACAGGATGGAAGGACTTTTGGTGGCAACACAGAGGGAGGGGAAACGTGCTCCAGTGTGCCTAAGGCTCTGGCTTGGTGGAAGTGAGCAGAAGAGGTCTGAGAGAGAAAGCCGAAAGAGAAGCCGGTCAGATTTTAGGTGTCCTGAGTGCCAGGCTAGAAAGTTTTTACGTGGGCAGTGGGGAGCCCTGGAGAAGGGGGTGAAGAAAGGGACAATGAGCGCTTGTGATGGGGAAAAGCTGCCAGCCCTGTGCATTTAACAAGCCAGAGAGATCGCGGCGGCGGCGAGACGGACCGGAAGCGGGTAGGGAACCCATCTCCCCTACAACTGCAGCCCGTGTCTGCTTATGGAACAGAAACTCTGGGAATCTAGCTCTTGGAAGAAAAATCTTTACTAAATACTAGGGTGAGCATTGAATAAATAAATACACAGGCAAGAAAACGCCAGAGTTGTTTTTTTTTAAACCCAGCCAGCCCAGGCTTCTGATCCTGTACAGCGGACTCCAGCCCAGAGTTCATCGGCCCTTCCCTGACCCTCCGGCCGTCTCCTCTCTCTGCTGGTTTCCTTCTGCTTCTCTCCTGCTCCCCTTCCACCCGCTCCCCGCCACTCCTTTGCCAGCACAGTTCTACCTCAGCTCTCTCCTCCCATCACACACTCCTCCACACACTCTGGGTTACTTTCATTCAGTCTTGTGATCCTAAACCCGACCCACGCATCTAGGTGTCCACTAGACATCCACCTGGACATCCACAGACACCACTACGTTCTTACCTTCCTCTCAAAATCTCCTCCCAGACCCCAAGCCATCCTAGGCTCTTCCCTCCCTCTCATTCCTTCTACCAATTCTATATCCTAAATAGTACAGAATCGTAAGTGACCACTATGGGCAAAAAAGTCGACAACCTGGAAGAAACGGATAAATTCCTAGAACCATACAACCTACCAAGACTGCATCATAAAGAAACAAAATTTGAACAGACCAATTACTAGTAAGGAGATAAAGTCAGTAATCCAAAACCCCCCAACAAACAGAAGTCCAGGATCAGATGGATTCACTGGTGAACTCGACCAAACATTTAAAGAAGAATTGATACCAATCCTTCTCAAACTCTCTCAAAAATTAAAAGACGAGGGAACACTTCCAAACTCATTTCACGAGGCCAGCATTACCCTGATACCAAAACCAGACAAGGGCATTACAAGAAAACAAAATTACAACCAATATCCCTGATGAACATAGGTGCAAAAATCCTCAACAAAATATGAGCAAAGCAAATCCAACAGCACATTAAAAGGGCTGCACTCCGTGATCAAGTGGGATTTATCCCAGGGCTGCGAGGGTTGTTTAACATCCACAAGGCAATCAATGTGATACACCACATTAACAGAATGAAGGATACAGTCATATGATTGTTTCAATAGATAAACAAAAAGCACCTGACAAATTCAAATGCTTTATTCATTGTAAAACTCTCAGCCAAACGGGTACAGAAGGAGTGAGCGTCAGCCTGTGAAGACCATACACGGTAAGACCGCAGCTGACATCAGGCTCCACGGCGAGAAGCTGAGAGCTTTTCCTCTGAGATCCGGAACGAGACATGGATGCCCACACTCTCCACTTTGTTTGTTTTGTTTTGGCGGGGAGGTAATTAGGTTTATTTCTTTTTAATGGAGGGCCTGGGGATTGAACCCAGGACCTTGTGCACGCTAGGCATGCATTTTACCACTGACTTAGACCCTCCCCACTACACTCTCCACTTTGTTTCAACATAGGACGGGAAGTCCCAGCCAGAGCAATTAGGCAGGAAAAAGACGTAAAAGACATCCAGATCAGAAGGGAAGAAGTAAAACTGCTTCTATTTGAAAATGACATGACATTATATGTAGAAAATCCTAAAGACCCCACCAAAATACTGTTAGAGTAAATGAATTAGGTAAAGTTGCAGGACAAAAACATCAATACACAAAAATCAGTTGTGTTTCTATACACTAATAACAAACTATCAGAAAGAGAAGTTAAGAAAACAATCCCATTTACAGTTGCATCAAAGAGAGTAACACACCTACGAATAAATTTAAGGAGGTGAAGGATCTGTACGCTGAAGACTATAAGACATACAAGACTCAAATAAATGGAAAGATATTCTGTGATCATGGATTGGAAGAATTAATATTTTTAAAATATCTATACTACCCAAAGCAACCTACAGATTCAATGTAATCCCTATCAAAATTCCAACGGCATTTTTCACAGAAATAGAAAAACAATCCTAAATTTTGTAGGAAACCACAAAAGACCCAAATAGCCAAAGTAATCCTGGGAAAGAATAACAAAGCTGGAGGCATCACACTTCTTGATTTCAAGCTATGTTATGAAGCTACAATGATCACAACAGTATGGTAACAGCCTAAAAACAGATACATAGATCAATGGACCAGAATAGAGAGCCCAGAAATAAACCCATGCACATACGGCCAATTAATTACAACAAAGGAGCCAAGAATATACAATGGGGAAAGGATAGTCTCTTCGATAAATGGTGTTGGGAAAACTGGACAGCCACATGCCAAAGAATGAAACTGAACCCTCATCTTATACCACACACAAAAATCAATTCCAAATGGATTGATTTTTGATTGATTGATTGATTGATGTTCAAAAGACCTGGCCGTAACACCTGAAACCACAAAAATCCTAGAAGACAACACAGAGATAAGCTTCTTGACATCAATCCTCACGATGATTTTTTTTGGATAAGACAACAAAAGCAAAACTAAGTGGAACTACATCAAACTAAAGAGTTTCAGCAAAGGAAACCATCACTAAAGTCAAAAGGTAACCTATGGAAGGGGAGAAAATATTTGCAACCCATATATCTGATAAGGGATTAATATCCAAAATATACAAAGAACTCATACAACTCAATAGCAAAAAGCAATTCGATTAAAAAATGGGCAGATGAACTGAATACTAAACAGTTTTCCATAGTTCTTGTACATGTACATGAAAAGGTGCTCAACATCATTAATCATCAGAGAAATGCAAATCAAATCCATCAAATCCACAGTGAGATATCACCTCACACCTGTCAGAATGGCAATCATCAAAAAGAGGAGATAGCAAGTGGTGGGGAGGATGTGGAGAAAAGGGAACCCTTGTGCACTGTCAGTAGGAGTGTAAAATGGTGCAGCCACTCTGGAGAGCAGTACGGAGTTTCCTTAAAAAAACTGGGAACAGAATTACCATATGACCCAGCAATTCCACTTTTAGGTATGTATATTAAAGGAAACAAAATCGTTATCTCAAAGAGATATCTGCACCCCCATGTTCATTGCAGTATTATTTACAATAGCCAAGGCATGGAAACAACCTACGTGTTCATGGACAATGAATAAAGAAAATGTGGTATACATATACAATGGACTATTATGCAGCTATAAAAAAGAAGGAAATCCTGTTATTCGTGACAACATGGATAGATCTTGAAGGCATTACACTAAGTGAAATAACTCAGATGAAGGCAGACAAACACTACACGATCTCACCTATATGTGAAATCTTAAAAAAACAAACCCACAGAAATAGTAGTCAGATGGATAGTTAGCAGAGATGGGGGTGGTAGGAGGCAGAGGAATTAGGTGAAGGTGGTCAAAAAGTACAAACTTCCAGCTGTAACATAAATAAGTCCTGGGGATGTAATGTACAGCATGGTGACTGTAGTTAACAATACTTCATTACATATTTGAAAGTTGCTAAGAGAGTGAATCTTAAAAGTTCTCGTCACAAGAAAAAAAATTTGTAACTATGGGTGGTGATGGATGTTAACTAAATATATTGTGGCAATCATTTTGAATATACACATATTATCAAATCATTATGTTTATGCTTTAAGCTAATACAAAATTATATGTCAACTGTATTTCAAACTGGAATAAAATTAAAATTAATAAATAGTACTTAAATCTGTTCCTTCCACAATTCCATTTCCACTGTCTTAGGCCCATATCATTCACTAAATTATTACAGTAGCCTGCTAATTCATTCTCTGCTTCCTTCTCACTGCTATCCAAATTATTTTTAAAACAAACCTGATCCTGTAACTCTGCCGCTTAACAACTTCAATGGTCCTCCACCTCACCCTCCCTCACCTCTTCCAGCGTAATATTCATATCCCTAGTGTTATGATCTGTCCCCCACATAACCTTTCTTCAACCTCCTCTCCCACCACTCCCACCATCATCCATTCATTCGTTCATTCATTCACTCAGCAAGGATTTACGGAGCACCTACAGTGTACCTCCTACCATATGCTACCGCCACATTTGCAGCTCCTGGACGCCCAATGCCATGTCGGCCTCCCTGCACGCGCTTTCCAACCGCCTGGGCCTCACTCTTCTCTCACCCAGCCCACCTGCAGAACTCCCTACTCTGCAAGACACAAATCAGGTGCTACCTCCTCTCTTTCAAGCCTCCCCTGACCTCCAGACAGAGGTGGCCATTCTGCACCCCCGTCCGACAGCACGCATGCTCTTCCACCATCACCACATACTACATGGCATTTGCTTGCTGGTTTCTCTGACTTTACCCCTACACTTTTAACTCTTTAAGGACTGGGCTTATGCGTACCTAATTCATCTCAGGCCCCTAATAGCTCTTAGTACAGAGGTTAATAGTAAAAGTTGAATAAAATTTTGTCTACTAACTTCTAAATTTCTTTTCCAGAGCTAAAATTCTGGCACAGGATTAAGATGAAAAAATAATAATTGAGAATATGTCATATATTCACACCACAGCCACACACGATTGTAAATTTGGATTTTCACATTTGGGTTTTTTTTTTAATATTCTTTGGACAGCAGGCAGCAACTGCAGGTGCCAAGCCAGTGTTGGCACTCTCCTGGCCCATCTCGGAGTCCTATCTGCTTTATGCGTGTTAAGCAAACCTTAGCTGATAATTCACTTCCTTCCTGATCTGTATCTTTATTTCTGTCATCCTACGCAAGGCAGGGAAAGGATTCCTGTGGTGTCATACTGCCTCTTGCCACGAGAGGGCAAGAGTCCAGGTTTGTGTTAAAACCCTTCTGGCCACTAGATGGACCCCAAACACCAGTTTAACGGAGGTAAGGATTTCATTTCCTCAGGTGCGTGTCAGAAGCAGCGTTCCTTTATTCCCTCTCCCTGAAAAGTGAGATCTCTCCCACAGGTGACCAGACAAATGCCTGGAAATTGCCCAGAGCTACATACTACTTTACTTAGGAAGAGGGCAGGTAGGAAGAAAGAGGAGCAACGCTAAGAACTTTATAAAAATTGGTTAGAAAGAGAAGCCCTCTTCAAAGTCAAATAAAAGACCCAGAAATTTGACTTTGGACTGAGGACATAGGTGGACCCGAAGGTGCATCATTCATCTGTTTAGATGTGGTATGTGTTTTGCCCCTGAGGGCAGACTGGGTCTCTAGTCACCACTCTCTCAGTTCTTAGCAAAATTGCACAAAATGTGCATTTAATAAACAGCTGTTGAGCGAACATGTGAAAAGAAAGTTTAATGTCATACAGATTCTACACAGACATAACTACAGGCAAAACAAACTAAAAGCCTCCCAGAAGGTCCTGGGAGATGGGTGGTGAATCCTAACCACAACCATCAAATCATACTCTTGGAAGCTTAGTGCTCTTAGCAGGGCTCAAACGACCAACAGGGAAGTGTGTGTGAACTGAGGAAGCGCCTCACTTTGGCGGGGGGGCGGGGGGAGGCAAGAAAATGGTTAAGCCACCACCTGGCCCTTCGTGGGCTGGCAGGTAGGCAGGGGCGTGGGGACAGAGTGCAGAAAGCAAACCTTCCACACCTCCTGGGAGGAGCTGCTTTCCTGAAGGGCAGCAAACCCAGGAGAGGAAGTTGTTGTGTTGGTTCTGGACAGACCTCCGGAATTTATATTCTCCTTGGATGCCTTCAGGTCCTCCCATTAAGGAGGAGTGGGAGTTATTTACCTCAAGGAAGATATTTTTATTAAAAATCATGATTCACACCCGGTTATTAAAAAAAAAAGACTGCACCCCCCGAGTGCAGGGGGCTTCCCTTCAGAACTGAGCAGGAGGAGAGGCTGTTGGGGAGCCTGGTGACTCTCAGTTTTGAAGCCCCTAGAAGTGTGCTGAAAGAACACTATTTATAGGGAGTCTGAATACAGGCAGTATTTTTACCCCAAACATAAATGTTAGTACCCGGTCGCCCCCGAAGTGTATGCGACATTCCCTGACTCCCTGTCGAAAGGCGGCCCCATGTTATTCTGTCACAGCACCTGCATGTGCCCTGCATGGCACCGATGACAGCCATGAAGTATTTTATTTCTTTTGTTTGTTTACTTGTTTTTTGATTATCGTCTCCTCTAGGCTCCAAGAGGGCAGGACCTGAGTCAGTTCGCCACTTCCTCAGCTCTCAGCAAAATGGCACAAAGTGTGCATTTCGTAAACAGTCGTGGAATGAAAACACGAGTGAAGAGAAAGTTTAGTGTCATCCAAATTCTACTAAATGCAGGAGGGGGAGAACGGATTCCGCGCTGGTTTCGAACATCCTTTCAGGAGTGAACAGGACTATTAAGACTACTACTCTTCTCAGTCGAGTCCAATTATAATTACTGTTCATTTACCTGTGTTCTCTGGAAGCACTACTTAAGCCAATTACTAACATTAAAACTCAGAAATGTGAAATTTCACTGTTGAGATGGCAATCTATTTAAACTATGTCCTAATTTTACTCTCTTGTTAGAAGGTTCTCCTGACAAATCTCTTTATAAAAGCTGAGTCCTCCCCTAATTGAGCCTAATCGTGGTGGAACCATTAGCATGCTGCAAAGAGCTCGCCTGGGGAGTGAGCTAGTCCCAGCTGAGACCCAGCTTGGCCACTTATGGCCGTTTGACCTGGAGCAAAGCAGCTTTCTTGAGCTTCCACTTCCCCACCTAGTAACGCCTCCCCTCAGGCTGTGTTCCTGGCACATCCTGGACCCTCAGAACCATTCGATTCCCCACTCTTGCCGCCAGCCAAGAGGAGTCAAGCACCCCAGGACACCTCAGACTTCCTCCTCTGGGCGTTAGTAACACTCAGCTTAAGAAGTAAGAATGCAGGCCACGTCACCACTGCCCCAACTCAAACGCTCCCTCCAGCCTCCATTTTTAAATCCGTGTCAATATGGGCCCCACAGGACACACACACAATCTGCCAGGCGCCCCCTCCTTACACAGAACCACGCTGCTCTCCCTGCCGCCCCCACAAAGCCTCCAGTTCTAACTTTTTTCTTTATCACTCAATACGGCCACGTGGTCGAGGGCCAAAGAGGGTAAATGTGTAATGGGGGCTGCTTCCCCTTCCGCACCGTCAGGGGCCAGCAGTGAAGGGCTGTGTACAACACGGAGCCGCACTCGTGGCCCGAACAGGACAAATCTCCTTAACGTCCAGAAGCCCTTACAGATCAATCAGGACAATCAACTAAGACAAAGCAAACTGCCCAAAAGAAAAATGAAGCATAAAAACAGAAAAAGAATGCAAACGACCAGTAATCCTGGGAAAACATGCTCAGGCTTACTCACAATTTAGACAAATCAAAACCAGGAGGCGACCATTTTCACCTATCAAGATTAATAAAAATTAAAACCGACAGTGCCCAGTGTTGGCAGGACTGTGGAGAAACAGGCACTCTTACTCTATTGACAGACATCTAACCTGGGCAATTAACAAAATCAAAAATTTAAATACAGAACAACTACACTAACTCAGCTTCTGTTCATCAAAAGTCACCCTTTAAAAGGTGAAAAGAATCAACAGATTGGGAAAAGATACTATGGAAACTGTAACAGACCAGCAAGCACAAAATATAATGACATTCTATAAATCAATTAGGAAAAGACAAAGACTCCAACAGAAAAAAAAAATGGGCAAAGGCAACTCACATGCGCAGAAACACGCATGGCCACAAAATACGTAAAAAGATGCCCAGTCTCACTAGTTATCCAAGAACTATGAACGGAAACCACAGGTATTTCACATCAAACTGGCAAAATTAGAAGTTGGACAACACCAAGTGTGGGCGAGAATGTGGAATAACTGACTACAGGTGAGAGTGTAAAACCACTTTGGAGAACAATTTATAATATCATTGAAGATGCTCGTGTTCTATGAACCAGCCATTCCCTCCCAGGCAAATACCCGAGGGAAATCCCCACACAGGGACAATCAGGAGATGTACACAAGAATGTTCACCATGGCATTTTTCATAGCAGAAAAAAAAAAACTAGTACAACTTTAATGTTCATTAACCAGGAAATGAATACATAATTTGTGGCATATTCATACAATCTGAAGTTATTCAGTACTGCAGAGAAATTAGTTCAAAAATGATTATCAGCATAGAAGAATCTCAGGAATATAATATTGAGGAAAAGATGGAAGTCTCACAAGAGCATATACAGCCAGTACCATTTATGTAAAATGTAACAATGTTCAAGGCATTGCCTGGGGACGATAAATACCAAATTCAGGATCCTGGCATCCTCGGGGTGACACAAGAGGGATGGCGATCAGGGTTGTACAAAGAACACTTACCTGTGCTGACAATGTTTCCTAAGCTGTTTTTATTCTTTATATCTTGTCCTATGTCTTAAGTAGTGCAGGATAAAAGATTTTTAATTTGTGTACGTATACACTCACCTCATTCCACTGCTAAGAATTTATCTCACATACATATTAGCATGTATACAAGTATGCAACAATATATACAAAGATGCTTATTGTAGCAGTTTATAAGGGGAAAAACCAGGAAACAACCTAAATGTGGGAATATTGTATAAAATATTATATAAATACCAGGGCTAGGTAATCATTTAAAAGACTGAGATAGACCTGTATGCCAAGATATATACTTAAGTGGAGGGAAGAAGTCACAGAACTAGACCATTTGTGGAAAAATATTAGATTAGATGTATACACACACACACACACACACACACACCCCGCATGCAACAAAAACTTTCTCGATCATAAGATGGGGGGAAGGTATAGCTCAAGTGGTAGAGTGCATGCTTAGCATGCATGAGGTCCTAGGTTCAATCCCCAGTATTTCTTCTAAGAATAAATAAATAAGCAAAACCTAATTACCTCCCACCACCAAAAAAAAAAAAAAAAGAAAGAAAGAAACCATTAACTTCCATCATCTCAGGGGAGTAAACTTGGGTAATAAGAGGTGACTTCCACTTTTCATTTTACACCCTTCAGAATGATCTGTTTCTGCTTTTATCATTGGTGTGTATTACATTTCTAATGCAAATAAATACATAGATAGATCAGTGGAAGAATAAATGATAGCATAGGATTAGGATGTTGGTTTACCAAGACTTTATTTTAAAAGCAAAACTCACATGGAATTCTTTTAATCATTTTCTCATGCTCATCTCTTTGGGGAATTGATACCACTCAAAGAAGCGACTCATAAATGCGGCTGCTTTGAACGGGATGATAAATAGTACTGCAGATAGAGTATATTATGTGTGGCTCCTTCACAGCTTTATAGAACTATCCACAGGACATGTTACAATATTTGTTTTATTTCAAAGCACCGTTCTGAAAATTATAAACTGTTTTCTGACCTCAAAGGGTTTGTTTTTCAAGAAACATATTCAAAGAGGAAATAAGAGCCCAAAGCACGTGAGCAGAGCAGGCCAGCACACCCCAGCCTGGGGGGCTCCTGGGACCAGTGACATCAGATGTTGCTGTCCATCCGGTCTGCCCTGAGACAGCGCCCCCGGCCTTCGGCCTGGGAGCCGCGCTGGTTCACACCCCAGGCAGCGGCATCACCAGAGACAACACTCAGCCCGCACAACGGGTACACCCAGGGGTCTGCGGAGCCTTCCTGGGCCCCAGCCAGGCCTTCGAAGTGAGGAAGTTTGTGGCCGACAAGGAGAAAGAAGCTGAGTGTAGAAACTGAGACTCTGGGTGCGGGGTTACCCCAGAAGCACAGCCCCACTGCCCAGCCTGGCCTGGGGGCCGGCAGTAGGAGCGGATCCCAGAGATTGAGACTCAGAACCTCCCAGCTCCACTGAAACCAGAACTCCTGCCTGTATCTGACTCCCTGGTAAAATTAATTTCCAAAAATAAAGGGCTAAAAATAAAAGTTTGGAAATCTTTGAACTAGAGGGTACTGACAGACATGTGATTCTCAAACATAATAATCAAACTTTTTACAAACCTTCTTCCATTTTTTCAGCTGCAGTGGGGGGAAGGCCTGATCATACCTGCCTCCACCCCCAACCTCCAAACCTTGCAGGGCCCCTGGAAGGATCAAATGAGGTAATCGCCATCTCCAACTAAGAGGCCCTTAGGAAACAAATTTATTATTTCCTTCCTCTATAATGGAGGCTATATCCGGTTCAAATAATTAGTCATGCAAGCCAGACTGTTTCTTCTAGAAGACGAAGAGGTGGGGTGGGGAGTGGTAAGAAGAAGAAAAGCACCACCAGCAACAGCTAGGTTACAATTTAAGAAGGGAGAAACTGATCCAGTGCCTGTCACTTACATGAAATGGGGGGGGGGGGCGGGAAGGGGTGTGGAGGGGGAGGACACTGGAATTCAGCACTTGCTTTGTGCCAGGCGCTGTGCAGTGTGCTCGATGCTTCAGGTACTTCCCTTTATCCGCACAGAATATGATACAAGTGTGCTTTCCCATTTTACAGATTGGAGAAAATAAACCACCCAGCAGAAGTTGGGCAGGCACTGCTCACCCAGGCCACGCATTCCCTCCACAGCCTCGCTGCTGGCTCCTCCCCTAAATGTGAGTATTCCCAGGCCCTGTGTCTCCTTCTCCCTTTCTGCTGTCTCCCTGTAAATTGGTGGTGTCTCTTTCATCCCTTGGGCTGTTTCCTCCGTGCAGATCCTCTGTTCTGATTTCCAGCCCCCTGGACAGTGCCCAGTTAGGATCCCACAGTCCTTACAAACACCATTATTTCTAAAAGGAACCCTTAACCTCACCACTCACACACCCCCTCCTCCTGCCTCCCAAGCTCAAAAATCACCACCCCTTTTGGTCATTTCTCCCCCTCCCCCATATACACACTCACTCAGTGATCTCAAGTCTTCCTTCAAAATCTCTCTTACCCCTGGCTTTTTGTTTCTACTTTTTCTCTTCACATCCTAGCACTGTGAACCTTAGGTCTGCCTGGTCCCTGCAGAAGCCTCCAGCCAGTTCCCTAAGGACTTCCAGCTCATGGCTGTACACGACTGCCAGATACATCACACCACACACGTACCTGCCCTGCGCCTCCACTGGCTGGCACCCTGCCTTCATCAAATCAAGTCCATGTTCAGCCCTGTACTCTAGGCTGCCTGCATCTGGTCCCGTGTCTTTCCAGCCTTGCACCCCATCCTCCACTCCTCTGTTCCTCAGTTTAGCGAAAGGACTGCTCGCTGCACACATCCCTCCCAACACCAAGCTCCTTTCCCTCCCTCTCCTACCTACTTGTGGCTCCCAGTGCCCCCAGGAGGCTGTCCCCTCCTCCCTCCTGCCAGCCCTCCCCTCAAAGCCTGCAGGATTCATTATCTGTACTGTTCATCAGGCAGTAATTATGCACTGCCTTGTAACTCTTCTGTTTAGCCTAGAACAAGCTTTGACACACGCTAGTGCTGTGTAATCTCTCCCAAGTCTGTATCTCATCACTGCAAACAGCATAAACCGCTCGAAGGAGAAGACTGTCTCATGGGTCTTAGTTTCTCTCTGCACTAATACTCAGATAGTAGGTGCTTAATATACGTGTTGATTTTCTTTTTCTTCCCAGATAGGTTGGCCTCAAACATACAACCAGACCTGGTCGCAATAGTAAGCATCAGCCTTGGAAGCCTGATTTTGGCCACTACAGATCTCCCACAGGACAAATTCATCTTGAGCCCTCAGCTCAGGGTGCCCCGGGGGCATCCAGGGTGTCCACGGCTCTCGGGGGCAGCTGGTCTCCGGAGAGGTCTCTGACACCGACACCAACACCAATACCACCAACCCGGTTGGCTCTGTCTGCTCATCTGGTGATCCTATTTCCACGTCCTTCCCTGGTCTCAAGCTAAAAAGAAAACATTCCCAACTATGAGGTGCAGAGGGCTCCCTAAATTCTGAACCCTGACACTCTCATTGGCCAAGCCACCTCCAGCCAGCCGGCAGGGGAGGTGCGTCAGAAGCACCCCGGGGCACCCCTGCCCTTGGGAGAGAAAGAAGACACTGCACCTTTAAGTCTGCAGCCAGTTGAGAAAAACAAGCTGTGATTTATATAAGCGGGAAAATCATGTGATTTGCAGGAACGCTCCCTCCTCCCCCTCCCCGACCCCCACCCGAGTCGCCTCCAGTCCTTCCCAGAGGGGCCCCGGCCGCCGGGCTGGGCTGCAGGGGAGGGGGCCCGGCAGGCGGGCCAGGGGTGCCCCGAGCCACCCCGAGCGCCCGAACCCCGCGAGCCGGAGCGCGGCGGGGACCGAGAGGGGCCTCGCTCCACGGTGCCTCATCCCTGCGGCGCTGCCCAGTGGCCCCAGACGCCGGTGGAGGGGAGGCGTTCGGCCTCGGGGCGCTGCGGACTGTTCCCCAGCCGTCTGGCGGGGGGGTCACGTTCGGGAGCGCAGGAGGCGCCCCTGCCTGGCCCCCGCGGTCTGCGCCCCCCACTGCTGCCCGCGCTGCTCCAGCACCCCCTCCCCGGGGCCGGGGCGCCTGCCCTCTTCGGGTCAAAGTGTGCGACGGAGAAACTGAGGCCCTCCTACAACTCCTCGGGGAGAAAAAGCCAGGGACCCCCGCGGACTGGTTTCTGTGTCCTGGAACACCCAACCACCCAACACGGGGAGAGCAATTTAAGAAATAATTTGGTCGAGAAAGGGCATGATGAAAACCAGCCATTTCTAAAGCTTAGAGGCGGTTCTGTTTAGCCCAAAGGACCTAGCTTTCAGGGAAAAAAAAAACAAAAAAAAAAAACAAACACCGATGTGGCCTTTTCAGCCAGAGCCAAGGAAAATAAATACATGATTTGGAGGCCCTAAGAGCCAGCACAGACCTTTCAAATATTGGAGGGAAGGTGTAGCTACAAGGAGCCCACACCCACGCGGAGTTAACTCTGACAACTTCTGAAGGAGAGGAAGTGCTTGGATCCTCCGGAGACGCAGGAACTGTAGAGTGGGCAAGACTTGGAGAGGTCATCTCAGCCCTCCCCCGTCTCTGGAGGAATACTGTACCAAACCCCCACAGGAAGTCCTTACAGCAGAAGAGGATTAACCGCTGCTTCCAAAACCAAGCCCAAAAGAAGTTAGGGGGCTTCCTCAGGGCAAGGAGCTGGGAGGAGAGGAAGGACCTCTCCCAGTGGCATGTCTTTCCATAAACCACAGTGATGGGTCCTGAGATGGTCCAGGAAAGGAAACCCATGGCTTCACAGAGTTACACTTCCAGGAGATAAGACTTGTCAGAGAGAAGGTTTGAGTTCCATTTTATTTTCCTCCCTCGGTCATCTGCTGGGGCTGAGGCATAAGCCCAGTGCTGTCACGTGGAGAAAAACATGATGCAATTAACGAAGTTGCTAATGCATCATCTTGCGGTGACCTCGGCCATCTCCAGCACAGCTTGGCGAATTCCGGTCCGCCCTCTGCATCCCACAGAGCCAGCTGGACCCTGAGAGGTCATTCTGGCCCTCTTCCCATTTCCCCTCCACCCCAGATGGAGGGCCTGTATGAGATAGTTTTCAGAACAGCGCTTCAGTGCCCCCTGCCACACCGATGGTAAGAAGACCCTTCCTGAAGGAGGAAGCTCAAGTTAGGCAAATACCCTCAGTTACTCTTTAAACCTTGAAGGAGACAAATAGAAGTTAACGTAGGGATTCAAGAGAATAGCACTGCATGCATTCAGACAGATAGCTACTTCATTCATTCACTCACTCAGTGAGCAACTTGTGTGTGCCTGGTCCTGAGCTGGGCCCTGGGGGGACCGTGGGAACAGGACAGAACAACACTGCTGCCCTGAGCCCCAACTTTCTGCTTCTTCACTCTGCCTCCCAGGACAGGAGACTGAGACTTTCCTCCACCAGCCTATGTATGTCCCCTCCCTAGCCCACACCCAGCATGTGTGGCCCCCAATTCCAGCTGCGTATGTCCCATTTGTCTGCCAAGAGCTGCTTCGATCAGAAGGCGATAGCTCTCTGGTGATTGGGTGGTGGGTGTAAGTAGTAACCGAAAGGCCTTTCCAGAGAGTGAGCTCAAAGTTGGCAGCCTCTTGGGCCCCACCCAAAACTTGTAATTCAGCTCGGGTCCCACTTCACTCTGTGCCCCTTGCTTTCTCTCTTTGCTCTTTTTCTGAGGTGCCTGGCTGCCCTCATCCAGGTCTCTTTCCTAAGCTTCCTGAGCTAGGGGCCTGCCCATTCTCAGAGTCCTCCCTGATGAATCTGGGCACCATCTTTCTCAGGCAGCCCCTGCACTCCCATGGGGGGGCCAAGCGGCCAGCCCTGCACAGATGTCTCGCCAAGGCATCTTCTGTTGCTGTAAGGCTCCTCACTGAGGGTGCTCAGATGTCTATAGCAAGAGGACAAACTGTGGACCTCCACCTCCCAACCCTCCCAGACCACGCCAGCCCCTGCTTCCTTCCAGTCTCTTCCTGAGCTGGATCCTGGCCTCGCTCGGCCATTCACAAGCACAGCCCAGTAACGTGCAAAGGAAGACCTGGCAAGAAGCCTGTGGTGAACAAACACTTTAAATGAACAAACAGAAAAGATGGCTCCAAACCGAAAACACCCTGGAAGCCACAAACTCTGTTACTTTCAAAGAAGCCAGATCTGGACCTCTGAGGGTTTAAAAAAAATTTTTTTTTAATGCACCAAGGAGGGCAACAAGTGAATGGGTGAAATCAGCTCATCTCGGACACTGCTCTTTCAGGGAACGGGGCCTCAGAAGGAAAAAGGCATCCCACCCCCTGCCAGATTCCACTCTGTTTCAAATTAGCCTCCCAGCAAATGAGGGGTCTGTGCTAGCTGGTCTTCCAGACCCTCCCAGCACCCAGTCTCCGAAGCTCTGCCGTTCCCCACAACAGCCTGTTTTACAACGCTCCACATTCTCGGAACGGAGTCGAGAAACGCTTCTGCACTGTGGGCCTGGGTCCGCAGCTGAGGCTCAGAATTAAGCCTTCACTACAGTGTTTTCAGGCCTGTTTCTCTCTCTCTCCTTTCCCTGAAAGGGCCTCTGGTCTTTCCCAAGCTGCCAGAGTCGAAGGGAACACACAGCTCCCCCAGAGCAGGGGGGCCCGCCAGAGGGAAATCTTGGCCCAGCCCCAGGACAGGCTTGTCTGTGATTCTGCAGGGACATTCCTCCCTCCCAACCTGCAGGGAACTTCTGAGCAGCACATCCTCAGGCCAGCCCAGGCCCCTTAGCACCCTGCACCCCAGTTTACAAGATTTTAGTGGCAACTAACACATTTGGCAAACCTCCTCACGGTGTGATCCAAGCCAGGCCCTTTTCCCCAGGACCCAGCTGACGAAGGGATGCTGGGCTGGGATCAAAATGGGGTCCAGCCAGACAAGCCCTGAGTCTTGGTTCTCTGAGCCAAGGCTGGAGAGGACCAGAGGGAAATGTCCTCGGTCGGCCCCACCGCCACCACACAGGCTAGTCCCGAGACCTCAGGATGCATCAGTAATTCCAGGCAGGGCTCCATCCCCAGCCCACACTGGGACCTGATCAGGGAATCTCCAAGCTTTCCCAGTAACACACAGCTCGCGTTCCATGCCAGGCTTCTTGGGGGTCTCTGCGTGCGAGCAGCCAGACCCTCTTGCTGGGCTCCTGCTAAGTCTGGGAGGTCCAGAAACATCTGTCTCCGTCAGAGACAGTCACAGCCCCAGGGCTCTGCTTTCAGACGATTTTAAAAAGAGGGATGTTTTGAAAGCTCAAGACATGTTCTGGGCTTGGCTTTGGTTCTAGCTCCATCTCCATCTCTCAAAAAACAGTTCTCTTCCCTGTGAATCTGGGCCTCTTGGAGGCAGTGAGCTGAGCTGATGGGACCGCAGGGAGCCTCTGCTCCCTAAGTGACCCAGGCTGCCTCCTGTCTAGATTTTGCCAGGTCTCTGCGAAGAGAAATCCACATCCACTCCCTCCTTCAGGCTGTCTGACAGGAATGCCTGCCCCTAATATTCAAGAAAAGACTTGAGCCCCATCCCAGCTGTGGGGACCCCATCACCGTGTCCCCCCAGCCTCACAGTCCCTCTTGCCCCCACCACCAACTGTGTGCCCAAGACTCTCAGAGGGTTTATGCTTCCTCAGGTGACCTCTGGCTCGATTGCCTGCATTTCTCCCTCTGCCCTGCTTCTGCATCTCCCCTCTCACCTCCTGGAGCTGCCCTCCTCTCCAGCACCCCCATCACCCTCCCTACTGCTCCGTTCCTGCATTTCCCCCCAGCCACCCCCAACTCGCACAAGGCCAGCAGGCACAGTAGCAGACTTTTCCTCAATGTTTGGGGTGATGGAGGGGAATCACAGTAAGCCCTTTACAATCTGCTAACAGATACTACTCTCCTAAACATCCGTCAGCCATTCCCCCGTCTTGAAAAGTCTCTCATTATTTCCTAAGTCCTAGCTTAGGCTATCTTCTCCAGCCTCTCTCTTCTCCTCCAGACCCTCCTATCCAAGTTCCTGTGCATGGATTTCTTTTGCAGGACAATCCATCTAGCCTTCAGCATGTCCAGAGGGTCACTCTGTTCTCACCAGACAGAGCAGCTTCCCCATCAGGGGTCATCACAGCTCAGTCCTCAGAACAGAGGCATCTACGTCCAGGGGGGATGCGCCCCTCCCCTGGAATGAGTGCGCACAGCAGTTTTTTTCTATGTAACACTTTCTTCCTTTCCACCCCCCACCGCCGCCCCCTTACATCTGGTACCCCTGACAGCTGAGAAATCCACCCCGAATCACTCCTGTTCCCTGTCTCTTTCACTCCTTTTTGGGCATGAAGCAATGCTAATCAGTGTCCCTGTTGTGGTTGAAAATGATGATCCAATTAAAAATAAGTCAGCATAAGACAGACTCCAAAGGACAAATACCGGATGGTTCCACTTCCATGAGGTACCCAAAGTCGTCCAGTTCCGAGAGAAAGAAAGTAGAATAGAGGCTGCCAGGGGCTGGGGAGAGGAGAGAACGGGGAGTTGTTGTTCAGCGGGTACAGAGTTTTGGCTTGGGAAGATGAACAAGTTTTGGAAGATGGTGGTGATGGTTGCACAACAGTGTGAACAGACTTGAGGCCACTGAACTACACACTTAAAAACGGTTAAAGTGGTAAATTGTATGTAATGGATATCTTACCACGGTAAGAAATAAAGTCAGTGACATTCACTCTGACCCAAAGAGATGCCGGCAGTTAATTCAACATGGGGGCTGTTCCCGCTGCCACCTTGGATCCCAGCAGCTCTGTGAACACCTGTCGTAAGTCCTGGGGCCAAGGAGGGCGCCCTCACCCGCCCTCGGTCATCTCTCTGCTGACCCCGCCCGCGGGCTGCGGGCTTCTGCTCCCTTCTCAAACTGGCAGAAAGCACAGCCACAGAGAAACCGGTCTCCAGACCCTGGGTCTAAGCCGAGTCAGTGATGCGCTGTGCACTCTTGGGCAAGTTATTTAATCTCTCTCTGTCAGTATCCTTAAAAGAAAGTAGAGAGGATAATAGCCCGCCCCAAATGAGATAATGGATGTGAACACAGTTTGAGGAGTGCGTGCAAGCTGATTTCATCATCTGATTCCACTTCGTCAAGCTAAAAACATCTCGAACATAAGAAGGAAGTTGGTACCTGAAAATAAAGAGGTAGACAGCAAATCACTCCATAAATACAACCGAAAAATAATACTTTGATCTTCCGTCAACATCCCTAAACCGTGATCCTCATCAAAGGTGGAATGAAGCCAAATCCTTCATAGTCTGGTCTCCACCACAAAAACTCATTTTGTCAAGACACTTATTTTCTCCATGATTAGCTCTTATTCAGAGCCAGGATCCAGCTTTGCCCACAGGCTGCCCATTGATCGCATTGCCTCCAAGAGGCGTGGAGTGGGGCTCCAAGCAGAGGTGTAGGAGGGGGTACAGGCAAGGCCAGGGAGAAGAGCTGTATCCCACAAGCACACATTCACACAGCACCCCTTCTACCCATGTTCAAGGCCTCTGATACGCTGACATGGCAGTCAAAGGACAGGTGAAAAGGTGCCAACGCAAGTTGAGCAGCTGCAGGACCACAAACCCCATAAGGAAGGTTGTCCAAAGGTAGCTTCAGCAGCCAGAGCTGGCTGCCCCTCAGTCTGACCACTAGCCGGGTTTGCTGCGGTGTGAAGCCCGCCAGCCCTGGCTCCACACAGGAAGTGGAAGCCACACTTCCCTACAAGCGTCTCTCTGTCCCTCGGCCCATGGAGGATGTTCAGGGCACCCCTGCCCAGGTAAGTCCACACCTGGCCCTCCCCTTTCCTCCCTTTTGCCACCCCTACCTCACCAAGCCCCCTCTGGTCCTCCTCTCAGCTTTCCCTTCCCTCTGACAAGGGACTTATTGAGGCCCTACCCCACCATGGAACACCCCAGAGGGTGGCGGGGTCCCAGGGTTCCAAGCCCAGGGCCCCCCGGGCCATACCCCTGGCCGCCTCACACACCTCACAGGGGCCCGCTCTGCCCAGGCGGAAGTCATCTGGTTAAGGCTTCACACTGATTTCACCAATAATTACGTTATGCTCGTCCACACCCATTCCCACATCCCCTCCTCCCGCGTCCCCTTCCCACTCACTTGGGCCCCGTGCCAAGAAGTAAAAATGGATGCAAACCTGAAGGGGCCCGGGCTGACGAGCTGGGGACACAGCAGGAGCCCCAGGCTTAGCTCACAAACGCCGCCTCCGGCCCAGGCTCCCGCGCAGCAGCCGCTGCAACACCGAGGAGCCAGCTCTGCCCTCAGAGCACAGGCAGGGGTCTGCAGACACATCCCAGGAAGCCGGCTCCCTCTGGGGTGGCCTGTTCCCTTCCCTCCTCTGGGCCTTCTGGGAGCCCGGGACGGCCCATCCTGACCCCAGAGTCCTCACCCCACAGCCAGCCACAGGCGTCCACAGGTCACCACCCCCCAAGTCCAAGGACCCCGAGGGGCAGGAGTGGTTGCGAGGCTCTGAGAATGTCACTGTGAGTTCCAGAATGTCCTTCTTTCCCATTCTGTGGGCTTTTAACTTTACTCAGTGCCCAGGAGGGCAGACCAAGGGGACTTTGATCCCATGGGCACCTGACAGAATAAACAGTTACTGCAAATGGGGCCTCCTTGCTACCTTCCACCTCCAAGGTGGCCGGTTTAAGAGACCACACTTTCCTAGGTGCTGGGTGGGGGGCAGGGGCGGCAGGGCAGGAGGGTAGGTGGAAGAGCTCCCTGGAAGGGGGAGGGAGCTTGAAACCCACCCCCCAGCCCCGACGATTCCTTGAAGAGCCAGGGTGGTTCCTCAGAAGAAACAGTGACGTGTCACTAACCAGACACTAGCACAACCTGAAATGTCTGCGCGCCACCTCCCCCACCAGCCAGCTCTCAACTCCTCAATGGAGGCTGGGGGAGGAGGAGGAGGATGGGGGGAGGGGGCTCACCGACCTTGGCCCGCCCACCCCGGCCTCCTCACTGGAGGCTTTGAGGAACTGCAGCTCCAGCTCCAGCAGCCTCTGCCCTCACAAAGGCACCCTCTGTCACAGCCTCCCCGGAACAGGCCTCCCCCTCCCCCTGCCCACTCCCCCCACCTCACACATGCACTTCCTACGGGAGCGGATTCCAAGCCGAGTTCCCGACGACGTGCTGGAACAAAGGCTGCACATGACTCAATGTGCCGGAGTGCCTGTCAGGGCTCAGGCGAACTAATTACAGGGGGCAAAGCCACTCTCAGCGGCCACACCTGGCCGTACAGTAAACAGCTCTTCTTCCTGTCGAGCTGGGGGGAGTTGAGAGACAGGGAGGCGACAAAGCACAATTTGAATCATTTGGAGAGAAGCTATAAATATAATAATGAGTCATTTGTAAAATACAATTTCATCCAAAAGCCTGGAAAAAATGGGAAAGAAGTTCTTATGCTATTTCAGGCTAAATCGTTCAAGGGTGTGGGGAGGGGACCCAGCTCCCCGCCGAGCGCGCCTGTGGGCGGGGCCTCCCAGCTCCTGACACAGCGCATCTCGGACACCCCTTCCCCAGTTCCCTCCTCACATCCTGGGCTCAGAATGTCAGGATCAGAGTTCACTCTTGGAGAGCTGATAAGAGTCACCGATCAGCAGCCTGGGTCCCGGCTGTGCAGCTGAGAACGGTTTAGGGCAGGCGCGCTGTTGTATTTGGCAAACACTTCCCCAGCCTTGGGGCCCCCTCAGCCTGTCCGGAACGGGGCGGCCCTTCCAGTGTGGCTCCAGGTTCTCCTCCAGAGCCCTGGGAAGCCTTCATTCCAGCCTTGGGCTGCTCTGGGAGGGAAGGAGGAGCCAGGAGGAGCCTCTGTCTAGGGGAGTGCACTGAGGTCACCACCACTGTCAGAGGTGGGGGGGTGGGGAGGGTGTGTGAAGTGCATGGAGTCCCGAACTAGGTTTTTCCTAAGTTCAGTTACAGCAGGGCCACTTACTGTCTGTGTGACCTTAAGTAAGTCACTTAATCTCTCTGAGCCCAGTGACAATCTATCAGATGGGTTTAATAACAGTACCTTCCTCAAAGGGTTGTTGTGAAGATGAAATGAGTATGTACAGCACTTAGAACAGGGTCTGGCAGGGTGAGCACCCAGTAATGTTCGCTAATAAGATTCCTGTTATCATTTCTCACTGGGCACTTGGTGCAGCAAGGAACCACAGGACAGAGGCACCAGGCCCTGAGCAATCCTCGATAAACCAGGATCAGCCATTTTCATCATCTCAACTTGCCCGTTGACCTAAGTAAACTCCTTAATCTCTGTGGCCGGAGTGTGCCCTTTATCCCTCCTTACATGCAGCTTTGCCTCTGGACTGGCCCACAGCTGTCATGTCTAGAGGCTGAAGGCAACTGGTTCGGAAGCAACTGAGTGCGTGCTGAGCTCTCTTTCAGCCTCTCCCACTCTCTTCCCTTTTCTCCACCTTTTCTTCTCTGTCTCTCCTCCCTCTTTTCCTTCCTCTCCTTCAAGCTAGGTCTCTCCTCCCTCCTAGGTCTCTACCCCAGGCAGAGCTGAGAGGATGGATAAGCCTCCGTCTCCCCTGCGCTGCCGGGGTCCTTGTCCTCTGTTGCTGAGTGGCCTTGAAAGCCCTCAACAAGACTTCTTCCCTGAGTTGGCCCCTACACCGCAGGAGGCCAGAAGAGGTCAACAGTGGTCTGTGTGTCAGTATTCTGCATTTTCCCTTCTCAGAAACCAGAGTGAGTACCTGAGCAGCCCTAACCACCCCGGCTCCAATGAGGGCACACCTCTGCCAGTGCTGTCCCCACCCGCCCTGTGACCCTCCTCCTCACTTGGCCTGGCTGACAATTTGTCCCCAGTAATTCCTTAATATACCTGTCTCTGTTCACATTTCCCCAGATGTCTTATTTTTTTCCCTTTTAATTGTTTGAATTAGTGATCTAAAGATCTGTAGATTGTGATCGATTGATACGGCTCTTAAAAGTCTCTTATAGTTTGTAGCTCCCCATCCAGGTAAAGGTCAGTCTTTTCCCTTCTCTCTTACCTCACATTTTTTTTTTAATTTGATGAAAACAATCTGGTTGTGTATCTTACAAAATTTCCCAAGTCTGGATGTTTTTTAAATTAAAACGCAGTGGTGGTGTCGTTTAACATGCTTCTCTGTCCCTTCTATATGCCACAAATTGGTGGTTAGATCTAGAGGCCAGATTCAGGTTCGATTGCTGTTCTCTTCCTGTTTGTTTCCTGTGTCTCTTTTTGTTTCTGTTTGTTCTGTTTCTGTTTCTTCACGTAGATGGTGAAGTCCGCCTCTGCCGTTGTGCATAAGGCCTGGTTGTCTTTGTCGACTGTCAGCCATTGTTCCTCACTGCCTAGATCCATTAACACTGGAGGGGTTTCACAACTGTGATGTGCTAGTTATATTATTGCTTCTTCCTTTATTAGTGGGAACACCTCATTTCTACTGCTCTTAATTGTCTTGTATAGATCCAGGCTTCTATCGAGTATAATTTTCCTTCTGTTTGAAGGACTTCTGTCAACATTTCTTGTAGTGACGATCTGCTGGTGATGAATTTTTTCATATTTTGTCTGAGAAAGTTTTCATTTCACCGTAACTTTTGAAAGATGTTTTTGCTGAGTGTCGAATTCAAGGGTGGCAGCTTTTCTCTTTCAGAACTTTAAAGAGGTTGCTCCACTGACTTCTGGCTTTCATTATTTTAAAAAACAAGTCTGCTGTCTTTTTTATCTTTGTTCCTTTGTACATTAAATGCCTTTTTTTCCCTTCTATATTCTATTTAGCACTGGTTTTAAGCAGTTTAATTATGCTGTCCCTTGGTGTAGTTCAGCTTCGTGTACTATGGTTTCATTGAGGTTTTTGGATCTGTGAGTTTATAGCTTTCACCAGATTTGGATATATTGGGCCATTTTCTCTTCAAATATATTTTCTGCCCTCTCCCTCCTTCTGGGACCCCAGTTGCACACGCATTAGGCCCCAAGAAGTTTTCTCACAAATCACTGACACTCTGTTCTTTTTTAATTTGCTCAGTCTTTTTCTCTGTGTTTTGTTTTGAATAGTCTCAATAATTATATTTTCAAGTTCACTAATGTTTTTCTTCCTCACTGTCTAACCTGATATTAATCCCATCAGGGTATTTTTTTATTTCACATTATAATTTTCATCTCTAGAAGACTGATTTGGATCTTTCTTATATCTTCCATGCCTTTACTTAACATACTTAATTTTTTTTACTTTCTTGAACATATAGTAACTGTTGTAATGTCTTTGTCTACTAATATCTTTGTTCTAACATCTGTGTTATTTCTGGGCCTGCTGACATTGATTGATTTCTTTTCCTTGTTACAGGCATATTTTCTTGATTATTTGCACGTCTGGTGATTTTTTTTATTGAAGTATAGTTGATTTATAACGTGTTAATTTCGAGTATACAGCACAGTGATTCAGTTATACATATGTATTTATACATTCCTTTTCATATTCTTTTTCATTAGAGGCTATTACAAGGTATTGAATATACCTGTGCTATACAGCAGGACCTTGCTGCTTATCTACTTTATGTATAGTAGTATCTGCAAATCCCCAAACTCCCAATTTATCCCTCCACCCCACCCCTTGCCTCCCAGTAATCACAAGTTTGTTTTCTATGTCTCTGAGTCTGTTTCTGTCTTGTAAAAAAAAAGTTCATTTGTCTCATTTTTTTAGATTCCCCATATAAGTGATGCCACATGGTATTTTTCTTTCTTTCTGGCTTATTTCACTTAGTATGACAATCTCCAGGTTTCTGCATATTGCTGTGAATGGCACTATTTTATGCTTTTTATGGCTGAGTAGTATTCCATTGTATATATGTACCACATCTTCATCCAGTCATCTGTTGATGGACATTTAGATTGCTTCCACATCTTGGCTATTGTAAATAGTGCTATGAACATCAGGGTGCATGGATCTTTTCAAATTAAAGTTCCCTCCAGATATATACCCAGAAGTGGAATTGCTGGATCATATGGTAAGTCTATTTTCAGTTTTTTAAAGAAATCTCCATACTGTTTTCCATAATGGCTGCACTGGCTAGTGATTTTGAGCTGAATAGCATACATTATGAATTTTACTGTGTTAGGTGCTGGATGTTTTTATATTTCTATAAATATTCTTGAACTTTGTTCTGGGACACAGTTAAGTTACTTGGGAACAGTTTCATCCTTTTGAGGCTTGCTTTTAAGCTTTGTTAGTTGGGGCCAGAATATCCATTTAGTCTGGAGCTAATTTTCCCCCAGTACTGAGGTGATCCCCTCCTGAGCACTCCATCTGATGCCTTGTGATGTATGAGGTTTGCCATTCTGGCTAGTGGGAACATGAACTATTCTTTGCCTTATGTGACCTCCAGGGGTTGCCTCCTCTGCTCCTTTTGAGGGTTGCTTCTCTAGACTCAGCTAGCTTCCTCACACACATGCTCTGATCAGGGCTCAGCTGAAGACTTGGAGGAACCCTCTACAGATTTCTGGCTCTCTCTCCTCCCTCCTCCTTCCTCTTTCCACATCTCACTCCTCTCTGGTACTTGGACCCAAAACTCTGCTGCCTTGGCCTCCCTGGACTCCCTGGCCCAACTCCCCAACTCAGAGAGACCACCGACTCCACTTGTGGCCCTCCTCTTTGTGCCACAGCTGGAGACTCTCTCAAGGAAGGGGCTGAAGCAATCACAGGGCTCACCTCGTTTGTTCTCCCTCTCTCAAGGATCACTGTCCTGTGCTGTCTGATGTCCCAAACCATTGCTTCATATTTTTTGTACAACTCTTCCATTGCCTCAGGTGGGAGGGCAAATTCCATCCCTGTCGGTCCATCTTGGCCAGAAGCTGAAATCGACCCCGCTCCCAGAAGATTTCCCCACACCCCACCGTCACCTCCATCTCTCCAAGCTGTATGCCCTTCCTTAGTGAGCTTATAATAAACACCCCACCTGTAAATATGGTCCCTGTTCATGAGTCTCTCTGCAGGGCCATGGTGTCACTTCCCACCTTTGAGCTCATTTGGGGCAGGGTTGTGTCTATTTATCTTGTATCCTCCCTGGTTTCTGGCACACAGTAGGTACTGAATTAAATATTTAGGAGAATGAATAAAGAGAAATCTATGATCGCTCGGCCACAGCCAACCAGAACAATATGGCCACACTCACGACTGGTATGTGCTACAGCCTTGCTGTGAACAGTGGGCACTAACTCTGACAGCTGTCCTCTGGGCACGTCCCTCTTTCGGAGCTGAGCTGGCAGTGTCCAGAACACTCCCAAGAATGTGGCTTTAAATATCCTGACCTTGACAATTCCAAGGCCTTTGATAGAGGGTGTGTGGAGCTGAGACACATGAGTCACCCAAGGTGCCATAAAAGTGTAGCTGCTTCGCGGAGGCTCTCGGGGAGAACACTCCCTGCCCGGAGGTGTGGTGGAGGGAGAAAATAAACACCGGGAAGGCTAGTAAACACCCTCTGACGCTGGGCGCATTCCTCACCCCCACGGAGGTGGCCAGAGCGCTCTGCCTGTACAAGGGCACTGACAGAGGATCCAGGCATATTCGTTGCCAGCTCGGTGTCTGGATAAGGCAGCCCCTTAGGTGCAAAGCAGGAAAAGCAGGACCAAGGAGCAGGGGGACGGGGACTCGGGGCCGATCAGCCCCTGGAGTCACAGTCTGCACACTTTCTAAACCCACCTTGGCTCTGGACACCCGTGCTTTTCGGGTCCAGTAGGCAAGGCTCTGCCAGCTCCCATTCTGTGCCCTACACGGTGCTAGATGCTCTGAGGACAAACGAAATCCTGCTGTCCTTAAGGAATTTAATAATTTCCCTAAATGCAGTGTCTCCCAAAGTAGGGTTCCTTAGTCACCTGTGTGTGAACAATCAGGGACATTTATGAGTAATGCAGATGCTTGAGCTCAGTCCCAGACAGAAGGAATCAAATTCTTTAGGAACAAAGCCCCCAAATCGATACTTTTAATAAAAATACTTCTTATGGACAAAAAAGTGTAAGAAATGCTGCTTTAATGTTTGGTCCCTGTGAAGGCTGATTCACTGTGCTTGGAGACCTAAGAAATTGCATTAGGAGTTGCCAAGTCTCTGGCCATCGTCAGCTGTGCTTCGGGTTCCTTTGGCACTGGACCCCCTCGGTGGGCTTCCAGTCTGCGTGCTTCTGGTGCGTTCTGTGAGCTGGTATGCAAAACCAGAGATCTTGCTGAGACGACTCTTTGGGTCTGAAGTCTGGTTTGGGCACTTCTTTCTCTAAGCCACAGGGCTTAGTGTTCTCCCAGACACTCAGCCTTACATGTAATCTCAAGCTACACCTTAGGACAACTGAGGAGGCGCCCCAAGTCTGGTCCTTGCCTACAGGCCACATCCCACCTATATATGTCATGGGCCGGATGGCTCCCTTTGTCTTGGAGGGAGTGAAAACCAGGAGGTACTTAGGAAGGTGCTAGGAACCAGGCTGTATGCGCGCCCCAGTCTTGTCTCATGTAAGGTACTCCCCCAGCCCTGCTTCTGCTTATACTCACATTCCTCGGAGCAAAGTTTTGGGGGTTTTCTGTCCTGCCTTTTTCCAGAACCTCAACCATTTTTTGACCATAGGCAGAAAGAGCTTCTCTTAGCAAAGCTCTGTTTTCTTCCTTTTCAGTTTTTGGAGTTCAAACTTAGTTTGAACATAGGTTTAACTTTGTATAGGACCTCACTAATAGCAACAAGAAGGAGCCAACCCAACCCAACAGTCTAAATGTCTCTACTAAGCGATGCACTGCTGTAACCACGGCCGCACGGGAGCTGCATCCTGAGATGCGACAGGAAACTGTGTAACCACCTATGTCAGGTCGCCAATTTCCCTACCCACAGGGGTCACTGCTGCCCTTCATCTTACCTCCTCGGTTGAATCAGGTCCATTTGGGGGGCCTCCCTCTTGAACCCTGCCCCAACTCATGGTACTAATTTTTATTCTAACTTGGATTCTTCAGGTTGAAAAAAACAAAAATCCAACTCAACAGGCTTAAACAATAAAGGGAATTTATTGGCTCACATGACTCTAAAGTCCAGAGGAAGACCTGGCACTGAGCAAGGCTTGATCTAAGAGTTCATAGAATGTCACCAGCCAAATGTAGAAGGGAGCAGACACCTAAATGGTATAGCAGGAGGTTAGGACTGTAACAGAACTGAGGACAACGTGAACCAGGGGAATAAAAAAGGGTACACCTAAGTCTTCCTGGGGAAATTTAGAAAGGCTTCTCAAAGGAGTAGAAGCTTTCCAGGTAGATAAGGAGGTGAAAGATGAAGGAGGACATCTGAGGTAGAGAAAAAAGAATGCCTAAGGGCGTGGAGGCTGAGAAAGTCGGGCAAACTCAGGGCACTCTGAGTCCTGCTGGAGAATAAAGAGGACGGGAGAGGCTAGCAGAGAAGGGCCGCCAGCAGACGGAGCTGGATAGGGAGGCGAGTGCCAAGCCAGGAGAGGCTCCACAGCCACACTGTGGATTCACGAAGCTATCAGGTAGGTGACAGGGAGCTTCTAAAGAGAATGTGAACAGAGGGATGACATGAGACTTTTGTATCAGAATAAGGATTCTGGCCACAAAGGGCAGTGTTGAAGGGGGTGTGAGATCCCAGGCCTGGTCCTACCCATTTCCCCATCTCGGTGATTGGCATTGTCAGTCTCTGTTAGTGCTGTTCACCTAACATGTCCAGTTCTCCCTCCTGCCACGTCCATGGCAGGATGGCACTTCTCTGCTCCCTGGAAGTAAGGGGAGGCCACGAAACTTGTTTCGGCTAACGAACACTGAGTGTTCATTTTAAAGGGTCTGCCGCATCCCCTTTCCCTGCTTCGACTGATGATGGGGGCGTGTGCCAAGATGCAGCCTCTATCACACTGGTTCTTGATGACCAGAGGCCCTCCTAATGACCTGTGACAGGCGTCCAGCAAGGATGAGAAGTAAACACTCGCTGTATCAAGCCACCGAGACGTGGAGCTTGTTTGTTGCTGCAGCATAACATGAGCCATCCTAACTCATGCTTCAGTCGTTTGGCATGCCAGAACCTGGGCTTCATCGCAGACTCCTCCTTTGCTCCCACTCCCCACCTCCATGTCCTTCTGAATCTGCTTCTAGATGTCTCTCCAGTTCATTCATGTCTCTCCATCTCAGCCGCCACTGCCCTCGTCCAGACGCTGTCCTCTCTTGCCGGGTCAGCTGTGACCCCTCAGCTGCTCTCTCTTCCTCTAGCTGCATGTGATCCATTAATTTTTTTTTTTCACGCTTAAGCCAAAGTGATCTTACCACAACTTAGAGTCAGCTCCATCACTTTAGAATGAGTCCCGTGGTTCAGGCCTGGGTGACAGAGGGACACCACAGTCACACAGGAGTTTAGATTCTAAGCAGGTGATGGGAGCGCAGCTGAACTACATGCCCTCAGCCCACGTCCAGTGTGGCTGCAGCAGCCCTCCTTGGTGGCCACCACATCTCTTTCTGAAGCCCGGGGAGCTCCCTCAGCCAGCGTGCAGGGCACCCAGGAGTACAGGGAGGTTCATATTCCCAGCACAACCTGCAGAAATGGGGACGGGAGACCCCTGAACAGATGCTCTCACCTCCTGTGCTTCTCAGGGACAATGTGGGGTACATTCTCCCCTGCTCCTCGAGGGCCCAGCCAGATCGAGCCCCACTTGCCCACAGTGGCAACTGGCTCAGTAACTCACTCTTCATGGCTTTTCCTCCTTCCCTGCCTCATTCTCCTTGCCCCCTTCTCCTGTTTCCCGGGATCACCTCCCGGAGACGCTCCCTGAACTCACATCTGAGTCTCAGCCTCTGCTTTCAGCCCATCCAGGAGCTAATGAAGACAGTCTGACAGAGGAAACAAGAGGAGAAGCAGGTTGAAGGGAAGCTGTTGGGTGAAGCCAGAACCTTAACCACTGTGTTTACAGTGAGGCGCCCATGGGACCACACAGACATGACCTCTGCTAAACCTACAGGAAAAGTCTACCAATAATAAGTGTTCGAGAGGATGTGGAGAAAGGGGAGCCCTCCTACACCATTGGAGGATGTAAACCGGTGCAGTCACTATGGAAGACAGTATGGAAATACCTTAAAAACCTATAAACAGAGTTACCATATGATCCAACAATCCTACTCCTGGGCATACATCTGGAAAACATGAAAACTCTAATTCAAAAAGATATACGCACCCCAAAGTTGAGAGCAGCATGATCTATAATGGCCTAGACATGGAAGCAACCCAAGTGCCCATCAACAGACGACTGGATTAAAAAGATCCAGTATATATACAATGGAATACTACTCAGCCATAAAAAAGAACAAGATATTGCCATCTGCAGCAACATGGATGGACCTGGAGAATATTATGCTTAGTGAAATGTCAGACAAAGAAGGACAAACATTGTATGATTTCACTTATAAATGGAATCTAAAAAATAATACAAATGAGTGTATGCAAACAGAAAGAGACTCACAGATATAGAAAACAAACCTGTGGTTACAAAGGGGAAAGGGAAGTGGGGAGGGACAAAGTAGGGGTATGGGATTAACAGATACAAATTACTGTGCATAAAATAGTTAAGCAACAAGGATACACTGTACAGCAAAGGGAATCATACCCATTATCTTGTAATACTGAGAATGGAGTATAATCTGCAAAGATACTGAGTCACTATGCTGCAAACTTACACATTATTGTAAGTCAACAATACTTCAATAAAAAGGTCAAAGTAAAAATGAACCTAGAGGACCATGTTGCTTTTATTTGTCACTGTTGACCTTTCCCTTGGACATGCCTCATGGGCACAGCGCTTCCCTGGGTTTCCTCCTACGTTCCTGGCCACAACTTTCAGTTTCCTTTCTTACGTTAATGGTGTTGAAGCTGGCGAGGGGCCCTTGAGAGGGTGTGGTCGTGTTATATACTTTTGTGTGTTATATACTTTTGTGTGTTCTACACTTTCCAAAATAGTTTTTAAGAATAACTTGTACATGAAGGCTCTCTTCTCATCTCTTCCCTTTTCCATCAGCCACAGCTGTTCTCAAAAGCAGGCAAAAGTGCATGTGAGCATCACCTGAGGATCCGGTTAAAGCCTTGCTCGCCCCGGCCTGCTGTCTTCCTGACCTTATCTCATGCCACACTGCCTTGTGCTGACATCGTTCCAGCCACACTGGCCTTCCTGTTTGTCCTCAAACACACTGGTAAGTTCTCTATGACCTTTGCACTTGCACAGCCACAAACAACATGATCCCTGCTCAGATGCCACCTCCTTCAAGCAGTCGCTCTAAAATAGTGCGCACACGCAAACAAAGCTCAATCGCACAGACCTGGTTTATTGTCTGCATAGTACGTGTCACTATCTAAAATTATCCCGTTAACTTGGATTTCGTCCACTTGCTCCATATTGTCCAGCACTGCTAGGAGGTGAATTCCTGTTTACTGCTTTATCCCACCTTTTGGCATATTCAAGCTGCTCTATAAATACTTGTTGGTTGGCTGAATAGGTATATGCCTGCAGAACTCAGGAGAGAGAGCTGGGGGTGGGGGCATGTAGCTTTGGGAGCTGACATCACAGCAGTAGCAGTTGGAAGCCGTCATGAATCGGTTTGCCCAGTGAGCGTGGGGAGAAGTAAGGAGGACCAGAAGAGAATCTAGATGTCTACAGAGGGGGGAAAGGGAAAGGAGCCTGGGAAGGAAACCAAGAAGTGGCCAGAGAGGCTGCGGAGGATACACTGGAGGGAGACTTGCCCTGGAAACCAAGGCGGAAGAGAGCTCAGGGGCAGGCTGGTGGACAGGCGCAGCAAAGAATCAACTGAACAGAGAGGTGCCCACTGAGCCCAGTCACCAGGAAGTTATCCGGGAACATCCAGTTCCTGTAAAAAGAAGGGCAACCAGCAACCAACGAATGTTGTTAGATAAATGCGTCAGCCTCCCGCCTCGTGGAGGGACAATTCCGACGTCCCTCAGAAGGTCTCAAGCAGGACTGAGCCCAGTGTAACAAGCTGAAAAGAACATCCTTTATTGATCGGTCTTCCTTTCCAGTTTCATTCTCCCTGCCCTACCCTCCCTCTCCTCTGCTTCCTGGGATCCCCTCCCACATAAACCATTAGCATTTGAATCCTTTCTCAGGCTCTGCTTTTAGTGGAATCCAAACTCATACAGACTAGTCGCATTTCTTATCTCTCTTCCTGTTTTTCAAGGAGAGAATGAGATTTTCCTTTAAGTCTGATTGTCCAGATCTGGTCCACGTGCCCATATGTAAACTAACCATGAGCACAAGGGAAGGGGATGATTATGATTGGCTTAGTCCAGTCGTGACCCATTCCCTGGGACTCGGCGCAGCATCCATTGAGAACATCCAGCTAGATCCTGGCTGTCTCCGAACCATCACGATTCCCATGACTAATTAGTGTGAGGGCCCCTCACAAGGATGGCACATCTTAGCCCCTGTACTTCCCCCCAACCTGCACCAACCACAGCTACAGACCGCTGGGCGTTCAGTTCACACCTCTGCTCTGCAGGGCACCATGCTAAGTGCTGGGGGCCAGAATATAAGCACCACAAAACCAAATTCCAGGTCTGAAAGGCTGACTCATCTAGACATATTACACACACAGTACTGTAATGCAAACATGCAGAGAACAGCACAGTTGGTTCTAAATCAGAGACAGAAGAATTATCAGTCAGAATAGACTGAGTTATGCTGAAGAAACAAACACCCCCTCTGATTTATTTATCCCACACGATGCAGCCCTCCCGTGGACAGCAGGCTCTACTCCGTAGCATCATGCTCACACCAGAACCCAGCCTGACAAAAGCAGCCGATGTCTGGATGTTGCTGAGCCAGAGGGAAAGGGAGCTTGGGAGGGGTTTGAATTAGCAATTGAATTCTTGGCCCAGAAGTGAAATGTGTGACTTCCACTTACAACTCATTGGCTAAAACCAGTCACATGGCCCCATCCAACCTCAGAGAGCCAAGGAAGTGAGAGCTTACCATATGCCAGAAGGCAGAGAGGCAGAGATATTTGGTGAACAGTGTAAAGACTTTCAGAAAGCATGAAGGAGGAAAGGCATTTGAACTGAGCTTTGAAAAATAATTTAGTCTTTAATAGATGAAGTTAAGGGGGAGTGGGGAGGACCTGCCAAACAGAGAGCTACGTAGGAGAAGGCATGGAGGTCTGAAAGTGCCTGGCTAGTGAGACCAAGGCCAGGCTTCATGAGAGGACGAGGATCTGGCTGGGACTGGGTCTGGACAAGAAGGCTGAGGTTAGGCTGTGAAGGACTTTGAGTATCATAAGGGTTTTATACTCCTATAGGTTATTGGCAATAGGGAGCTACCGAAAGATTTTTAAGCAGGTTAGTAACATGATCTGATTTGTGCTCTAGGAGGATAACTTTGGCAGCCAAATGAGAAGGAGATTGGGAGAACGACCAAAGGCTGAGAGACTGCAGGAGGCTGCTGTGACAGTCCAGGCGAGGGAGGAGGTGGAGCCGAAGCAGAGGCGGGGCTAGGAAGGACGCACAGGGCAGACAGACGGAAGAGACACCTCCCATCTAGAAAGGATCGCTGCCTTTTTTATACAAAAGCAGAGAAAATAGTTTAACAACCCCCCCATATACCATCAGCCAGCTTTAATTGTTATCCACACATGGCCGATTTTGCTTCATGTGTGCCCCAGTCCCCACTCAGCCCACTAAATATTGTCTTAAAACAGATCCCAATTACCGTATCATTTAATCTGTAATTTCTTCAATATATGTCCTAAAAGGTAAAGACTTTTTATAAGAGTTGAGGAGCTCAGTGGTAGAGCGCGTGCTTAGCATCTACAAGGTCTGGGGCTCGATCCCAGCACCTCCATCAAAATAAGTAAGTAATCCTAGTTGCCTACCCCCTCAAAAAAGACTCTTTATGAGAGTGACCACAGTACCATTACCACACCTAAGACGTTAGCAGTCATTACTTAGCATTATCAAAATCCAGCCAATAGCAAAATGTCCCTGATGATTGCTCTTATTTTTTTCCCAGTCGGTTTGTCCAAATCAGGATCCAAACCAAGTCCACATATTTGGTTCTCCCTCTCTCTCTGTCTTGTCATTTAGCAATTGAGGCTTCTGGGTCACCTGTCCCACAGAATTTCCCAAATTCTGGATTTTGCCAACGGAATCCCCCTGCTGTCATTTAACACGCTTGTCTTCTTCCTGCATTTCCTGTGAGCTGGTGGCCGGATCTAAAACTTCTCCCCTTTGAACAGAAGCAGAGGGAGGAGAAGAGAGTAGGGAAAGGAGCCACGATGTACGCAACACCTGCTGTGAGCCAGGCGCGGGGCGGGCTCTTTATGAAGATGATCTCGGTTAAGCCGCACATGAACACTTCGAGGTGAGCACTCATCATCTCTGCTTTGACAGATGAGGAAACTGGGACTCAGGGAGGTTAAACAACCTGCCCAGCTCACAAAGCCAGAAAACAAAGGAGCCAGGTTAGAACCTGCTTCCATCTAACTCCAAACCCCTTCTCTTCCCACTGCCCCGGAGTGGGGAAGAGGCTCGGCCCGTGAGTGGCAGGCAGGCAGGAAGCCGAGCGACCCTGACTCCTGAGACAACTTTCATATTAACAGTAGACATTGTGGCTTGAGACGTGCCCGGTACCTTGCATACATCACAAGGATCTAAATGATAGGTGCATCATTATCTCCATTTTACAGGTGGGGAGACTGAGGCCCAAAAGGGTAGGTGGCTTGCCCGTGGCACTGCAGTTAGTGAGCAGAGCCAGGATTCACCCCCAGGTTGGTCTGACAACCAAAAGAGCCCCCACTTTGCACCCCTGCCTTCCATGACCTCTCCTCCTGGATGGCTCCAGCCTTCCTGGTGGCCGTGGCGGGATGGGGCTGCGTGCCAAGACGGAGATCAGCAGGCCGGCTTTCCTGGCTGGAGTCTGGAGAGTGGGCTCTCACTGTTGGCCCAGAGTGGGTCTACTCCTGTCTGCCACATGTCCCGTAGGCTCAGCTCACAGCGATGAGGGGTGGGGAGGGCTGGTGGCGCCCGGCCCCACCAATCTTGCCGGCAGGGACTCCCTCCTAGAGATTTCTCCCGAGGCCCCGCTTCCTGCTGTGGCGGAGCAAGGATCCAGGAGGGGTCCACTCAAAGGGGAGATGGAGGCAACGCTGGGAGGCCCTGGGAGCCCTCTTCCTCTCCAGAGCTGTCACGGACAATTGAGAGAAAAACCGGGACATTCTCCCCCACCAGGATATTTTGTATGCTTTGCACTTGCTGCTGCGTTTCCTTCATCTAAAAGCTCTAAAATTTCAAATAAAAAGGTACAATGAAAGCAGCAGCAGGATAAATAGCCACAGTGATCTGAGCTGAAACCCTGCAAGCTTTATTCACATCTTTAGAAAAACTCTGAAGGCGCCTAGTAGCAGCTGCAGTACAAAGCCTCACACTTTAATTCTAAGGCTGCCAGAAATAGGTCTGTCAGGCCTGAAATATCACTGCATTTCATTACTCTTAAATGTGCATTACCATCTCTGCCTCATTACCAGCTTGGGGGGGATTCTTCAGACCAACTCCGGAGAGAACCGGGAACCTGGGACTTGCGAGGAAGGGGAGGACCGAGCTGGGGCTGGAACATGGGGATGGGAGGGGAGACCCACAGGCTTAAAGCCCCACGAGGACAGAGATCAGACAGAGACCTACAGAAGCGGAGGATCCTGTTATTAATGTGTCCCCATCAGGCAGGCACTTGGGAGAGACTGATGTCACCAACCTGGGCAGTGAAGCCCGGAGGAGACAGGGAAGGGGCAGGACTGCTGGGGTGGCAGTGAGGACAACTGTTGAGCAAAGAATGAGGCCTGGGGAAGTGGTGGGTAAAGGACAAGGAGGCCCTCATGTCTGGTGGCAGGTAGGAACTAGTCAAAGGCAGATTAGGCCATCACAGCCTGGGGAACCTGAAATCACAGGCACAAAGCAGCCAATGAAAACTCCTGGAGGGAGGTGGCTGCTGGAGGTTTGGGAGTTTGCAGCCTGGAGAAATCTGCATGTTTATAATAACACTGACACTCAGGGCGGCTCTGAATAATTCAGTAGGCACTGTGATCTCGTTACAGTGCGTGTCCCTGGGGTACAAAGGGAGAGGGGCTGGCTCGGCCCAGGCCGGCTGCCGACGCCTGGCTCTCTGAAAGGGCATGACAGATGGGCCAGCGCTGGCCACCACCCAGTCACGCTTTGCACAGTGATTGGTTTTCAAAGGAGGACAGGGTTTGTGAATGAAGCCAGCTTGTTGCCTGCTGCCTTCAAATGGACGCTGCTGGGTCGCGTGGCCAGCCGGGCCCCCTTGTGAATGGGGCATCACCGGTGGATGGTGAACAAGCCAGAGGTGACTCCCCATCCCCTCCCCCTGTCCCTGCTGAGGCTGAGGCAGGAGGAAGGGGAGATGTGCCCCAATCTTTCTCTCTGCTTACAAGTTTAACCCTCCATTGGTCCTCCTTTGTGCTAGGCCTGTATCAGTTAGAATCAAGTTCAGATGGACATACAAAAGAAGTTAAGACAGATGTTTCTTTTTCTCTCATGTAAAGAAGTCCAAAGATAATCAGAGACCCAGGTCCCTTGCAACTGAGATTCTGCCATCCTTAGTCCTTACATGCCACTCCTGGCCCAACATAGATGCTCACACTCCAACATCACATCCACATTCCAACCATCAGG
Source organism: Vicugna pacos (assembly GCF_048564905.1). NCBI lineage: Eukaryota > Metazoa > Chordata > Mammalia > Artiodactyla > Camelidae > Vicugna > Vicugna pacos. Next base: position 5,457,229 of record NC_132998.1, read on the forward strand.
AGAAAAGATGGGAAGAAGGGGCTTAGGGCACATGCCAGCCTTTTATTCTTTTCTTTTTGTTTTTTCAATTTCACACAAAAGCTTACGCTTAATAGACCACAACTCAGTTAGATGGTTACATCTAGCTCCAAGAGAGGCTGGGAAATGTTTTCTATGGCCGTGTGTTTCCTGGCAGACAATTCTCCATGGTTCTATTCCATTTCTCCACATCTTGCAAGTGAAGCAGTAACTGTCACTTGTTCCAGATTATCATCAGGATATAATGAAGATCCATGGAAGGTATATAGTACCCTCCTCCAGAGCAAAGAGCAGGCAAACTGCCTGTTATAAAAGATTTGGGTTCCCCAAGTTCCAGTTCATCTCCTGAAATGCAACACACTGTGTGTTCGGGCATCATCACCCAGTAGTCTTTGTAAAGCCCTGTGGGAAGCAGGACTGATACTCTTCTCTTACTATTGCTGTGAGTAATAAACTGTCCATCTCTGACCCAGGAGTCTCAGCTCCCAGCAGCTATCACAGGGAGTAAGTAAAGTCTCAGACCTTCACAGTTCTTGACAGCGTTCAGCTAAGAATCAGGGTTTCTGCAGGGGTGTTTACTAGAAATCTACCACAGGTCCCTTCCAGCTACATAAACTGTCCACACAGGTGTTTTCAGGTGCCTCTGCCCCTCCCACAACCAAACAAAGGGCACAGCCTTCAGGTGGAACTCCAGCCACTTCCAGACTTCTAGCAGGGCCTGAAATGCCCAAAGACAGGGGTGCTAAGACACCTTTTCGCCTCCTCACCTCTGGGCATTCTCTCAGGGCCCCGCAGACTTCCTTCTTCCCGTGTAGTCAGTTCAAAGATTCCAGAAGGGTGTTAAATGCTCTGGCTTCTGCATCTTGAGTGACTTGGTGACCTTCTCTCAGTTCCCTGAACCAAACTGCCCCTCTTTCTCCATCCCCCACTCCATCTCCTCCAGCGCCCCTCCTCCCCACGCCCCCACCCTCCCACCAACATCTCCCAGGTCAGGTTCCCCTGGAGCTACAACCCTCACTCAGCCTGTTCTGCAGCTGCCTGCGCTGCCTAAGCCAGGTCTCCTCCGGGCAGTGAAGCTGGGGGCCCAGCCAGCCCATCTAAGCACCACTCCGGCCCCAGCCCCCACTCAAGATGCTCATGTGTATGAGAAGAGGATCACCTTCCGTTCATTCTGCAGCCCCCTCAGTCTCCCTGCCCTTCCTCCTGCAAGCCAGGAATCCAAAGTCACCCTGAACTCCTCTTACCTCCCCCTGACCATCCAGTCAGCAAGCCCTGCCTCCTAAGTTTCTCTGGTGTCTGTCCCCTCTGCCCCAAACCTACCTACTGCCCTGGTTCAGACCCCACTGCCTCTGTTCTGGTTTCTCACTGCAGCCGCCCACCAGGTGCCCCGACCTCCTGTCCAGGCTCCACAGAGGGCCAAAGTGACCATTCCAAGAAGTAAACTGACCAGCAGCCCTCACGTGCTGCTGAACAAGGTTCGAATGCCTTGTCCTGGCACCTAAGACCTGACTGTTCCACCTGTCCCATTCATCTCTCTAGTCACCCTCTCACATCAAGCCGCACTGGACTAGCCTGAAGGTCCCCAAAGATGCCCTGTTCTCAAATGCCCCTGCGCTGTCGCACCTGTTCTGAATCCTGCCAATGCCCCTCTCCCCTCTCCCTGCCCTGCTTCCTGGGCACCTACTACTTCCTGTCCATCTTTCAAGACCCAGCTCAAGCATGCCCTCATTTGAGAAGTGGTCTCCATGCTCCTCCACAACCCCAGCTGGGCTCTGCCCCTTGTGCTGCCACACAACTGTGTACACACATTATCTCCATCGGGACATGTCCCCCATGTATGCAGTTATCTGGTCACATTTTCTCTTCCTCCAGATGGTAAAATCCTGGCAAGCAGGGATCAGCTGTGTTCATCTTTGTGACCAGCCATGCTCAGTAAATCCTGGTTGACCGAATAAATGGATTGTCCCTCACTTCGCTCATCTCCAATTCCAAGGTTCACTCAATGGTGAGCTGTGACCAAAGTAACATAGCTCAAGAGAAAGGTCTCCCCTGAGGGTTTCAGGCTGGAAGACGATTCCAGGATGGAGAAAGAGGAACAGTGAGGCTGCGGAGGGGCAAATGGGAGGTTGCCCCTCATGAAGACCAAGGAATGGCAGCCAAGTGATGAGGGGCACAGAGAAGTCAGGTCCCAAAGGAAAAGCAGACCAGGGGGGGCATAGCCATATTCCCTGGCAGGTATGTGCACAGTGGAGGGACAGGGACAAGGAGGGGAGACCCAGTAGGGCCAGAATTTAAAACAGATGCTACCAGAGCCAGCAGACAGACCTGGAAGGAATACCTTAAAAGCCCTCTCAGGCAATCCAGGGCTCAAGGTGTTTCCTTGGCCCCCAGGACAAGGAGCTCAGTCCAGTGCCAGGGACACTGCCTGCTGCCTCTCTGCCAAGGAGTGAGACCCTATACAGTGAGGTCTACATTGCATACTTAAAGGCTTCACACCCTGAATGCAACGTGAGATCCCTGACTGGGTCTTAGAACAGTAAGAGGACACGAGTGGAAAACATGAATCCAAAAGAAGTCAATCATTCGGTTAATTGTATTGCAGCAATGTTCATTTCTTCATTTTGGCAAACGTACCATGGTTAGGGAAGATGTTAACTTTAGGTGAAGAGAAGTGAAGAGTATTTGGGAACACGCCATACTATCTTGCAACTTTTCTGTAAGTCTAAATTCAGAGAGAAAGCAAAAGTTTAAACGGAAGGTAAAGGAGCAAAAAGAAGGACACATGTTTAATTCTTAGTTAGAAATCTGAAGCCCTTTGCTGTATTCATTTATCCACGCAACAAATATTTACTGAGTATCTACTATGTGCCAAGTGTTGTTTTCAGAGCCAATCCCTGCCACCCTGGAGCTTACATTTTAGTGAGTCTAGAGCTTAATCTGTCTGCCTAGCACCACTCCATCCTACACACTCAGCTCCCAGGCCTGGAAAGCTGGGTCATTTCCTCCCCGGCTCACGTCAGGATCCAGGAAGGGGCTGTGCTTGATCTGCAAGTCAGGAGGCCTGAGGTGGCTCCAGGCTGCGCCTGGTTAGACACTGCCTCCAGGCTTCCGAGCGGTCATGGAAGCCCTCGTGCCCGGGCTTTCTCACTTGTAAGATGAGCAAAGTAGTAAGAAACCAACTTTGGCCCAGAGACATTCTGAAGTTCAGTGGGCATGAGAGTGTGTTCAAAGGATAAAAGTGCTTGTATTAATAGGACGGTTGTAAATATTTAGATTCAGACGAGGAAGTGGTTTAGGACCGCTCTTCTGTAGTTGCTACAAACCCTCCTCTTTCCGTTGTCAAAGAACTGAAGGAAAAAACCGAGGCAAACGTTGTGCGCTCACCCCGTGCAGGGGTCCAGGCTGGGCAGGCAGCCTGGACCAGCTCGATGACCAAGGCCAGGGGCAGGCCCACGCAGCGACTTGGTCCTCCGGGAGCCCCGCCGCCGCGGGCAGGAAGCTCGGAGCGGTCTCCGCCCGCGCCAGCCTCGCTCCCAGGGGAGGGGTCGACGGCGGTGGCGCCGCGCCCCGGACGGGGACCCGCGCCGAGGCGGGGGAGGGGGCCGCGCCAGGTACCGGAGCCCGACCGCACCCCTTAGGAGGCCCGCGCTGGCGACGCGGGCCGCGCCCCGCGAGGGGCCCGGCACAGGCGGCCCCGGCTGGCGCGGGCCCAGCCGCCTTCGGAGGGAAAGTTGTTGCTCAGCCCTGAGGAATGCGGAGCCACCGCGGCGGCGGGCGGAAGCGGCGGGAGACCACAGCGGCCGCCGGCCGGGGCCGCGCTGGGGCGGCGCGCGGCGCGCTCGGCCCCGTCGTAACGCGCGGGTGCGGCGCAGGGAGCGCGGCGGCCCGAGGGCCCGGCCGGCCCACGGCCCGGAGGCGACGGCCACGCGCAGGCCCCCGCCTCTGGGCCTCTGGGCCTCTGGGAAGAGGCAGGGCCAAGGGCAGAGGCAAGAACCGCCCACCGAGAACCCCAGGAAGGCAGGGGGGTGTCTTTTCTGTCCCACGCCTGCAGAGTGCCTTGAACGTAGTAGGCACTCAATAAACAGTTTTGAAAGCGTGATCTAACGCCTCTTGACCTCAGTTTCCTCCTCGGTGCAACGGACGGTTTGATCTCTGAGGCCCCTAGCAACTCGGAAATTCTAGGATGCTGAGATTAAATCCCATGTGTACTGCTGTGGTTTTGCTTTTAGTTTTTCAGGGACATTTTTAGTGCTACCCTTTATGATGTGCCAGGAGTGAATCTGACACCAGATGGCTTTTTTTTTTTTAAATAAGAAAGAAGACAAAGGGAGGGAGAAAAATATTTTCCAACTGGCAGTGCTGACAGCATTTTGGAAGAGAATCCAGGGAGGCAAAGAGGAGCTCTTTCAGCCTGATTCTTCCTCTTCCCGCACATTCTGCCACGCTGGCCTCCACCAGAAATGGGGTAGATCATATTGGAGCTTTTTATAGATGAGGCGAAGGGAGCATCATCACAGGAAGCTCCACCCGGAGTTGGTGTTCCCTTTGTCCTCTCCCGCTCTCACGGAGGACTGGCCCCTGAGCCTCAGGGTTACGGATTCCAGCTATAGGCAGGGCTCTGGCTAAAGGCTGACACTGGTGTTAATTAGAAGAACAGAGACACCTCGCAAATCAAAAGGTAGCGCTCGCTGCCTGGGGAACATTAAGAAAAATAGCCAAAATGGCAGTGTGTCGTCTGGAATTCCTTTTCTCCTGGATCCAACTCCCTCTCTTCACACGAGGAAGGGAACTGGTCCTTGCTCAGAATGGCCTCTAGCTCGGTTCGGAGCGTTGTGGCAAGGAGAAGGGAAATTCCTAGAATGAGCCAATTTGGCAGCGTGTACAGTGGTGTCAAAAAGGGGATGCTCGCAGTCAGGCTGCTTGGGTTCAAGTCCTGGCTGCACCACTTACTAGTCATTTGACTAGGACAGCGACTACCTCTCTGTGCCTTAGTTTCTTCCACTGTAAAATGGAATAAAGTCCCACACTCCCCCCACCCCTCGTGGTCTGCATCTTCAACAGACCGAAAAGGTAAGCATTTAATATTTTTCTCATTTATTCAGCTACAGGATCCTCCAAACTAGGACCTCTTCCTTGGGTACAGGATCCTTGAAGAGCCCCACTGTGGCACCGGCACCTCTGGGCAAACGGATCTCAATCCAGCTAACTGGTCCCTCCCTTGTCCTCCTTCACATCCCCAGGAGACTGGAGGAAGGCAGCACAGGATAAGCAGGAATCATGCGTCAGGCTCCAACTTGATCAATCACTCAGAAGGAATCTGGGGGGCTCAGTAAGAAAGGGGCCACCCTTAACCCTGGGGGAAGAAGGGAGCAGTGGGTGAGGAGAGGGGTCTGTTGGTGCTAGGTTGGGAAGTTGTGGTCAGTGCAGTAGACAATGAGGAACTTGTGACGGCCACCAAGGTAAATAATCCTATTGCGTGTCCTTTTTTCTGCTGATAAACTGTTTTCTAATTGTTTAAGATGAAGAGTTCTTAATCCTTTACCAGCAAGCTCCTTGAGACCAGGCTGTGTCTTTACACACACACACACACACACACACTCCCAGGAGAGGCTACACAAAAAGTAAGCACTCTGGAAATGCTTCTTGATTTGGTTGAGCTGTTTGTTACACACTGAACGTGTGTGTCTCACCCCAAATTCATTTGTTGAGCTTCTACCCCAGTGTGATGGTGTTAGGAAGTGGGACTTCTGGGCGATTAGGTCATGAGCCCTCAGGAATGGAATCAGTGCTCTCTTAAAACACACTGCGTAGAGCTCTCCTGCCTCTTCTGCCGCATGGGCACCCTGCTAGAAAGCAGCCATCTATGAACTGGGAAGCAGGCCCTCAGCAGACACGGACTCTTCCTGCACCTTGATCTGGAAACAGGAACATGACAAATTTCTGTTGTTTATAAGCCACCTGGTCTATGGTATCATGTTGTAGCAGTCTGAACCAAGACATGTTAGAACAGAGGAATGGGCTAGAACTCCAGACTGGTTGGACAAAGGGAGACAGGAGGTAGCTGGGCACTCAGGGACCAGAGGGTCATCTGCTTGCCCCAAGTGTCTTTCCTTCAACCCACAGGCTCTCCCTCCAAATACTCCATTCAAACTTTCCCACCTTCTAGAAAGTCAGTGACATCGCAGTTCCCAACCTGTCCTCACAAAGGAGCTAATGTCCATGGCAGACCTGGGAAAATACATGTCTTCAGCTACTCTGTCACTCCTGGCCTGCGTGAGCCCCCAAGGCAAGCTTTGCTGCCACGTCTTTCCCTTCCTGGCACAGGCACTGGACTCCCAGCCAGGACAGAGCCAACTGCTGCTGCCCTGAGGCACTTCCTGGAATCTCCATATGGTTCTTTGGGTGGCTGGCTCACTCCCACCCTTTGGGTCTCCTCTTCAGAGCGGGCTTTCTTGACCACCATCTATCACAATTAACGGCACCCCTAAGACTACCTTCCATTACTTTACCCTGTGACTTTTGTTCACTGTGTCTCCACTCCACCCAGACTGAAAGTTCCCTAAGAGCAGGGGTCTTGGCTCCTGCTCATCACCATATCCTAGCCCCTTTAACAGTGCCTGGTATATAGTCAGTCTCTGCTTAATGGCTGGTGGCCTCCTTCCAGAGTTATTCCCCTTCCCTCTAGCATTTTTAGTCAGTTCTTACCTATAAGGTAATTCTTGTATCTCCAAATTATGCATCAGCCTCCTTTATTTTGAAAACTTACTAATCCCACTCTTCAGCTGTCAGCTTATTTTCCCCTCCTTTACCCCACCAGCTATCAAGGAAAGATATCTGGCAGTGTCTTATGCGTTAGGCTCTTTTGGTTGAAAGCAACAGAAGACCAACGAAAAGCGGCTCAAACAGTAAACAAGCATATCATTGTTCAGAGGCAGAAAAAGTTAATTCCACCTTCGAACAAGGCAGGCCTCCAGGTAGCTCCTCATTCTGTGGCGGCCCACTGGCCTGGTGGGCTTCCCCTTGCGTCTCATTGGCCAGGGTTGCACCACGTGCCTAGGTCTAAACCAATCACTGGCAAGGAGGCAGAAGCACCCTGATTGGCTGCTTAGACTTACCAACTTTCACCTCCTGCAGCTGAGGGGGGTTCCCTTCCCTGAGTTCAGGGCAGGTAAATTCTGGAACAAAATCAAGGCTCACCAGCACAGGAAAAAGGTAGGGAGTGGCTGCAGAATCTATGAGCTGCCCAATAAGCTTTCAATAAATTGTTTTTCTGTTTAAGTTGGCCAGAGTTGGTTTCTGTGGCCTGTAACCACAGAATTCTGGCTGATGCAGCTCTGGGGCTGCACAGTGAGGAGTGACAGGAGCGGCATTCATGGCCAGGAGGAGTGAGGTCAGCACACAGCCGTGAGATGGAACAGAAGGGCCACACAAGGAGCAGACGTGAAACAGCCCCGAGACCCCGGAAACAGTTCGTGAGGTTTTGAGAGCTGGGTTATTAGGGCTTAGAGCCAGAGGCTGTGTATTTCAAGTGACTGTACTGTGATTACACCCCCAGGCTATGTAACCTGGGGAAGGAGGTCATATGGACGTTCAGTAAATACTGAAGTGGACTGAAGTGGCCAGCCTCTCTTTTAAAATCTCTATCCTTCCTTGGTGTCCAAGAGGCCATCCATGTAGATGACTGGCCTTTCCTACCCACTGCCTTTCCTGCAGTAGACTTGAGCAATCACATAGCCATTTCCCCCATGGCTCACCCACCTCAGGGACATGCTGCTTTGTGGTTCTGCACTTGAGTGGCTCTCCCATCTCTGACCCAAGACTCCACAGTCTCTCAGACCTGCCCCATCCTCAAACCTGCGACTCACACCTTCTGTCTCTGACCTTAAACTCCTTTCCGTCCTCACCTCTTCTCGGCTGCCCACTCCCACTGAGCCTGCTTTGAAGAACTTGGTCCAGTCCCTGGCACGTAATGGACATCCCGTTAGTCGTTATCAATATTGCCTCATTCTCTTCTGTCTTGTGGCAAATGTGCTGCTCCAAAGCCAGCCACTTTAGCCCTGCCCCATTCTAGAATGTCCCCCACCTGTCTCGCTCTCTCCGAGCTGGGGGTTACTCTCTGCCTCTCCGTACCTCCCACCCGGTTCCCTGTGTCCTCACCATGGATTCTCACTGTCTCACCTCAGCTAGGCCTCACTGGGGCCCAGAAATCCTTGTTATCTCTGGGAGGCGCCAATCACGTCCCCGCAGCAGCTCTTCTAAGCTCCTGAAGCTCCTCTCCTCCCCTGCTCACCTTCCTCCTACAGGTGACCTCCTCCCTCTTTGTCAGCAGGAGCAGGAGTTTCAGGCACAGACGGCACTTCTGTCCACCTCAGGAGGACATCTCAGACTTCTGGTCACGAGATAGTGGAGTACAGCCCTTTCTGTCCCCTTTTTCTCTCAAAAAATCACCTCCAAAATGACAAGGAGAATCAGAAACAGAAGCCCAAATTCCATCTTCAACTAAACTTGGAGACATTAAGAATCCTGAACCACGTCATACGAAAACAGAAAGTGGATGGGAGAGTGGCAAGTGGCTAGGAAAGACAGGCCCAGAACATCCAGAGGCATGTGCCCAGGAGAAGCAAGCTGACCCCTCCCTCAGAACCCCAGCAAAGCTAGGAATTAGAAGCAGCAAGGAAACTAGAAGGCGGAGGTCTAAAAACTGGGGGCTTATTTGAAGATCTACTGAAAGAGCAATTTGATAGTCAGGAAACTCAGAGGTCCCCAGTGCAATCAAGTGACTTATTGTGTCCCCTTCCCCACACATGCAGGAGACAGGAAGATCGCTTCTGGAGATACAGCTTTGAAACAGAGAGATACTGGTCTTTGGGGGTGGGGGGAGGGGGGAATGGAGAAGAAGTGGGATCAAAAGCTCAGTGAGGGGGGAGGGTATAGTTCTAGTGGTAGAGTGGCTGCTTAGCATGCATGAAGTCCTGGGTTCAATCCCCAGTACCTCTATTAAAATAAATAAACAAATCTAATTACTTCCCCCCTAAAAAAATTTTTTTTAAAAAGCAGCTGAGTGAAAGTTGGCATTCTGATTGTGTAACTCGTCCTACTTGCCACATACCTCTTCCCACCCCCCACACTCCACCCACTTGGAGGACCCTGGGCAGGTGGGCTTATAACCTTCAAGCAGGAGGCTAGACTAAAGGATCCTATTCTGGAAAAACAGAACTGTGCCAATGATACTGACAATTAGGGCTCCCCAAGGAAAGAGTCCAGCCAGGTACCCAGTTGCCCTAACTTGAGTCCACAGTGAGTGCTTCCAACTGGCTCTCCAGTGCCTCCTTCTCAAGCGTGAACAGACAGCCAAGGAAGACCAGACAACTAAGGAAATTCTCCTAACTGATACAAATCAAAACAACAGAAAACACAAAATCAGAGGAAACAGAGACAACAAAGGGAGAAGAACATTTCAAATGAATGTCCTCGAAGAGATGACACTGCACGTATCCAGAGATGGAGAACATGAAATCGTTCAGAACAGAAAGAACAAGGAACACGAAACAACTTCTGAAATTTTTTAAGAAAGAAAGAAAAAGAAAAAGGGTCGTATTACATACTTAATAAATGGTTTGGGATATAACATTGGGGATATCAGAATATAGAAGAAAGAGATGGTTAATAAAAGAGAAATAATAATAAAATTAGAGGATCAGTTCTCTTGTATTGTATCCTTTTATCCAGCATTCTAATAATAAGAGTGATAAAAATTTGAAAGAAATAATAAAGAAATTCCCAGAATTAAAGGACATAAGATGTTGTAACAGATTTTAACAGATGTTAAGCTTTATCACTCATCAGAATATGTGGAGGGCTTGTTAAAGCACAGATTGTTAAAATACACATCCACAAACACACACGGAATATTATTCAGCCATTAAAATACAGAAGGTAATCTTGCCATTTGTGACAACATGAATGGACCTCAGAGGCTTTCTGCCAAGTGAAGTAAGTCAGACAGAGAAAGACAAATACCATGATCTCACTTATATGTGGAATCTAAAAAACAAAAACAAAACAATAAAACCAGGCTTATTGCCAGAGGCCGGCAGTGGGGGTGAGAGAAATGGGTGACCAGGGTCAAAAGGTACAAACTTACATTTATAAAACAAGTAAGTCACAAGGATACAATGTACACACGGTGACTATAGTTAACAATACTATATTGCATATCTGAAAGTTGCTGAGAGAGTCAATCTTAAAAGTTCTCATCACAAGAAAAAAGTGTAACTATATATGGTGACTGAAGTGAACTCGACTTACTGTGATCATTTCACAATGTATACAAATATTGAATTACTATGTTGTGCACCTGAAACTAATATAATGTTTTGTGTCAATTATACCTCAATAAAAACAACAACAACAAAGCACAGATTGCTGGGACCTCTCACCAGAGTTTCTGATTCAGTAGATGTGAGGTAGTTGCCCCTGGGCAGAGGATAAAAATTTGCATTTCTAACATATTCAGGTGATGCTGATGGTGCTGGTTGAGGACCACACTTCGAAAACCACTGTTAGATTAAAAAGACCTATCAAGGACCATGAAAAATGACCCGTGCTGATAAACTGTGACATTTTAATATATCAGGGATAACAGAGAGTCCTAAAAGGGGCGGGGAGGGGAATTCAAAGTCTCAGGAATCAAAATAGCATGAGATAAATACAAAACAGAAATAGACTCACAGACATAGAATATAAACTTGTGGTTGCCAAGGGGGCGGGGGGGTGGGAAGAGATAGACTGGGATTTCAAAATTGTAGAATAGATAAACAAGATTATACTGTATAGCACGGGGAAATATACACAAGATCTTATGGTAGCTCACAGAGAAAAAAATGTGACAATGAATTTATACATGTTCATGTATAACTGAAAAATTATGCTCTACACTGGAATTTGACACAACATTGTAAAATGATTATAAATCAATAAAAAAAGTTTAAAAAAAATAGCATGAGACTTCTCAATTCCAATCAGAGTCTGCAAGATAAGGAGGCAATATCTTCAAACTTCTGAAGGAAAATGATATTCAACCTAAAATTCTATACCCAGCCAAAACTAGTCATCAAGAGTGAGGGTAGGATAAAGCAATTTTAGGCAGGTAAAAGTCGCTAAATCTTACCTCCCAGGCATTCTTTCTCAGGAAGCTACTGGAGGATGTGCTTCATCCCAACAAGGAAGTAAACTGAAGAAGAGGAAGATACTGGGTCCCTGAAAGAGGAAAAGGGCAAAGTGAATTCTTAATGATTGGCCATGGGAAGTCCAAGGGTGACAGGTATGCTACAGGCAACACATCCAGAGAAAACCGGAAGGATGGAGCGCCCCAGGACAAATGTTTCCTAGGAAAAATAACACAGAACCGATAAGATTATATGACAGGTTTGGTCATATGCAAAACTGTACTGAGAAGGCGTTTTACAGAACTGTTGACGGGTGTGGGAAGACGCCGAGCCAGAGATTCAAAGAAAACCAAGCAAATAAAAAATGAGGCAGTTAACTCCAGGAAAAACAAAAAAAGTTGTACAAGAAAGGAAATGTAAACAGAGCATACAGCAACAAAGTTATATTAGAAGAGGAAATGTAACCAGCATACTTGCCTCAAAAGTAAACAATATTTTCAAAGTCAATAATGAGATCACTGAACATGAATTTGACCATAAATTATGATATAAACATAATGGGGGTGAGGAGAGGGGGAAGAGGCAAGTAAAAGAATCAAAATCCTCATCTACCAAGATGAGAAGTCAACAAATTGGACGGATGAACCCAGAAAAGCAGTACATATACCATTTAGAAATAAGGAAGGAAATACCAGAAGAAACAGCCAAACTGAGTTGAAAGCAGTTGCCCCCGCGGCCTAGGATAAAGGTTGGGAGAAAGGCCAGTGGGACTTCTGTTTTTGTTACAGGCCCTTTATAACTATTTGATTTTTAAGCTATGTGTATGTATTTTCTTGATAAAAATAAATATTAATTTTGTAAAGCAACTATAAAAGAACGTGTCACATCCTCCACTACAGAATGCCTGTGGGGCCTCCTGTGTCCTCAAAGGAGCAGGGGTCTCCCTGCGTTCATCCTCTCCCGGGTGGGCATTACTCATCAGCTCAGCCCATTTCTTCTCCCAAATGCATTCTCTCTGTCTCCTCTTGTTCTGTCAGCCATCAGCAGGGTGGCTGTACTCCAGCCCTACTGAGCTGTCAGTGCCCAGAACGTGCTTCTGGGACTTTGCACGCACTGTGCCCTCTACCCAGAGACTATTCTTTCCTATTCCACTCTCACCCCAATCCATTAAGGATAGGTTATACTTCAGGCCTCAGCTTAGATAACGCATTCTCCTTCCCAACCTACTCTGAGCTAAGGGCCCCTTCTCTGTTTCCTGCGGCTGCGCTTCCCGTCTGTGGCTCTCAGCACACGGTACTGCAAATGCCCCTCACCTGTCTAGCTTTCCCACTAGCCTGTAAGCTCTATGAAGACAGGAACGCTGTCTTAATCACTGTAGCCCCAGGACAGGGCCTGGAGCCTGGTAAAACAGTCAGTACTGGTGCAAATGGCTGAATGCATGACTCATATTAGGAAAGGCTCAAAAAATATTTGAATGAGTAATAAATATTCTAATGTAGACCTCCCTCTCCATCCAAAATAGGCCTCCTTTCTGTCATCTCCATCCTACCCTCTACACTCTCTCTGTCCTACAAGGTCATACTTCCCAGGCAAGTTGGCTGTGGCCAGTGCCTCAACTTCCAATCTACTCACGCCTGCCTTGACCCTACAAAGAAGCCAAAGGCCCCTTCCTGTGACCAAGTGCAGCTCCAGTACAGGGCTTTCTGAGTTTGCACTAGACTAGAGTGAGCAGCTTAGGGACTGTCTGCCCAGCCCGGAAGGCAATCAAGCCCCTTTTGGTGCCTTGTCTCCACGCCCAAAGTACAGCTCTCAGAGGTTTGGGGTCCAGGCTAAGCAGAGGGCACACGGCTGGCTCTTGACTTTGGCTTCACAAGGATCCGTCTAGGCATAAACGAAGCTGACTGGCTCTCCCCAGTCTTCTCACCTCCCTGTCCATTTTGCAGAGAGTCTAGCCCTTCGAGCCGGCACGCCTTGGCGACTCCCGGCCGGCGTCTTCCAGTGAGAACGGTATGGCGGGCCCTGCCCGAGGGCCAGGGGGGATGCGACGGGAGAGGCCCGAGTGCTCCGTGCGGGCCAAGCACGCAGTAGGCGCTGAAGGGTAAAACCCTGCGGCGCATCACTCCCAAAACGAAGCTGGCCTCCTCGAGGTCTGAGGAGAAGGCTCCAGAATCTGCAGGACTGGAAGCCTCTAGGTCGCCGGCCTGGGGCAGGGGCGTCCTGCCGCCCCACCCCCAGCGCGCCACGTGACCTCAAAGGGCCGCCAGAGGGTTGGAATGCGGCGACCTCAGCGGTGCCCCCGGAGGGGCCGGCGGCGCGGCGGCGCGGGGCGGGGGTGGGGGGGAGGAAGGGGCCGCACCCGGGGCGGCGAGGCCGGGAGGGCTGGGGGTGGGGCGCCGAGGGGGCCCTTCTTCCCTTTCCCCGCCGCGCGCGCTGGGGGAAGCGAGGGTAGAAGACGGTTTGGCTTCGTCCAGGAAGCCTGTAAATACGGGCCGAGAAACTCGATCTGCTCCTGTCGCTTCCCTATTTAGGAGAAGGGAGGGAGCCAGGCGATTAGTGGCTCCTGGGGGCGCAGGTCACGTGGATGCCCAGGCCTAGCTGGGGGGAGGGAGAGGCTGTGCTCCTGAGGAACCCGGATCGAGGCAGGCCGGAATCCCGGCCAGGCTCGGCGGCTCCCGCCCCATATAGATCCATTTGTCCTCATCTTACAGGCTCGCACAGTGACCATGGGGTGGGGAAGTCGAGGGTCTGCGCTACTGCGGGTTCGTCCACCCCACCCTCCCTTTCCAAATGCCTGGGCGACGGTGTCCGTCTGTTCCACCAAGCCTCAATCGGCTCGGCCTCGTTTCCAAAGCCCGGGTGAGAAGTGAAGGACTCCTGAGTCCCACACTCCTGCACCTGTGGTGGCCAGCAGGCGCCGAAGATCTGCTCCAGGTCTGGGACTCCCCTGTCCTGGGTGGTGGAGAAAGTGTCTAGGAGGCTGGCATCCTGCCTCCCAGCTTCACTGGCTCAGTGGCCCAGGAGATCAGCAGTGCCCAGGAAGGAAAGTGCCTGCGGGGACTAGCTTCCAACAGAGCCTACTGTGAGCCAAGCTCTGTGAGGGCACTGGAGTGTGGTGAAAAACAGATTGTGCCTGCCCTCAAGCAGCTTACACTGGCGTGGTGGGAACAGTCAAGCAAACGAGAATGAAAATACAGGAGCAAAGAGGAGCATCTGAGTCAGGCTGGGACCTGGGAGGATCTGAGGAAGAGGTGGCACTTGAACTGTATTTTAAAGGATGAGGAGTCATCACACAGGGGTTGGGGAAAAGGCATCCAGGCAGAAAGAACCGCCTGTGCAGAAGTGTGGAAGCACACACAGTGCCAAAGAATCACAGGTGCCTACTTTCACAGGACAGAAGCCCGGGCGATATGGGGAAGGTGTGTGAGATGGGGTGGGTGAATCACCAGGAGCCAGAGCTAGGTATCTGAGCTTGTCCTGCAAGTCATGGGGAACTGCTGAATCATTCTATATAGACAGGATCAGATTTGCATCTTCTAGGAGAGCTGGGGATGGATTTGGATTGGGGCCCTAGAGAAGGAGAGATTAGGTGATTAGGTGCCTGTTGCCAGCCTCCCCTGAGACAGCAGTAGTGGGAATCGGAAGAATGAAAAGGCCTGACAAATACTGGTGAGGCAAAGAGCCACTTGGCTTCAGGATGGATTGGGGATGGGTATGAGTGGGAAGGAAGAGTCTTGGGTGACCTCAGGTTTCTGGCTTGGAGAACCAGGCAGATGATGGGTGCAGAAGGCAGGGTTGATGATAATGAGAGTAATATTTATTGAGCATCTCCGGTGTTTCAGGTGCTCAGTGCTTCACATATTATCTCATTTAATCCTCATAATAACCTATGGAATAGGTACTATTGTTATCCCCAGTTTAGGATGAAGAAACTAAATCAGGAGGTCCAATAACTAAGTACTAGGGTTGGGATGATGCACATGCCTGCACCCTGCAGAATTCCTCATCTCTAATCTGAAGCCCCAGGGAGCTTCCCGGGCTACTCTACGAAGAAGCTATAGCCACTGCCACTAACTCCTCCCTTCCTCCCCAGCCCCCTGGCATCTGGTAGTCCCCACAACTGTTCAGTCACTGTCACTGGGTCTTTTTCAACCCACCTCATTTCACCCCTAGGACCTTGCCCCAGAAGCCTTGTGACAGGAGGGCACAGGGCTCTGGAACCGCGGTGCTGAGACCCCACCTTCTCAGTTACAATGCGAAACGGAACTGAGACTCTGCAGGAACAATCAGAGAAAGCAAGAAAATGGATGTGTTCCATTTGTAATAAAAAATTGTTTTTAATTTAATGGAAAATTTCAGTGACATCAGAGGGTCATGAAAGGGTCTCCTTGGGCTCAACCCTGTTATTTATTTTCTGTGGGGGAAGGGGCAGGGTTCTGAAGCAAGTGTTCACCTCCTGTAGAGGAAGCTCCTCCAGCTCCGTTTCCCTTTCCCAAACCTTGGCTCAGAAACACCCAGTCCAACCCAAGTAACCATGGGAGACAGGCACAGACGGCACTCCTTTGAGCCCCACCCTCACTACCCCACTACTTGACTTGGGGTGGGGGGAGAGAAGGTGTGTTGTTTCCAAACTGCCTCTCATCAACCTTCAGGTGGAGGTAAAGTTGAGATAAAGGGATGGAACAGGTAGGTGACCAGAGATAGTCCATAAGCTTTCTCTTGGGAGAGTTGTTAGGCCTAGAGAGCCCTGGCCTCAGCTACCACCCTTGAACGTAATTAAACGGAGCCTACCCAAAGTCACACAGCCAGCAGCTGGCCCAGGGCCTGGAGGCAGGAGGTTATTTACCAGGCTGCTTGAGGCAGAAGTTAGCCGTTTCACCTCCCCCACCCCCTTAATTGTAGGAAAGAGGCCCATCATGACCCCAGAGAGCGTTTTGGGGCAGAGATCTGTAATCTGGGGACAGAGCAGGGAGAGGCCTGTGGCATCATAGTCCAGGCCCTGCCAGTCTGTGTTCCAGGCTCCAATAAAGCTGCCACTGCCTTTGTAGTTTCTGGAGGCACAAAGGCCCTCACCAGGCCTCTCTGGGACCTTTCTCTCATCTGACCTCTCCACCCTGGGTTATATTTGCACCCTTGTGCCTCTGGCCTTAGAAGGGCTTCTCTATGTTTCCCTGCAAATGAACCTTTCTTTGACATCAGAGCAAGAGGTACTTGAGGGCTATCTCCCGCGTGTCTTTCAGGGATAGCTGGAGCCCTTCACACAGAAGATGTCCACAGCATGCAGAGATGAAAGCAGTATGGTTCCAAGGATGGGGTCACAACCTGGTGGTGAGTCGTGAAATCCATTTAGAGAGTCATGGCCAGCATTTAAAACAAATGAAATAGGATGCAATAAATAGAAAGCATCAGAATGCATGCACATAGCAGGATAAGTATTGTCCCATGAAACTTGCTTTAGCCATCTCACAATACAAAACGTGTTCCTTTTTTCCTTTAAATTGAAGTATAGTTGATTTGCAATGTGTTAGTTTCTAGTGTAAAGTGATTCAGTTATATGCATATATCTATTCTTTTTCATATTATTTTCCATTATGGATTATTACAGGATATTGAATATATTTCCCCATGCTACCAAAATTTGTTTATTGCTGTGGGTCACCAAACCCCTCGTTCAGAACACTGGTTAAGACATAGAGTCAAGACTAGTATAGCAAATAGATAAAGAAAGCTTACCTGCTCTGTGTTAGGCATTATGCTAGATTCAAAATGAATTTAATACAGTCTCAATTCATCTTCTGGTTGGGAAGTCAGTAAGCAAACTGTCTGCAAAACATGATGCTAAGTGTTCTGAGAGAGTATGTAGGAGGCTAGAAAGCTCTGATGTGAGAGTGGGTATCTGGGAGGGCTTCCCAGAGGAGGTGAGGCAGTCAGCCGTTCTTAGCAAGAAGTCAATGACTGGGTTCTAGTATCTCTTCCATCCTATAGATAAGAAAGGAACTATGGTAAGGTGTCAGATTCAAGTCTTAGAGTTTAAAGACAACTTCTAGTCCTGCCTCCTCTTCTTAACAAGCTGTGAGACCTTAGGTGAGTCAGTTAACCTTTCCAGACCCTGTTTCCTCACCGACAAAATGGGTATATCTGCTCTGTCAACCTCAAAGCAGTAAGAGATCAAATGAGACAGAAAATGTATGTGAAAGTACTTTGTAAGCTATAAAAGGGGGAGGGATTTTCTCTATGGACGAGAAAATGGAAGTGCAGACAGGTCAAGAGGTTAAGTGCCCAACACTACAGAGCTGGGAGTAGCAGGCACCCCTCAATCCTCAGTCCTCAGTTCCTGCCTTCACTCCTCCTTCTCCCACTGCAGCTGAACTACCCTGCAAGAGAGTGGGGGCAGGGCCCAAAAGGCCCCCTAGCAACCTGCCTATTGAAGATTAACCTTAAGAATCCTTTTGTTTTAATGATTTTTAGATAATGATGGACGGTAAAGATGTGCAAACTCTTCCTTTTCCCTTCTGTTAATGAATTAGGATCTACCCAAACTCAGTGTTTAAAGTTACATAAGCATCATTCAGATCTTCTGTAACAGCTACTTTCATTTTGGAGAAACTGCATTTCCATTATAGTGGTGTTATATGAAAAGTTTTGTGTATGTATATGTAGGAACAGAAGGAACAGGTACACATGAGCACTGTTAGGGCACACAGGCACATACACATCACCACCTCACCTGTCCCCATGGGGAGAAGGTATTTGACAGTATCTGTAGAGTTTAGCTGTGACCTGCTTGTCTTCCAACCCCCAGTGAGACCTGGTGCAGGTGGGGCAATGGGAACTATAGCAGGAAGGTCGTCAGCTGCCCCGACCCTCCCAGGGACCAGAGAAGTCCTGACCTTCCTTAAAGTTCCTTCCTTGGCAGGGTGAGTACCGTTGAATCATAGACTATTGGGGTTGGAAGCAGCTCATAAGTCACCCAGTACAATCTCACTGTACATCCCTCTTACCAGCCTTGACTTGAACAACTCTCTTCCTCCCATGGCAGCCCATGTCACCTGTGGACAGCTGTAGCTCACTGGAAAAGACCTGATATTGGGCTGAAAGTTGACTTTCTGGAGCTTCCACTTCTTGGGAACAAATGAATATCCCTCACCTACAATCTTGAGCAGTAGGTTTGTGAGACTCCAGGAGACAAAGTCAGCGGAGGGTGCCTGGGGCCTAAAAGCAAGGAGGGAGGGCAGCGAGAGTCCACAGAGTGGAAGCTCTACCCTTAGAGACCTCTATGCATCTAAACTGAGACTGGGACTGTGGGGGAGGGAGGAGGCCTGGATTGGGAGGAGGAGAAGTGGGAAAGCCCTGAACGGGAGTGAGTGGCTTTGAGCAAAGCCTGGCTCTTCATGTCTCATTTCAACTGTGGGGATCAGACCATCCCGAGGTCAGTTCTAATTCTTATACTCTGCAGTCCTGAGTCCTTCTACACACACACATCTCTTTCAGGTTTCGATGGTTGTACTCTTATCTGAAACAGTGTGTCGACGATTCGAGAGCCAAGCAGGAAGTAAGGCAACTGCCCAAACCCTTTCTCTCATCCTGGCCAGACCTGGGTTAGGCTTCGCGGCTTGCCCTGGTTACGGAAGGGCGGAACCATTCCACCTTACCCGAGTACTGACGCACGGATGGGGACACTCCTGCACGGAGTAAAGAAACGTGAGCTTCGGAGAGTCCTTTTAAGTAGTTGGGAAGGAGGTGTGGCCGAGGAGACTGGGAGGCCGCAGCCTGGCGAGGGGGGAGTGGCCAGGGGGCGTGGCCGTAGCGTCTGGAATGTTGTTGGGTCCTCGCACCGCATAGTAAGGAGAGGCCACGCCCCCTTTCTCGGAGAGGGCCAATCGGAGCGCCGGAGCAGTTTCAAGTCTCCCCCTCCAGCCTGCCCGCCCGCCACCCCACCCCCCTCGGGGATTCGCTTTTTCTGTAACAAAATAGCAAAGCTCCGGATGTTCCACAGCCCGGGCTGCTCACAGGTGGAGGGGCCCAGGGCCTAGGACGGTGCTTCGAGGCGGCAGGCGCCGGCGGGCTATAGAGAGGCCGGGTCCAGAGCCAGGAGGCGCGCGGGGGTGGGCTCTGCAGCCGCGGGTTGTTTATCTGGAGTACGGAGGGGAGGGGGGAGCCTGGAAACCGCCCCGTGTCCCATTTCCTCCTCTTGTTTTCGCTCCGGATTCTCCATGTTGGACCCAAACTGAGGAGCCCGGAGCTGCCGCCGGGGGATCGGGTCCGGGGGCACCCGAGGGAGCCACTGCCCGGGCCGCCCGCTCACCGTACAGGCCGCCTCCCTTCCCGGCCCAGGGAGGGAACAAGAGCAGGGATGTGAACAGCAGTAGGAGTCGGAGTCTCGGGAGCTAGAGCCGGAGCCGGAGCGGGCCCCCGCCCAGGCCCCCCAGCCCAGCCCAGCCTGTGCGCCCGCGCGTCCTCCCGCCCTGCCAGCCCGGGCCCGCGGGATTGTTAGATGGAACACGGCTCCATCATCACCCAGGCGCGGAGGGAAGACGCCCTGGTGCTCACCAAGCAAGGTAGGGGCAGCAACTTCCCAAAACTTTGCTTCGCCCCTGGGCGGGGAGGGGGCTAGCACAGCCCCGAACCCGAGTTCCGACTTCTGACCTCCCGAGGCTCAGAGCAGGCGATTCCGACCAGACCCCCTACTCCATCCACCCCTGCGTCCCGGTCCGCACTCAGACCTGGTGAGGGTTGCGCGGGCCCCGGGTTCCCAGCGCGCGAGGGGGAGGGGCATCATCCGCGCAGCTGTCACCGAGTCCTGCACCCCCCACCCCCGGGCTGAGAGACACAGGGGTAGGGCTCGAAGTGAGAGTCGCTTCAGTCCCCTCCAGAGTTGAGGGGGTGGGTTCGTCACTTTATCGCACCACATCGCGCGGCTGCCGGACAACGGCAAGGAGAGGGGTGGGGAAGGAAGGGGGACAGAGGGGTCCCGAGCGGTCCTGATCTGGAATGGAGCCGGGACTGGAGTCCATCACTTCCCGGGGCTCCCCCAAGCCCGAGGTCGTTCAGGCCGCGGGCGGTGACGGCGTCCGGCGGGACTTGGGACCAAGTTCACCGCCCGGAGGCGGGGGCGGCCGCGGTGGGGGAGGGGCCGAGCCCTGGCGGACCCGACCTGGCCAGCCCGCGGCCCTGCGCTGGGCCCGGGACCTCGGCGCGCGGGGCTCTCGCTGGGCCGCCTCCTGCCGCTGTCGCTGAGCAAACGAGCGCGACCCCGAGGCCCGGCCGGAGCCCCTCCCTGCCCCGGTGCGCTTCCCCGGGGCCGCCGCCGCACACACAGAGCCGCGTTTGTTTAGCCCGGGAGCGGTGTCCCTGGTTACATAATTCGTCGGATGGCATCAGACCCGGCGTGTTTCTGAATCGCGCAGCGAAAAAGTGCGAGTTCTCCGTGGGCAGCGGCTCGTGGCCCCCGCCTTCTTGCGGGTCAGGTGGAGACACGAGGAGGGTCTCGGGCCCTCTCTGGGGTGGGCTTGGGGGCGGGAGCGGGAGGAGGCGGAGGCCTCTCCTGGGGGCGGGGGGAAGGTTGGGCCCGAGGGTGGGATCTCTGAGTTTGGTCCGGGTGAAGGCCCCGAAACTCTGTCCCCCTCCCCTATGCTCCTCTTAGGGCCTTGAGGAATGTGTCTAAAATAGCGGACAGAATTTCCGCGGGGAGTAAGGACTAGCGTCTTTTTTTTTTTTTTTCCTGGAGAACTTCCAGGACTGGGGCCACCTGGCCCTGAGGCTGAGGAGAGCATGCTCTTGGGACCAAATTCGGAGCGTTACTGCCCTCCCCCCGACCCCCCTAGAACTGGGCATGAAAGGCCCGTGCTCAGTAATTGAACATATTGAGGCCTAGAGCCTGGTGGGAGGCCAGCTCTGGGGCTTGCTGTAGCCCCACATGTCCCTATTCGGCATCATTAGTCAGCAGATCACTTATTTCTGGGGTTCGTGGTCCCAAGGAGCTCCCCCAACTTGCCTAGAGATGAAGAAGCTTGGCTGGTGGTTTCAGCCTTTCCCTAATTCTCCTGGTGAAATAGCCGGGAAGGGTAGTGTGTGCTTCCTGCATCACTGGCTTTTCTTTAAATAAGCCTTGCCTGCTCAGATCCCAAACCTTTAAAAAGCCCCTGACTTCCTGCTCTCCTGGCTGCATCACGAACCAAGCTGCAACTTCACCTGTCTGCTGGCTGCTCAGCTGTGCTGAGGTCTTAAGAGAATAGGCTTTCTGTCCTTATAACCTCATTCCTGACTCTTCTCACTCTCTTCCCAACCTCATCCCAGGAAAGGACTCCAAGAGCTAGCCTGAAATGAGCAAATGTGGATGTGGAAGGATTCCAGAGGGAGCACTGTGATGAAAAGAGGAAAGAGCGGCCCTGAGTGTCCCCACTCTGGTCCTCTCTTCCTAGGGGCTCAGGAGGGTGCCTTCCTGGACAGGGGACCACACCAGGACTGAGGGGAAGCGGGACTGCTGAAGGGGCAACTTACAAATCAGAGCTAGAAGTTTCACCCAGTAGGGCTGGTGGCTGGGAGCAGAATAGATGACAGCAGAAAGCAAGCAGCTGGCTTGTTGACAGTGCTCAGCTGCTGATGTTGGTTGAATTTTCTTGGAGTTACGGGTTTTTTGTGTATGGTTTGTCCTTCAGACTTATCCCTGGAGGAATCTGAATTCTGAAGCCAACAGCCATGGGACTCTCTCTCCCGCCATGTAATTTGACTGCATTCCAGAGAAGACATGCTTTCTTCCTAGGCTGCTTGGGCACCCAGCAACCAGCAGGCCAACTTTCAGAGTCCCTCATCACTTAACAAACAAATCCCACCTCTTTTAAAAAAAAAAAAAAGAAGAAAAGAAAAGTGGGGGTGGGGAGCAGATGTTTTATTTATCTCCTTAAGAAGCTAATAAATTGCTCCTTGCCCTCCCCGCTCTCCACCATGTCCCATCTCTAGGCTCTGCCTCCTTTTAGAAAAAGGGGAGAAAGTATTGAGGCAGTTTATTAAAAAGTAAATCTCTAGAGAGAAAAAAATTGCCTCTAGCTTGGGTGGTTTTTAGTGAAGTTATTTACCATTGCAAGTTTTTTGGTACTTTTTTATTCTTTTCTTTTTTAGTATTCTATTCTCGGAGCTTTAAGGCTGGCTGGGTGTGTTGATGATTCAAAAGTAATTACAGTAGGGGAAGTAGAACAAAGTTGCTGAAAGCATTGATGATAAAAGGACCAAAATTGGATCATCTTCCCAGACAGATGAGTGAAATGGCTTCCTGGTACAGCAGGGACAGGGTTATGTGTAATATCAAAAGTTAAAAAAGCTAATGTGGCCCCAAAACGGCCACTTATTGGAGCCTCGTACAAGGGTGTCACGTCCACGGATGGGAGATTGCGCCCTGGGCTTTGGGGTTAGGTGGGAAGAAGCCAAAGAAACAAACCCACCCTGTCACTTCCCAGTGTGAAACAAGGCGGAAAGCGGCCTCTTCTAGAGGTTTAGTGAGCCACAGCCCCTCTGGGGGAGCCGGGGCCTTCCTTGTTTTGTGGCACCCCTTCCTTTCAGGGAGAGGATTCTGATGGCCTGGATTGTCTTCTCGCATGGAGAAATGAACAACAGGTTCCTGTAACTGCCAACCCTAAGAATTAGGGTGGTGACTGGTTTTTCTAGCTCTTGCTTTCTCCCCATAAGGGAGGAATTCTGCATATTCTGCCTGAAAAAGCTCAAACACCTTTCACTGTAGTTGTAACTAGGCCTTTACCATGAAAAGCCTAGACTGAGTCTCTCTGGGGCTGTCTTCCCTAGCTTGCTCTGTGGGTCCAGGGTGCACGTCATAGCTCGCTCCTCCTGCTCCACTGGTGCCTCTTCCTTCCTTGCCCAGTCTCAGCCTTGGCCCCTTCATGGCTGCTGAGACTTGCTCCTGTGTCTCCTTTGCAATTGTTCCCCCACCTTCGAGTCAGATAGGGGCCTGTGTGGTGACTTAAGCTTGTGTCTCCTTCCTCTTGAAGGAACACAAGGGAGCCCCACTAACTGGGCTGCAGCGTCTGTGAAATGCCCCCAGTCCGGGGCTGGGAGTGGGCAGTTCTGCTGCTGAGCTTGACTTACTGAGCTCATGGTGGAGCAGGACCTAGGAATGGCCGTGAGAACTCCTCCAGAGACGGCAGAGGTGGGGGTGGCCCTGACTTCTGTCTCCAGGGGTCTTAAACCGGGTGGAAGAGAGGTCCCATTTCATCCTCTTGGTGGGACCTTCCAAATCCCCAAATCCCTTATGATCACGGACTTTGTTAAAATGGTAAATACAATGGAAGCCACATTTCTGGCCAATGTGAATGGATGCTCCCAGCCTTTCTGTGGAGAGTTAATACATGTGTTTATAACTAAGTATGGGGGAAAAAAGCCAATATGGATTTACATACATATACACATACATACATACATACATACATACGTGTTTGTGTGTATCCCTTCCTCTTTTTCTCAACTTTTTTCCTCCTAGCTTTCCGGTAAGTTGAGTTACTATCTTTTATTCCCATCTTGGGAAGTTTGGCCCTTAGGATGAAGAAGGGATGACAAGGAGGCAGGGGCAGCAGTTAAAAGTGTTCAGAAAAA
The DNA here is from genome assembly GCF_048564905.1 of Vicugna pacos. Taxonomy (NCBI): domain Eukaryota; kingdom Metazoa; phylum Chordata; class Mammalia; order Artiodactyla; family Camelidae; genus Vicugna; species Vicugna pacos. Next base: position 5,481,012 of record NC_132998.1, read on the forward strand.
TTGCTCCAGGAGCAAAATTGGTTGCTTCAGGCCTGGGTGCAAATCCCTGCTTTCCCTGTTCACAGCGAGACTTGAAGAATCACTTTGGTGTGCTGAGTGGCATGTCTATAAAGTAGGAGTATTGGTCTCTACACTTCTGCAATGCTTGGTACTTGGTAGATAATTGATTAATGTTAATGTCTTTCTTTTTTAGACAGCTAGACCACCGCTGCGGTCCTCTTCCATTCCCCCAAGGACACAGTGCAGACAGCACACTGTCATGGGGGTTTTATTGTTAAAGACAGGTGGCCAGGGGTCAGAAGGGACACTGATGTGGGGGCTTGGGCCTTCTGGAAGGGTCAGCCTCTGAGGCTCGCAAACAGCCTTGCTGCACAGACCCCCTTCTTTGTGTCCCTGTGACTTGGGATGGGGTTTTCTCTGCACTAATGCAAGTAGCACGTGCCTTGGGGCTTTTGCCTCTCTGCCCGGCGCCTAGGCATCGGGGTGGGAGGAGGCCAGGCAGCCATGCGCCTCCTGTGAGGAGTCTGTGAAGTCTAAACCTCTTGAGCAGTTGCTCGGCCCCTCAGAAGTGGGTACAACGAAGACCTGAGACAACTGCGCTACGTTCTCTGCATTTGCTTTGAGAGTTAATGATCCCAGTGAGAGTCAGTTTTTTTTTTTTTTTAGGGAATTCCAGTAACAAAGAGAAAATGAAACTGGGGTATTGAAAAGAAATAGATGTTCTTAATCTATGTCTTTGCTTCTGTGGTTTTGGGGTACAACCTTGAGAAGTACAGAAGCAGCATTAAACTGCTTTTCACCCAGTCTCCGGCCAGCCAGTTGGAGAAGCACAGGATTAACTCACTTGTCCTGGGGACATGGGGTTGGGTGTGGCCCTGTCATGATTCCCTCCCTCTTCTGAAATGGAGGAGTAGTTTCCAACTGGAATGCAGAGGAGCTTAGTAACATGCGTATCTTATGAAGGAACTAGTAGAAATCAAAGTAGAGAAGTTGACTTAGAACTGGAAGCCTCTCTGGACCAGAAGCCAGCTAGAACAGGGCTGCTTTGTCTGCCGAAGTGCCCAGGCCCTCGGGTCTGAGAGTGCCTGCACCAGGTCTGTTATTACGGGATGGCTGCTCCGGTGAGCGCACACCCTCCTGGGCGGAAGGTGCACGTATGTCCTGTTTTACTCGTCAGCTATTCTAGGAGTTAGCCTTGAACCTGATCTCTCAGTGGACCTGCTGACATTTCCTTTCCCTTCGCTGGTGCTCCTGGTCCTTCCCTGCCACCCCACCCCCCTACCCCAAATCAGACTTTGCTCTTATTCTCTCTTTATTCAATATCTTCTTTATCTCTTGACATGTAAATAGCTTTGGCATCCTGTAGAATTTGTTCTCTCCCACCTGCACAGTCCTTGGGGAACAAATGTGGTCCCAACCCCAATGAGACCTAGATCTTTTGGCTCGATGATAGAATAGAGCAAGTGCCCCTAGAAAGGAAAACCAGACCCTGAGGCGCAAGTCCTCCGAGACCTGCAGAGACACTGAGCTGGGGAGATGAGGTGGGGAAAAGGGCCAAGGGGATGCTGGCTGACTCACCCTCCGGTCCTGGAAGGGTTAGTCAAGGACCACTGGCAACCTTTAGACATTGGCTTTCAGCCAGGGACACACATCAGAATCTCCTGTGACACTTTCTAAAAATACAGACCCCACCTGGGTCCTACTGAATCAGAGCATGAGCAGGTGGGCCAGGCATACGTGTGTTCCAAATGCTCCCTGTGATTCTGACAGGTGTCCCTGGAGAAGAGCCAGGTGGCCCCAACTGCCTGTTTAGCCCTGAGCAGGAGGAGTCCCTGGAGGGATCCAGTTTTGCTGTTTGTTAAAGATCCTGTGGTTCCTAAAGGGGAGTCCAAAAGTTTGCTGAACGTGAACGGACAGAGTAATGATCCCCGCTTCCCAGTCATGACCACAGACGGTATTGTAGAGCACTTACCGTGGGGAGGGCACTGCCCGCACGCTTCGTGCCTAGTATCTCACTTAAGCCTCACAGTGACCTTGTGAGATAGGAGTGATCCCCACCTGACAGGTAAGGAAACCCCAAGCACCTTATCAGTGGAACGTGGCTGGTTCCTGTCAGCCAGGCCTGGCTCAGGGGCCCCCTAACCCTGACCTGAACTGCCTCATTTGCATTGTGCATTCCACTTTTTAAAAGTCCTGTTCAGGCTTCAGGTGATCTGAAATCACCTTGTGAGACACCCTGCAGTGTAGACCTTTCCCATTTGGCCTGTAGGGAAACTGAACCCAGACTGGTGGTGCCTTCGGCAAGAACACAGGGCTGTTTGAGAGGCTGAAGTGGGGCCAGAGCCAGGCTTCCTGACGCTCAGTCCAGTGCTCTCTCAGTGGACACACCTGTACTGGCTGGCTGGTCCCAGGTGCAGCTGGGATGTGGGCCAAGCTGGTGAGAGACTCTGCAGGCAGGACAGACTACTGGGCAGACTCCAGTCCTTCTGCAGAGGCCAGCCACGAGAGGAAGGAAGGAAGGAACTGGTTGGCCAACCTCAATGAGAGAAGGAGAGACTGTGTATGTGTGAAAGAGAGACTGTGATTGCTTTTTGTGGAATCCCGGAAACGGCCATTTCCCTGGGTTGGCCCTCCCACTACTTCTGTGTGACCTCTGGGATGAGAAGGAATTTCTATGGTCTGTTTCAATGTGAACATTTTGAGATTGAGACTGAGATAAGGGTAGGAAAGTGCTTTGTACTGAATGACTAGCAGCTGAGACTTACTGAGCATTTGCTAGGGCCAGGACACACCCTGAGCACCTTATAATTCTCACAGCTCTTTGAAACAGGTAATGTTAGTCTTCCCATTTTACAGGTGGTGACACTAAGGCCCGAGGCTACACTCCTTATATGTGGCTGATTCAGAGTTTAAACCCAAGTCCATGGCACCTGTGTGACCACTGTTCAGTGGTCAGGGGAGAGACAGTTGAGGGTCCCTTGCTTTGTTCTGTGCCTTTGTTCCTCTTGCTCCATCTCACTCTCACACATATGTCACCTAAAGCAGGCTGCATAGCTGGAGGGGAAAGAGGCACTGGATTCTTCAGATCTTTCACCAAATCCAGGCATTCCAGAAATTGGGCAGAAAGCCAAGACAGGGGCTGAAACAGCCACTAAGAGGGTGTTGTGTCCTGCTGGCAGGTTTCTTTTAGCTCCCAGCCTCCCACAGGGGTCTTCTCAGCACCTTCTTGAGGGGAGAGAGGCTCAAGGTGAGCAAGTTTGTCTTCCAGTTCCCCAGGATGACATCTCTGCCCTAGCGGGAGCTACATAAAATAAAACGGGCAGGGTCCAGTCCTTTGGGTTTCCCTGGATGGCACCTCGGATCCGTCCCTGCTGCTGCTATAGGGCATCAGATCGCTTCCTGACATCCACCAGGAACATTCTGGCATCGGGCTAGGGGCTGAGCCTGCCGCTAGTCCAGTACCTGCTGCTTTTTCTGGGGACCCCACCCCTACCCCAGCATGCTTCTAAGGCACGTTAGAGCTGCGCAGGAGGGTGTCCGCCAAAAGGCTGATTCTGAAATCGACAGGTCGTGTTTTAGAAGTTGCCACGAATCCTCTGCTCCCAAAACTGAGTCCTTCTTGAGGGAAGGTCCTTAAAGTTGAGGTCCTATGTTGAGATCAGTGGCAAGATTGCTGAAGAGGGCCTGGAAAAGGCAGGTAGGGTAGTGAGTGGCCTGGGTTCCCCGCTCCCACCCCCCAGGTGGCATTAAGGACCCAGAACTGAAGGAAGTCCTCCTTTCTTAGAAGAGAGAGGCAGGGAGCCCTTCTGCCCGGGAAGGGGGACTAATGGAGGTGGCTGCGTAGGTAGGACGACCTGGCCGCGATGAGGGCACTAGTGTAGAACATGCTGGTGTGAGCCAAACAGCAGGGCTAAAATGACTTTTTAGAAGTCCATGCTGTCAGCTTCACAGCTGCTCTTTGGGACTTTAGGAACTGGTGGTGAGCGTGGTAAGGCCCCGCCTGCCTTGTCACCTAAAGAGCAGTGTCAGCAGTTAAGCACTGTGGCAGCCAGTGCACCCTCCCTATTGTTTCCAGTCTTTTCGGCGTGGGAGATGTCTAGGCATCTCTCACCTTCTTGTTCCCCTGCCGACTCACCTGCTGGTCCAAGAGCCCTTCCGTCCACCTGGCACTTTAGGGCCTGTCCTTAGCCAAGGCACGGATGCCCCTTGCTGAGGACCTGGGAGGACTCCTCTCCATGGGGAGCCCCAATCAGATGCGTCTTGGCTGCAAGGCCCAGGCAGCTGGCCAAGAAAGGCCGGAAATGCTCCAAATACTCTCCTTCCTCCAATAGCTAAGGGGAGGGCGGCCCCTCCGAGAGGCCATTTTATAGTGATAGCCAGACTAAAGCCTTTGCTGTGGGGGATGGGAGATGGTGGAGAAGGAAGTACTTCTGAGGGCTGAACCAAGAAAGCATCCTTCTACGTGAATGGGCTTGTTGAAACCCGACAGCCATAGAGCTTACCTTCTGCTGAATCCCAGGCGGATGTGTGGAGTTCCTTTGCTGGGACACGAAGCTGTGTTCTTGGCAACAGTGATATCTGAACCTGACCTTCAGAAGAAGGTTAAAAATAGTGTTGTCCTGGCAAAGCCAGTCTTCATCTGTATGCGTGTGTGTGTGCGCGCGCTCGCGCACATATGTGCATGTGTACACACATTCATGTGCGTGCACAAGCTTCTTAAGGGGCAGAGGCAAACGGTGTCCCCACTGGTGCTTCTTGGTGGGGGGTGGCGGGGCAAGGGGAGAGGGCACTGTTTATCGCAAATGGAATGGCCTCATTTGCTTCCCTGGTATTTGCAGAATACCAGCTGGGGAGTTTGCAACAGGAAAACAACTTTTGTAGTAAATTTGGGAGAGGGTATAGGGGTGGTTTTGACTTTTTGAAACCTGCTCATGATCAGAGTCCCAGGCACCTTTCTCATCTTCTGTGTTTGAGCTTCAACTACATGCTGGGTACAGGAGGGCCCCTGATCTCCTGCTCCTTGCTTCCTGGAACGAGGCCCACAGGGTTGCCAGGCAGTGGTCATCTCCCCTTAGATAGTTCATTAAAGCCAGCACAGCATTTGGCTTTAGTCTGCCCAGCACGTTAGTGTGCAACAGTAAGTTTTGTTTACCCTCTGAGTTAGGAGAGCGAGCGGTCTTGCTGGTATTCCCAATTAATGGATGAGGAAACTAAGGCTCTAAGAGGCTGTGTGCCGAGTCAGTAACTGTCAGGGCCTGGACCTCGGCCCAGGTGACCCGTGGAGTGGGGGAGGGGCGATGCCTCCCACAGGCCCCCTTCTCTGCACACCCTGCCTCGGGAGGAAGCCTCAAGGCAGTGAGCTAGAGGGGTGGCCTGGCTCCCCTGTTCTCGGCTCCCAGTGCACTTTCTCCTTAAGCCAGAGCACCCCTTATTAGGTGTGCGCTGCTCCTCTCTGACATCCAGCCCCAAACCAGATGTTTGGAGCAGGAAGAGCAGATGCACATCAGCTGCTGAGCAGGAGAGGAGGGCTGAGTGTCCACAAAGCAGGCAGCAGGAGGATGATAGAGGAGGAAGAGCAGTTGACTCTGGGGCTGCATGGCACCCACTGGAATCCTGCCCTCCCTCACTTGGGAACTGTGCAGTGAAATCCTCACCCGCCTGCAAATCCTCTTGTGCCGGTGTTCCTCTCCTGGGGAGGCAGGGCCGGTGCCCCTTCCCATCACACTCAGAGGGGTGGGGGGTGACCTGCACCTGGCTGTCAGGGACACAATGCCGAGCGCTGGCTGAAAGGAGTCTTTTGAAAGGCTTTGACACAAGTCTCAGATCCCATCCCACTCTGCTGTGTGTTTCCCCTCACCCTTAAACCCACTCTACAAAGTGGATCTTGAACCGAGGCTCCGGGCTTCAGCTCCTCCCCCTCCCCTCCTCCATTGTCCTCTTGGTCTCCCAGAGGTGTGTGCTGGCCAGAGCAGGTGCGGGGCAGGGCTGGGGGGGTGGGGAGCCAGCCCCGAGTGCAGTCCCGTCGCCTTGTACTGTTCTACCCTCGCACCTTTCTGGACTGCCCGAGAGGGCAGCACAGAATGGGGGCTGGACCCGAGCTGATTCTTCACCAGCCCAGCCTAGAGAGGAAATGCTCTGAGGGAACTTGAGAGGCCCCGCCATCTCCCAGTTGTTGCAGGAGTAAAGGTACCCGGTGCCTGAGCTGTACTTGTGAAGGGCCCTGGCTCTGGGTTCAGGGAGATCTGGGCTCAAATCCTGGCTCTGCTGTCCTGCTACCCGTGTAGCCTCGAGCAGGTTACTTACCCTTCTGTGCTTCAGTTTCCCATCTGTAAAATGGGGGGTTGGTGCCTGCACATGGGTTTGTAGTGAGGATTAAACGAAGTAATGATGTCAGGTATTTTAACACAGGCTTGGCCCATTATCAGTGCTCAGTTAACAAGCCCAAGGCCCAGAAAGACCAAGTGGCCTTGCCTCAGGTGCTCCACTCCTCAGAGCCCACCTCCCTCTCATCACAGAGAGGAGCCCTTTCTAACCCTTCTAGGCAGTTGCAAATCTATGAAGGCTTCCATAGGCCCCCGCTCTGTGGAAGTGACAGTTACCAAGCACCTGCTGCTCAGAAGACCAGAAGCCGATGAATGTCCCCGGCTGAGGCCGCTGCAGGCTCTGTCAGGAGGGCGCCGTGTTGGGGGGGAGGCCAGAGAGGCCCTGATGGGTTCTCAGTGGCAGTGTTTGTAAAAGGTAAGGAGGACGGGCAGCCCAGAGAAGGGCTGAGGGCAGCAGGCTCCATCGGCAGGGTCAGTGAGGGACGTCGGGTACCGACCCTGCCGTTGCGGCTCTGGAGCGCCCTCCCCAGCGCCTGCCCCCGAGGTTAAGGCATTCTTGGTCTCTGAGGCCCAGGGGCTGCCTGGTCACATTGTGTTTTTGAGAAGACCCTCCTCCCCTGCAGAGTCCAAAGCACGCTGAGGAGCCCGCGCCCCCTCCCCACCGAGCGCCCCGTCTGCGGCTGAAGTGGGGCCTCCCGCGGTGGGCACTGGCGGGGCCTCTCCGTGGCCCCAGGCAGCTGCCCCTTAACCCCCCTGCCTCTCAGGATTACTCAGCCTTCACAGCGTCTGTCACTAAGATGCTGAGTGCGTCTTGATGGCCTCTCTTCAGGAAAGGCTTGGGCTGTGTGGCCTTTTAAGAAAGGCTTGGTGCCTGGGTTAAGCCTCTGATTGTGGTTCTGCGTGAAGAAACCATAAACCAAAGGAAAGGCGATGGTTCAGCTTTGGTCTTGGAGCTTTGTGTCAGCTTCTGCTTAAGTCCCTGAGCTTGGAATTGAATATGGGCCATACAGGCAGGTGGAGAAGCTGTCCTTTCCCTCCAATTTCCGCATAGATTATTCAGAGTAGGAAAAAGTCCAAGGAACCGCTCATCTTGCTGTCTCTAAGTGTGGGGCTCTGCTCTCAAATTTGTCTCCTTGATGCGGAGGCCTGGGGCAGGGTCTACAATGCAACTTCCTCCTTCAGGACAAACTCCCCAGTCCCTGGAAATCTTGGTTCTACCACCAGGGCCAAGAGCTCCAGAGTGGTATCTAGGTTTTTAGGTTAATTCCTGGAGAAGCCTGATCATTTTCTAAAAGATTTCTGACGGTCATACCAGTGTCGAGGAATCTGGCCTGACCCTAGGAGTGGGGGGAGAGAGCTCTGGACCGAACCGGCCCGGGGTGCCTGGCCTGCACCTGGAGTCAGAGCTGAGTCGGTTGTCCTGGGGCCGTGCTGACTGCCACTTGACGGATGGTCACTGGCCATTTCCCTCACCCTCAGCCAAGGGGAATCCAGTTTGGTTTTCTCTCCTCTCCAGGGGCTCAGGCAGCCAGCAGCTGGGTGTTAAACGGCCCTCCCATCACCTCTTCCACGGGGGCTGCCTCCAAGCGCAGATGCAGCGCATGCTCTGAGGACTGAGCCGAGGGAGCTCAGCCCTGCTCCTGAGGGCCCACCGCGTTGCCTCCCTCTTCCCTTCTCAAACCCAGCGACACAGGGAAGGTTGTCCTCCGCGGTACTTTGTTTGTCTTACTCCGCCCCGCAAAGACAGAAGCACTTCCGGTGCAGATTTTCCCGCACAGTAGTTCGCCCTGTGCTCTAAGTTGAGCGGGCGGATTTCATCCTTAGGCCCTGTGCCCGCCCTAGCCGGGGCAGAATGAGGACCATCTGGCGGCGGTTGTGCAGCGCCACCTCCTGGCTGCGGTACCCATCCTGTCTTCCTAGTCTTGCTCAACAGATGCCAGAACATCTCATCTGAAATAAAAGGAACTTGGAAAAGTTATTCCAAAGTCCATTTCTGGTTGATCCTGTAATGCCCATAGCTTTTTGTATCAGCTTGACCTTTCAGGGGCTGCCTTGCTGAGCCTCCCGTTGCAATGGCTTTGTATCTCCAAAGCCCGAATTGTCAAGGCAGGACTTAGCAGCTGTAGCCTAGAAGCAGGGACATCAGCCTAGAACCCAGCGCTGGATGTGTGTGTCCCAAGAGGGTAACCTGCCTGTGGTCTTCGAGGGGAGGGAGTGTTAAGGAAAGTAGCTGGACTGTGGAAAGGAGACAAGGGTGTGGACCAGGCTTGTCGCTTCTTGTTGGGGCCACAGCTGTTCTGTTTCATAGTCTGTTGTAGTCTGGGCCCAGTGCTGCCACTGACCTGGAGTCGAAGGAAGCTGTTGCAGATGAGGACCGCCCTAACATGAGGGGTGTTGCTTACTCCCTTCTCCAGGACGGGTAGTCTTCTGGGAACTGGAGTTGGGGAGGATTTTTGTTTCTGTGAATTGATTTTGAGGGTTCCCTCAGTGTGCTGCTTACCAGAGTGGATTCTATACCTCTCCCCATATTTCAGTGCCCTTCCCTGCCACGGAATGCAGAGCAAATTCCCTGAGGCTTGTTTCCCAAGCCAGGGACTGGGGGTTCCTGCTGTTTCTGCTTTACAGAGAAGCTGTTGGAATAAACATGTACATTTCACTCTTGACTATATTTAGTGGTTTGCCAAGCACGTGCCACGTGCCCCGGCAGAGCTGACAGACCAGAGGGGATATGGTATGGGGGTACATGGGACCAGTACCCTGTGGCTTATGCCTCTGTCTTTCCCTCCACTCTAGGCCTGGTCTCCAGGTCTTCTCCTAAGAAACCTCGTGGACGTAACATCTTCAAGGCCCTTTTCTGCTGTTTTCGTGCCCAGCATGTTGGCCAGTCAAGCTCCTCCACTGAGCTTGCCACATACAAGGAGGAAGCCAACACCATTGCTAAGGTAGCTGGATCACAGTGGTGTGATGCCAGCAAGGACGGGACTGCTGTGGGGTGGGGGGGTGGGGGGGTCCCTGCCATGGCAAGTGGGCAAGGCAGCCTTGCCTGAGTCAGATCTTTGGCCCAGAGGAGGCCCTTTTTCCTTCCCGTAGTGGTCCATCCTCTTCCTGTTGATTCGCACTTGTGGTGTGGGCCATCGGATGTCCCTGTGGTTTCTGCGGGTCCCTGCAGTCCAGATCCTTCCAGCTTCCAGGAATGGTGCAGGCACTTTTGTATATTATCTCCTGAGACCCACAGCAGCCCTGCAGGGAGAGTCAGAGGATTCCTGCTCACAGACCTGGAAACGGACTCAGAGGGTTTATGCAGCCTCTGAAGGGCTAATGGGTAATAAATGAGTGTCAGGGTTTGAACTCAGATCTCTCTGGCTATAAGTCCTGTGACTTGTTTTTTCACTACGCAAAGATACCTTCCAAGTTACTCAACTTTCAGGGAACCAAGGAGTTGAAATTCCGTCACACTCGATAACCCTTTCCAGCAGTCTCACCTGTACCTGTGAGGGACATTTGAAAATGTGTGGGTATTTTTGATTCTCATAAAGGCCAGAAGATATGTCTGGCATTTCAAAGGTGGGGACAGAAATCATTCTGCCCCCAGTGCCATTGGTACTTCTTTCCAAAACACTGAGGTCTAGCTGTCCTTTCTCTGTTTCAAAACCAAGCTAAAGACATATACATTGATGAAAGTCACTTCCTTATTCAGTAGGGAAAAATGGTTAAACAAAGTACAACAGTACAGTACTACTAAACGAGTAATTTTACAGAGTTCACAGTAATGTGGAAAAGTATTGAATTGTAACATTGAGTCAAAAAGCAGAATGCAAAATTATATATCACGAGGAAAAAAAGACTACCAGAATAAGCCTGAAGGAAAGGCAGTAAAATGCCAGCATTAAGTTTTTCTAAGTGCCAAGAGTTTAATTTTTCTTCAGGGTTTCCATTAAGATCACTTACTACTTTTTACAACCATAACATTTTTATTATTAGCAAAAGACGAGAAAAGCCTTTCTCTGCACTCCACCTCCCCTCAGACTCCGGGACCCGCAGTGTGGGTTCGGGTTGGCTTACTTAGGTTTTGTAGGGGCCCCACACCCACCCTTCCCCCAGAAGACCCCCCAAAGTAGGACATAGAAAACACACGTTCTCAAAGAGAAGCCTGAGGACTAAGCAAGAGGCTACACCCCTGAGATGAAGAGTTGTGATTTTGACTCTGCCTCTCCCTCCGGCGCCTGCATCAGCTGCCCAAGTTCCCTGTTCCTCAGAGGAACTAGGCGGTGGCAGCTGAGAACAGGGGCACTGCCTTCTCCATCCTCCATCAGGCCTCGTGTGGAAAAGAGGCTCTGGTCTTTCCCCTTTCATACCCAGCTCTTAAGGAAAGTCACTTTTGTCATGTCAGGACCTTCCCAGGGGCTGGGGTTTTGGGGAGAAAATTCCCCTCCAGACCTGAGGCCAACGCAGTGGGCTTTAGATGGACGGGGAAGGTGCTGGAGGGCCGGTGCTGACCCCCCTTCTCTCCCACAGTCGGATCTGCTCCAGTGTCTCCAGTACCAGTTTTACCAGGTATGTGAATCTGACAGGGTATGTGCTCAGAAGCCCCCAAATCCTGTGGTCCCTGCTAACCCCGCTAGTGATGCCCTCATTCCTCGGTGCCTGTTTGGCTGCCTCCCAGCCCTGGGAAGCTATTTGTCCAAGATACTTGCTGAGGGCCCGCTGCGTGCAAGGCGTTAGATTGTGGGGGGACAGCTGGTCTCTACCCCAGGACAGTCGCGGCTTCCATCCCCCATCTCCAGATCACTTCACAGTCCCCGAGGGAGGCGGGAGCATGGGGCCGGCTCGGTCTCTTCCCTCTCTACTCTTGGCATTTGAGTGGCCCCTCTCCTGGGCTGAAGTGGGGGTCTTCCATCTCCTTGGTGAGCCCAGCTCTTCCCAGAGTTCTGCTGAGGGAAATAATTAGTCTTTCTTGGTGGCAGATCTCAGTAGCCTGGCTCTGGTTTTAGATCCCAGGGACCTGTCTGCTTCCAGAGGTGACAGAGGAAGATCAAGGAAGAATCTGTGTGGTCATTGACTTGGATGAAACCCTTGTGCACAGCTCCTTTAAGGTAACTCCACATCTGGAACACTGCCTACACCCATCTTGGGCTGAACTGTGAGCCCGACTCCAGGTGCCGTGAGGCAGCCTGAAGCTGATGGAAGAGTGGTCCGAAGGGGGAGAGCCAGACCCTGGCATCTGGCCACACTGGCATCACAGATACCTGGAGGCCCCACCAGGCAGTGTTGAGTGGGAGCCCCTACTCTCTCTGGTCTCTGCCATTAGGCTGCAGCTGACCCTGTCACGCAGCACAGGAGCCACCAGGCTCTGTGCAGGGCAGGCCTCAAAGAGAGGTTAAGTCAGCCTTGGACCTTGCACTTTTATCAGGATGTTTGTTAACTCAGGAAGGCCTGGAAACTCTCAGCTCAGGTAGAATTTGTGGGTGTGGGAAGTAGGGAAAAACCACAAGGGGTATCGCACCCTGTCCTGGGGTGAGGACCACTTAGTGAGGCGCAGGAGCTTCCTGGAGCCTCTGAGATCTGTCCCTCCCTGCCTTTCCCAGGGGACGGGGCAGTGGCTGTGACAGGGACTAGGGTGTGGCCAGGCTTCTTGTCCCTTCCCACATGCTGACTGACTCCTCTGCCTTCCAGCCGATCAACAACGCTGACTTCATAGTGCCTGTGGAGATCGAGGGGACCACGCACCAGGTGAGCCCCCTGGCCGACGCGCCCAGCCCGGTGGCCCGGGGTCCTCTGCCCCTTGGGCTTGTGTTCCATTGGTTGATTATTTCCTGCAACTTCAGCCTCTCCATTTTTATTGGTACTTTTCGCACTGGAGGCATTCTCATCTTAAAAAATTCAGCCTCTTATCCCTCGCTAGCTGCCACCTTCTTTCTCTTTGCAGCCAAGCTGTTTAAAATTAAATATTACTTAAAAATATCAATAGTTATCGTTCAGTTACCTCTCCTGCCCTGTATGTGGCCAGCACTGTTACATGATGTATTACGTTTTCTCTAATCCTAAAAAGTCGGTATCTCTGCCTGCTACAGGCAAGGAGGCCGGTGCTAGCGGTCTCCTCTCCTCCCCTGTTCACCCCTGCCATCGAGCTGGTGGATTTGTTCCTCTCAAGCTCAGACATCTCCTTCTCTGTAAACCTTTCTCCAGTTCCCCTGCCTTGGGGTCCCTACATTGGATTTTGCCCTAGTAAATGGTCAGTTCACATCTATCAGAGAGCACTTGAATCTAAGTAAGAACAGGCATAACCTGCTTGGTCCAGGGTTAAGGACCCTGTGGTGTTGGTGGTGAAAAACCATTTATGCTTGCTCAGAAGGCCTGCCAGCTGGCCTGAGAGTCAGGGACCATCAGGAACAATGCCCTGGTAACCCCAATGCTTATTTTCTCGGCCTGGTCAAATAGAAGGGTTACTTGTAGGGAAATGGGGTTTGAGGTGTCCATGGGTGGTCATCACTGTCCTGTGTCCATTAGAAGCTTTTTTGCATCCCTCCACCCTCCTCCCAGCTCAGGTGCTCCACCATGCGCAGCGCCGGACTCTGCCCAGCAGCCCTTACAGTCTAGGTGAGGGTGTAGAGATGTACAAATCCCACAGGGAAAAGACAAAGGCATATCTTCAACCAGGCAGATACACACTGTGAGCTCCTGTTAACAAGGGAGGTGTGAGTGATGGAAAAGGGATGAGATTAAAATAGGGGTGGGGGGCCGTCTACCTGCTGAAGGTGGGTTTTCAGCAGTGAGTGGTGGGAGGGTGCCAAGCTTGATGAGAACAGCCAGGCAGAGGGAAGGACTTGTTGAAGGTTGAAGAAATGGCAAGCGAAAGGAGGCCCAGTTGTGGTACCTGGAGCAGAGGGTTCCTGCCGCAGAGCTGGGGGTTCCGGCGGGGCCAGTCCGGGCCACCTCCAGGAGGGAGAGTCACGGCGGGCACGTGCTCTCCGGGCAAGGAGTGGCGGGGGGGAAGAGGAACTTTGCGGGGATGGTTCTGGCGGCTGTTGTGTAGGCTGGAAGAGAGGGAAACGTGGATGGAGGCAGGGAAGCGATAGACAGCAGACCTGTGAGGGACAGGCAGCCAGGGAACCTTTTAGGCCAAAATGTACAAGATTATGAAAGGTGGACTCGAGCGTTAAGGGTGGCTGCTGGCAGGAGCAAGCACAGAATAGGTGGGGGTCACCAGAGCAAGATACTGCAGGGTGTCTGATCTGTGGTCACTGAGGAAAAAGTCACTTCCCTTGGTGCATTTCAGAGAAGCTCTGTGAGGACGTGAGGTTTTGGGAAGTATCTGCAACTTTGCCTGATGGGGACCTGGACTGACTGTCCTGCCAGAGCCAAGGACAGGAAACTCCCACAGAGGCTGTGGCTGGATTCAAGTAATCCAGGATAGGCTGTGTCCATCTGTGAGGCCTATTCTTGATTACTTGTTTCTGGAGGCAGCTGATGGTCCGCCGCCTGAAGCAGAGATGGCTCCTGGGACATAGGCGTTTGCGTTTCCTCCTGCGCTGGGTCGGGGTTGGGCCACCGAGCCAGCAGAGGCCTGGTGAGGAGGCGACGCCCACGCCCCAGTCTTGGGCGGAAGGCTTCCAGCCAGGTGGCCCCAGAGGCTGGGCTGGGGGGTCTGGACAGAGTAAGGTTAAACCACCTGTTGCTCTTGGTGGTGACAGTGACCAAAGCTGTGGCGCTTCCCCCTCCCAGGGATGAGCAAGCCTCTCTGCTTTTCCTCAGGTGTACGTGCTCAAGAGGCCTTATGTGGATGAGTTCCTGAGACGAATGGGGGAACTCTTTGAATGCGTTCTCTTCACTGCCAGCCTGGCCAAGGTACCTGGGGGCAGGAGGGGAGTAAAGAACCGGGAGCAGGTGTGGCAGCTCCATGCACGGTCCAGCAGCTCCTTGCTGGTCCACAGGATGCCACGGGGAAACCAGGGCTGCACCCAAACAAAAAGCATCTTCTCTTCTGCCAGTACGCCGACCCTGTGACAGATCTGCTGGACAGGTGCGGGGTATTCCGGGCCCGCCTGTTCCGTGAGTCCTGTGTGTTCCACCAAGGGTGTTACGTCAAGGACCTCAGCCGCCTAGGAAGGGACCTGAGGAAAACCCTCATTCTGGACAACTCACCTGCTTCTTACATCTTCCACCCAGAGAATGCTGTGAGTGTTGCAGACACGCCCACCCTGCAGGGGGTGGGAGAGCCCCTGCCCTAGGAGGGTGGGGGGTGGGGGAACCGTGGGCTTGATGGAGGAGCGCACCGCCCCGGGGGGCGCAGCTGGCCGCCAGGGGCTTGGGGCAGGGGCGGGAAGGATTGGCCGCCAGGAGACGCAGGCCGCCTTTCACCTGCCCCAGGTGCCCGTGCAGTCTTGGTTTGATGACATGGCGGACACTGAGTTGCTGAACCTGATCCCCATCTTTGAGGAGCTGAGCGGAGCAGAGGATGTCTACACCAGCCTTGGGCAGCTGCGGGCCCCTTAGCCTTCCCTGCTGCCAAGCAACGGCCATCCCAGTAGGGGACTTTCCTACACTGTGCCTTTATGATCGGCCTGACAGAGCGGAAGCTGGAGCATCTCACCAAATGAGGCCTGGAAACAGAAGTGATTGGAAAGAGCTTTAGGACAGGTTAGATGCCAAGTGGGCAGATAATCAGACCAGCATTACCCAGAGCTGCCGGCTCCCCGAGTTGGGTTTCTGAAATATAAGAGTGAGAGAGAGACAGAGAGAGAGAGACAGACAGAGAGAGAGTGTGTTTGTGTGTGTGTGTGTGTGTCTGGCCTTGAACTGTGGCCCTGGGCTATAAGTGTTTCAGGTTGGGGGAGAAGCTGAGTGATCAAGACTCCCCTAGTCAATCTGTCTCCTCTCTGGTCACCCTGACCCACTGAGCTCTGTGGGGATGAAGACTATTGAAGGCTTCGTTGCCAAACCCACGACCTTTCCTCAGCGTTATAAGGCTTACGCCAAGGAGAAAGGAAGGGTCAGAGGCTGCCCCGGGTGCCCACTACACACCTTCCTGAAACCTTTCTCCAGCCAGCTGCTGCAGACAAAGAGGATGTTTCTGGGAAGATGAAAGCTTGTTTCCAGCCCACAGGGCCGTCAGGTCCTGTGGCCTGAGGGCTTCGCTCGCCTCTGGCCGAGCGCCTGGCACAGGCCCCTTCCGTGTCTCCCCAGGGCTTGGGTGCCGGGCCTGCCTTCCTCAGCACCTGGCCATAGTCTTGAACCTGTGGGGAAGGAGGTCTTCACCCTGCCCTGGAAGAGGACAGATAACTGATTTCCGTTCTTTTGACTCTTTTAAAAGTTCTTTCTAGACATGGAGTGTTGGGCCTGTTTTGTTTCTGACAGAGCTTCAGTCCTGGGCCCGAGATGAATGTGGGAGGCCCTGGGGGTGCAGGGACGCAGAAAATCCCCAAAGCATGAATGTCTGTGTCCCCTCGGCTTACAGAGCAACTGAGCTCGGGACTGCGTCCCTAAGTCTGCTCTTCAGGGATTCTCTGCTGGTGCTGGTGCGAGGACTTTGCTCTGTGTCCCACCTTCCTGTTTCTCGGACAGGGCTCTTTCTCTTGTGTCTTCCCGCAGGGCCTGGCCTGTGCCGATCACACTCCTCTTCACCCTTCCTGGCTGTGGCTCTTGCGCTCCGGGGCCTCAGGCGCTCCTGCATTTCCTGCCGAGGGGATGGGTGTTCTCACCGTTTAGTTTGCCAGCCTAACGTGCGTGCCTCTTGCCAGTGGTAACAGGTGTGAGTGAGCCCTTCACACACCTGCGCTTTGCGTGTCTCTTTGCTTTCAAAGTTTCTTAATAGCGAATGCTTTAAAAAATAGTCAAAATGGATGTTTCCCCAGGATGGAAAACCGAGGGGAAGCGCTGCTGTAATTGGGAGCACAAGGGGCCCCCAAGAAGGGAGCCCCACCTCAGCATCACTGCCTTAACCGTGGCCTCCCCAGGGCTGGGGGGGTTGTCTCCTCCCCGCCTTCCCTCTGGGCAGGAGGGAGTTCCTGTCCCCGTCTCTGCTTTCCCTGGAGGCAGGTGTCACAGAGCATTTGTAAATCGCTTCAGGTGCAAGAACACTGCCCACTCAGGACTCATCCCCGTTACCCTTTTCCATTTCCACACACGGGGCCAGTCTGAGGAACTCGCCGGCTTCATGAAAACCAGGTGTTGGACCGGCAGCAGGTTCTGACTGGCTAGCCTCTCTCTCTAGCTTTGTGGTGTCACCTCCCCACCTTGTCCCAAGGTTGTGAGGCCTTGTCTTTCCCTTTGGTGTCACATGAGCAGAGCAGGGTCCCCAAAGTCCGTGCGGTTGTCTTCTAGCATCATTTCCTGGTGCCTGTGGGATTCTGCTGCTGCGGGCGGAGGAAGAGGGCCCCAGGCCTGGCCAGGAGCGACGTCCCTGGGGGAAAACGGGAGCTTCGGATTCTAAGGCCCTGGCCTAGGCCTCTGTCCTAATGTCGCGGGAGGGTCCTCTCTCCCAAGCCCCATCCTAAGGGGATAGCTCTTGGGCCAAATCTTTGCCATGGGGTCCAGCCAAGCTTTTCTGACTGAATAAGCAATAAGAGGCTCTAAGCTTGCCCAGTTCCTAGGAGCCTTTCTGCCCTCCTTTGGTCTCCACGTTTCTGGATGAAGGAAGAGCCTGTGCCTCCCGCTTCCCTAGCAGGCTTGTCCACATGTTCTGAGTGACTCGTAGCCAGAGCCCAGGTTAGCTTGGTGGGTGTCCCCGCTGCTTCTGCATGAAGCCCCAGCTCTACAGGCGTCGTTCCTGTCAGAACCTGCCCTGCCCACCTGCAGTTCCTCACCAGAAATGCCACATTCTCGTTTACCCCCTCCTTCCTCCCCTGGAGAAGCAGCTCGGCCAAATAAGTCTAAACAGGGTCCATCTGTGTGGACCAGAGCCAGCCTGAAGTCATTATTTGCTTTCTGGTTTTCCAGTTTCACAGTGTGTTAGGGGCAAGTGATGACTGCAAAACTTGCTCCGTAGAGGAATCAGCCCAGACTCATTTGGAGGAGGGCAAGACTGGGAGGGAGCTAGTGCACCCCAGGATCTGTTCCTGGGGTTCCCACCAACCCTTCCTGTTTGAGGCTGGGCTTCAGGAAGTAATAAGCCAGCGCACCCGGTCAACCCCAGTTCAAGCCATGCCGGGAATCTGCCCATCTGCCAGGTTCAGTTCTTTAAGGTGCCTCTTCAGGGACACAGTGTGTCTCTCTGATTGGGCTTCGAAATCAAAAGCCTGATGTTCGTGTCCCTCTCATAGGGGGAGCTTTGGACACAGGACCAGTTTGGAAAGGGTCAGGTAAGAGTTTCTACTCTGCACATTGTAGAGGGGACACTCTGTAGGCCCATGGGTCCCTTACTATAGAGGTTGAATAAATTTGCTTTCAGTTAACCTGGGACCTTGTCTTTAATTCCCTCCTGCCTCCCAAAGCTTTTGACCATTTTGTAAGTGTATAAATTCACCTCTGAACAGCAGCCCAGAAGCTTCTCTGTGCTGAAAGCATGGGAAGTCTAAAGGCAGCCATTCCTTAGGAGATGGATCCTGTTCTGTCTTGCTGCCCCTGCCCTGCTCCCGAGGCCTCGTTCAGGAAGGCAGCCCCCCCGTCAGGCTGTCCCACATCCCGTGTCCCAGCCAGGTCAAGTGTCCGAGGAAGGTCAGCCTGTTTTCCCTTCAGGTCTTCAGGTCTTCAGCTTACCACTGTTGTCCCTCAGTCGCCTTTTTTGTAAAATGGAGTTTTATTTTTGTCCTTTTTATTTGTTCAATGCCAGTAAATACTCACATTCAAGCAGGGGAGGGGAGGTGGAGGTCTGCCCCGCTGCCCGTTCCTTTAATGCTGTTGGGCCCGCCCCTGGGGCAGACCCTCCTCTCAGGTGTGAGCTTCTGTGCTGGTCCTTATCTCCAGTTTGACACGTTTCCATGTCGTGCCACTTAATCCTCTTCAAGATGCCGTTTGGAGGGGTGGGGGAGATCTGCTTCCCACTGGGCTGGGCGTGGGGTTCTGACTACCTTGCTTACAGATTCATGGTTTGATAAATCTGTTGTATTCAAAAACTTGAAATGTAGGACGCCATTAAGTGTCTGTTTATATTTTTGGAATATTTGTATTACTTACAATTAATTAATAAAAGTGGGTTTAAAAAACCCATCTGTGAATGGGAGCTGACCCTTCCGTTGTTCATTCGGGCACTACCCCCTCCTTCCCTCAAAACTCCTGTCAAGACGAAGCTGGAGCGCCCGGGCTGGCGCACTCAGCACTGGGGTTTTGCTCAAGGTAACAGAAGTCGGGCTACGTTAGCTCTTCCCCGGCCCCCCTGTGGAATCAAGGCCACTGTCATCCAGGTGCTTAATAAGCATATGCTTGGTGTCCTGTTGACTTCTGGGGGCGAACCAGAAGCCCCAAGGGACTTGGAGGCTTCATTCCCCTGTGCCCCTTACTGACTTTCCCAAACCAGGACCCTTGAAACACAGAGCCCAGCATGGTTCTTGGCACATAGTAGGCACTCAGGTACTGATTGGACTGACCTCTGACTCCAAGAGAGACCCAAAGGGGCAAAACTTCCCCTCTGAGAAATGCCCAGAAGCTTCTCAGGGAGGCCCTCGCCAGCCTGGACATGGCAGGAGCTGAGCGGGCAGCCCCAGCCCCTGCCTCCAGTCGTCAGTGTAATGCATCCATATCTACAATATGGCAAATTTCATATCCTCCCTCTGTCCTGCATTATTGATGGGCTGTGCACTTTAAAAAAATCAATTAGATCAGGGCGTGGAGCCGGAGTTAAAAGAACAGAAGCCTTTAAAAGTCTGCTCTTACTGTTTCTGCTGTTTTGAATAGGAACAGATAAAGCTTTCCCTCTGCTTTGAGTAAGTCAGGCCCAGGGCTCGGTTGGCCGTGATTGGCCAGGACTCAGAAAATGCGGTTACGATGCAAATCCAAGCAAATATAGCCTGGTGTCTGTGCGCCATTACTAAGCTAAGGCAGCTGGGCCTGGAGCCGCCCACTTTGGGGTGGCTCCTGTCACCACTGCTGCTTACCTGCCAGAGAACGGGGACTACTGGTGAGAGAGAAGGCAAGGTAAGGGCTTTTGGCTTACGGGTTCACGTCGGTAGAGCAAGTTTACTGAATGAGAAAGAAGAGGAGGAGGAGGTTGAAATCTCCTTGACTTTGTCTTCTTGGGTGAGGCTTTTAAAGGGTTAAACCAGGAGTTTGTGACCAGTTTTGCAGACTTCCTGCTGAGAAGCTGAGGTGTCTTTCAGAGACCACTAAACATAAGGCACATTTTCAAAAGCTGGGGAAGGTGGGGAAGACTCCATTCAGCCATCTCAGAAAGACGGAATGGGGCAAGGCAGAAGTTAAAAGCAGCTTCCTCTGCTTAGGGTCCACTTACAGGACTGTCAGTAGGAATGAAAGGCCACTGGACCCCACCCAGGGGCTCGTGCGGTGGTCCCAGGGTGCTGAGTTAAGCTAGGACTTGCGGACTAGGGAGAGATCGAGCTTGGGGGGCTTTGCCGTCACAGATGGAGCCGCATTTTCTGGGTGTTCCAGTGTGGCAGTAAGTCCCTTCTTTGAGCATGTCCTCTCCTGCATTTTGGGGGCCCTGGCCCAAAGAGCTCGACTGCTGCGTCCCTGCTGGGAAACGGGACTGCTTCTGGCCCCTGGACTCACAGTCCTAGTCAGTGCCTTTGGTCTGGCCTTTACCAGGCTGACACTTCTCTATCTCCAAGGAATGAATTCACTGCCCCTTGGCCCCTTCCCTTACCTGGGTCACAGCATTTACCTTTAATGACTGAAATCTAGGGTCTGAAGAAAACCTGAACAAATATTTCCCGGCAATTCTGAGCAGCATAGGGCGGGGCAGGGCCAGTTATCAAATTAAGTCCTCAAATACTGGCTGTTCCGCGTCACTGCTCGGCTTTAGGCCTGCTATAGCAGCGAGTAGACAAAGGGAGGTTTTTGTTTGTCTTTGGTTGTTTTGCCAATGTCCGTACTAGGTAATGGCACATGTTCTCCAACCCTGGGCTCCCCCACCAAGGCTCAGGGAAAGAATGGCCAGGCGTGCCCCTCTTAACAAGCTCAGCGTGCCTCCAAACGGCAAACCTCAGCTAGTCCTTTCTGAGTGTTTTCTCATCCTGTGTAAATCCATCAAATGAATCCTTTTTCCTTTGCCTCTCGGGAGCACTCACAGTACACACTGATGTGTATTAGCATCGGACTGCAAGCCCCTTGAGAACAAGGACCAGGCCAGCATTTTCATTGTCTACAGCCCGTGTGACCACAGATGCGTGTAGGTGCTTGACGCACGTTGACTAGAGACCGCACACAGCCCGCAGGGCTTCCCTTCACCTCTCCCCGTCCCCGCAGCGCCACCGGCTCGGTCAGGGTGGGGTAGCGAGGAGGGCGTCTGCCCACAGGCCTCGCCTGCCTTCCCCTGCTGGCGCCCCGCGCTCTGGGTCCCAGGCCCAGCCTTGCCATTTTACTTTTTCTTCTGTGAGGCACAGGGAACGTGTTAGTCATATGACAAAAGCAAGATGGGTTGAGTTTTTGGATAGTTTACTTAAAAGAAAATAGTCTGGAAAGGAAAAGTCCAAAGAGTTGAGTGTGGAGAGGACCTGGCAAAGCAGGGGATCTGGGAAGAGTTAGAGGGAACGAGAACGAGAAGGAAACCCAGTTTGGAAATACATATTCTGACGTCAGCTTTTCAGTCCCGTGTGCCACTGACTAGATAAATTAGGAAGGGCTGCAGTACATCAAAGTGACTAAAAAAAAGAGCACAGGTTTTAGGATCAGATACGGATTTCGTCCTAGTGTGTGAACTTGAATAAATTATTTAACCTCTCTGAACCTCGATTTTCCCACAATATAAGGTGAAGAAAATATACTCAGCTTAGGAGAATTAAATGAGACGACATAAAGTGAATCAACACAGGGCTTAACATATTTGTCGTCCCTTCGGTAAATAACTGTGGCTTTTACTAGAGCTCCTAACTAGGGAAGGGGCAAGCGGGGAGCAGAACTTCCGGTGGGGATCCCCGAGCCAGCCAGGCTTGAGGCGTGATCTTGGACGAGTCATTTCCCTCAGCTGTGAGACAGTGCAGGGATGCCCCACAAGGACGTGGCCGGGTGGCTGATAAGCAGTTGGGAAGTGACTTAGGAGGAAAGCTGGCTGGACGCCTGCTGTCATCTCCCCGCTTGCTCTGTGAAGTTCCAGGCCCAGGAAGACAGCAGCATGTCTCTGAGCAGCGCCTTCAGGGCTGTGGGCAATGACCCCGGGATCATCACCTGGAGAATAGAGGTGAGCTGGGCTGGGTGGGGCATCTCTGGTCTGCTGGATGACGGCCCGCCCGCCCTCCTTAGTTTCCTGCCTGCGTTTTGGCAACATTGAGGCAGCACCAGGGTGCATGTTTTCCTATCCTTGACCCCTCCCAGGTGCTTGGAGCAGGTAGGTGACAGGTGGAGGAAATGTCCTTCACTTGCAGTAAATGCCCTGGAGAGATGGCAGGGGCCTGGCCCACCCAGGAGACCCGAGACCCCTGGCCGCTTCTGTTAGGGCAGTGGAACCTGTCTTCCACAGGGCACTCTGACTCCTGCAAAGTAGTAGGGAGGCCGAGGCCATTGTGGAGACCGGGCCTGCTCATCCCTCCCCGCTCTGGGGCTTAAGCCCCGCTGCCTGACCTCCAGCCCCAGCAGTCTAGCCTCCAGCAGTCTGTTGCTGGGAACCACCTGGCCTGGGCAGCTCCACTTGCCAGATGTGAGGACCCCCCAGCCCCACCCCGACCTCCCTGCTCTGAACCCATGAGCGGCTGCTGCACAGAACGCAGAGGTGACGCCCCACTTCACCACCCTCCGTCAGGAGTGGGAGCCTCAGCTCTCTAGCTGCTCAGAGCCAGTGAGAGCCCAGCTCACTCCCACTGTTTCAAGGCTCCCAGTTTATTTAAAAACTAATTGGCACTAATTTACACAAAGTGTGGGCTATTTAACGCTTCACATTTAACACACGTGTTTTACATAGAATACGTGCAAATATGACTGCAGGTTTGCTTACTTGGGGAAAGTCCACATTTGCTGCCAGGTGAATGGCCCTCCTGGGACAAGCCAGACATGCAGGTGACAGACACATCGGGGCTCCAACCTAGAGTCCAAATATGAGCCCCACGAGCTGACACTCACCCCCCAGAGCCCCTCAGAACCCTGCATCCTGTTCTCTCGGGCCTTGGCCAGCTCCGGGCGGTCGGGGTCAGGAGCAGCGCCTCCGGCGCCGGCGCAGCAGCTCAGAGGCAGCTTTCACTTGATGGCTGACACCAGCTCTCTTCTCTGCAGAGGACTGAGTGTGAGGTTCACAGCGTAGCAAGAGGAGACCAAGCAGGCAGTAGGAGGAGGGTGGGGGGAGGACAGGCACCCAGACTCAGAGGGAGTTCAGCAGAGGCCAGAGGGGTGGCCGGGCTAATCCTGTGGCTGACTGCCACACCCTGTGGGGACAGCTCCTGACCTCTCCCTGCAGCCTGTGCCAAATGATGGAGGGAAAGGGGAGGCGTGGGGGGCAAGGCGAGGGGGGAGGGAATGCAGCCGACACACACCCCTTGTCCTTCCAGAAAATGGAGCTGGCGCTGGTGCCCCTGAGAGCCCACGGCAGCTTCTACGAGGGGGACTGTTACGTCATCCTCTCGGTGAGCGCCACCCTCCACTTCCGGAGCCCCTCCCTGAGGGCCGGTCCTGGGGCTCCGCTGTGAGGTCTGTGGATGAGGTTCACCAGGCCCCGTACACAGCCTGAGCTTCCTCGGTGTTACACCCGACCGGCCTCCAGGTTGACTCTCAGAGGCCACTGTTAGGGGGGGTTTTACACTTTGCACAGAGGGTGGGGGTGCGGCCTGCAGCCTGAACCCCGGCAAGCGGCCCACGGCGGCACTTCCCCGCCTCGGGCCCAGCCCCCAGGCGAAAACGCGGCGGGGAGAGGCCCGGTAGACCCAAGGCCGTCTCCGGCCCCAGGGCGCCCGTTCTCGTGGAGGGAACCCCCTCCCACGTGGACAGTGCTGACGGAGCCCCGCGGACGGACAGCAGACCTGTGCCGGCTGTGTGAGTGCAGGCGCTGAGTCTGCGGTCCAACCTGGAAAAGAGCCCCACTGGCCTCCATTTATTTTGAGAAAATAAGCTGTCAACTTTCCCCAAATATGGGGTGGGGGGCGGGATTTGGGCTGCTAGGGCTTGAGTGACATAGCAGGTCTGCACAGGGGCCATTGCAGGGAGGGAGAGGGCCCAGGCCTGCCAAGGACAGGACACGAGCCACCGTAGGCTGCATCCTTCCCACACCACAGGGGCTGGCAGCGAAGGGGAGGCAAGCTGGCCCCTGACCTGATCTCTCTGGCTACATCCCAGACCCGGAGAGTGGGCAGTCTCCTCTCCCAGGACATCCACTTCTGGATCGGAAAGGACTCCTCCCAGGATGAGCAGAGCTGCGCAGCCATCTACACTACGCAGCTGGATGACTACCTGGGGGGCAGCCCCGTGCAGCACCGGGAGGTCCAGTACCATGAATCCGACACCTTCCGTGGCTACTTCAAGCAGGGCATCATGTGAGTAGCTATGCACACAGCAAGGACGTAAACGCAGTTTACCGAAGAGGAAACCCAAAGGGCCAGTGAGTATGTGAAGAAAGTCATCAGAAAATGCACATCAAAGCAAAGCTCTCATTTCCACCTATTAGAGCAGCACAAATTAGAGAGCTGGGTGGTGCCAAGTGTTGGCCAGGCAGTGGGAAAATAGGAGCCCTGGTGCCCTGCTGGTGGGAGTGAGGATGGCCAGCATTCTGAGGAGTAGTCTGCTGCCGCTGAGGCAGCTCCCACCTCTGGGTTATAACCCAAAGGAATTCTCCCGTTCCCAGGTCCACAAGGGCATGTGAACCTGAATGTGCACAGCAGTACCGTTAGTGGTGGTGGGCAGCTGCAGGCAACGCACAGTGCCCACTGGAGGGAGACTGGACAGGAAAAACACTCCATGACACCAAGAAGCACTGTGCCACAGCTGGAAGCATCGGATCAGATACACACCAGACATGTGGGCGGATCTTAAAAACATGGGGCTTAGTGAACACAGGAAGGAACAGACTTGAAATATAGAACAGAGTGAAAATAAAAAGATAGGTGCTAAACTGTTAGAATGGACGCCTCTGGAGAGAGGAAGGGGGGCAGGGTGTGCAGATAAAAGGGAATACATGAATACAACAGGAGAGGGGTCTCATAGAGGCCAATGATGGAAACGTTCCACGAACTGAGGACTTCGGTCACCTCAAAACTTTGCATGTGAGGAATTCCGGATGAGCTTGAGAGTTCTGAGGCTGGTCCAAAGCCAGCTTCTTGAAGGTCAGCAGTCCCCACTGACTGTGGACCTACTGGGTACACACTGAGTCTCCAGCAAATGCAGGGACAAAGGCCCCCTGCTCCCAGTGGCTGTCTGCGTGCCTGGCACGCGGGATGCCTGGGACGGAGGCAGGGTTGGGTGAGTGCCAGGGGCAGGAGAGCTGACTCCTGGAGGGAGTTCGTCTTAAGGCCATGGTGTCATTAATGCTTCTGCTGCCTTGTGCCCCTCTCCCTGTCACCCGCAATGTTCAGACAATTTATAGAACAAAACAAGCCCTTCCGTGCTGCAGACTTTATCACTGGCGCAGGCTCTGTCTGGAGAACTGGTCCTCTGGTGGTTGGTTCCTACTCTTAATACGTTAGCTCAAATGTCATCCCTTTGGAGCCTGCGCTGACCACTCTGTCAGAAAGCCCATCGCTGAGTCCGCTTCTGTGGCAGTGGTGACCACCATCTATATCTACTTTGCTCATTTACTGTCATCACCCACGTGGGCAGAGGCTGCATCTGTGTAATTCACAGCTGTCTCCCCAGTACCCAGCACATAGCAGGTGCTCAGTAAATAACCGAATGGTGTTCCCTCAGCTACAAGAAGGGGGGTGTGGCCTCTGGGATGAAGCACGTGGAGACCAACACTTACGACATGAAGCGGCTGCTACACGTGAAAGGGAAGAGAAACATCAGGGCCACCGAGGTAAGTCCTGACCCTGTCTGTCCTGGGCCCAGGGCCTCTCCACCTAGCACCTCAGAACTCCTCCTAGTAACGTCTCCGTCTCCTCTGCAGGTGGAAATGAGCTGGGACAGTTTTAACCGAGGTGACGTCTTCTTGCTGGACCTCGGGAAGGTCATCATCCAGTGGAACGGCCCAGAGAGCAACAGTGGGGAGCGCCTGAAGGTGCAGCTCACTCCTCCTCCCGGCTCCCCTCTCTCCCTCGGTGCCCTTTCCTTCTTCCTTCCTCGCTGGCTCTTCCCTGCCCTTCAAGCCGGGACCCCTGCCTCTGAGTAGCATCTGCTTCAGAGACAAGCCAAGTGCGCCAGTCTGGGACTCAGATCAGATAACTCCTGTGTCTGGGATCCAGGCTGCTCCTCCAGAAGCTGAGTGCTTCCTTGGTCTTCTTTACAGGCTATGCTTCTGGCAAAGGATATTCGGGACAGGGAGCGAGGAGGCCGAGCTGAGATAGGAGTGATCGAAGGAGACAAGGAGGCAGCCAGCCCGGAGCTGATGAAGGTCCTTCAGGATACCCTTGGCCAACGCTCCGTTATCAAGCCTGCCGTCCCCGACGAGATCATCGATCAGCAGCAGAAATCAAACATCACATTGTATCAGTGAGTAGCTTCTAGCTGCTGGCTAGAAGCTGGAGTAGGGGGATGGGGTCCCCCAGAAACCAGGCACTTCTACTGGGCTCATTTGGGGTGCAGGTGCCTGGCTTCTTTCAGTCTTTTTAAAACGCAGCTTCTGCAAGGAGCTTAGTGTTCCCCACTCAAGGAGGCAGCTACCATCTATTCTTGTTAGCAACTCTTCCTGGTCTCTGGACCTTCCTTTACTTGGGTCTCTACGTGCCCAGGGATATGGATGGGATAATGTTCGGGAGAGAGAGACACAAAAATCTCCTCCAGAGAACGGAGTCCATCACATTTCTGTCTGCATTCAAGCCATGCCCGTCGTAAGAGGTCAAGCTCTACCCTGGCACGCCATACAAAGACAAAGCTAGGGAAACACGCAGCTGACAATGAGCAGCTTTGTAGAAGAGCTGAGGTAAGCCCGGTGATTCACGTCTCAGGCTAACCTCTCCCCTCTCCAGTGTCTCGGACTCAGCCGGGCAGCTGGCGGCCACCGAGGTAGCAGCGAGGCCTCTGGTGCAGGACTTACTGAACCACGACGTAAGTAGAGCTTGGGTGGGCGGGGCTTGGTGCAGCCGGACCTCGCCCCAGAGGCGGGCCTTCGGGAAGGGCCTTCCTTATGGTCTTGGACAGCTAACCACTTCTCTCCCTGACTGACTGCGTCAGGACTGCTACATCCTGGACCAAAGTGGAACCAAGATCTATGTGTGGAAAGGAAGAGGAGCCTCGCAGGCTGAGAAACAGACAGCCATGTCTAAAGCCCTGGTAGGAGCTACGGATGTGTAGTATTGTCCCCAAAATTGTCAGTAACACTTCACACGTGCTCAGAGGGCCACAAGGCACTAGTGTGTATAACATCGCAGTGACATATGTGGACTTCGAAGTCAGACAGACAAGCTGGGATTCAAGTCCAGGTTTGATGCCATCTCCTGGGGCTCTTGTGAGGATCAAATAACACTTGCAAAGTGCTCTGCACAGTGCCTGGCACACACATCTGCTCGATAAAGGTGGCTTTACTATTGAAGGGAATAGCCCACGTCAAGGTCACTGGCCCTGTCCTCAAGGAGCTTATGCTGTTGTGCAAACCCAGGCAGATGAACAAGCAGGATGCATGTGCAAAGCAAAAATTAGGCAAATGAGGGTGATACAAAGTCCATAGGGAACAGGATTGATGAAGGAACATAGTATAGAGGATCTTGCAAAAAAAAAGAAAATCAGTAACAATCATGACAGGACAACAAAGAGATGCCAAAATGTTCTGCTCAGTCCCTTCCTTGAGCAGGTAACTTGATACCTGGACAGAGGTGAGTCAGGATTTGGCTCTGACTCCTAGAAGGGAGCAATCCTACCAGCTGGCTTCAAAGGGGTGAGTCAGCAGCCAAGCAAAGAACCCAGTGCGTTCCCTGACTGACCTGCCTCTCGGCGGTGGGGGGGGGGGGGTGTCCACAGAACTTCATCAAGATGAAGGGCTACCCTAGCAGCACCAACGTGGAGACCGTCAACGACGGTGCCGAGTCAGCCATGTTCAAGCAGCTGTTCCAGAAGTGGTCGGTGAAGGACCAGACCGTGGGCCTGGGGAAAACGTTTAGCATCGGTAAAATCGGTACAGTTGCCCCTAGATCGCCTTCTCACTGCTGGGACTCTCCAGAAAGGCAGGCATACATGCTTTTCACTCACTTGGCTTCTCCTAACCCCTTCTCTGCAGCTAAGGTTTTCCAGGATAAATTTGATGTGACCCTGCTGCACAGCAAACCAGAGGTAGCAGCCCAGGAAAGAATGGTCGACGATGGCCACGGAAAAGTTGAGGTAAGCCCAGTGATTCACGTCTCAGGGCAGGCAGGGGGCACTGGCCCTCCTGGCTGCTCCACCACAGAGGAGGCGGCAGGTGATTCTGTGTCTGCTTTGTCTTCCTTTTCACCCCTGGCACCTCATTCTCTAGGAGTCTGCAGGGTTTCCCCACAATTCTTCAGGGAAGTGAAAGGTAGGTACCCAGTGTGCTATCAGTGACTCACCTGGCAGATATATTCAAATAGTCTCTGAGCCATGATGGGGATGCACCTGACCAGGGACAATCCAGTGCTCAGGATTCAAATCACGCAAATGTGATAAGCCCTCACCACTGGGAAAACAGCACCAGAGCAGGGGAGGGTACTCTGAGTGTATGTTAGCACCTCACCCACCTGGATTCTCTGCTAATCATGGCCCAGTTCCCTTCACGTGCTTCTCTCAGCTCTTGGAAATTGTGTCTCCTTCTATGCTCAGGTGTGGAGGATTGAAAACCTGGAGCTGGTCCCCGTGGAGTGCAAGTGGCACGGCTTCTTTTATGGGGGAGACTGCTATCTGGTTCTCTACACGTACGAGATGAATGGGAAGCCACATCACATCTTGTATATCTGGCAGGTAGGCCTGGGGCAGGCTCTCAGCTTTGGGTCCTGGCGCTTCCTCTGGCCACGGAGCTGGGGCCAGGGATAGCAGGGACCCATGGCACCCCTCTCACCACTGCAGGGCCGCCACGCCTCACAGGACGAGCTGGCAGCCTCGGCATACCAGGCGGTGGAGGTGGATCGGCAGTTTGACGGGGCGCCTGTACAGGTTCGGGTTACCATGGGGAAGGAGCCACGTCACTTCATGGCCATCTTCAAAGGAAAGCTGGTTATCTTTGAGGTGAGAGCCCTCAGCTAAAATTACAGTAGGGGGCTACAGGAGAGGAGAGGAGGGGTGGGAAGCGGGGCTGGGGTAGACGCAGATAAGAAGGGGAATCGCTCTAAGACACTGAAGTGAATCCCAACTGCCTAGGGCTTCAAGTCCAAACTACTGCCTAATTCGTGTTCAAGGTCTTTTATAATCTGATCCATATTACCTGTCCAGGGGCATTCCCCTCAGTTCCCTAACCTACACTCACTGCAGTCAGGTGGGTTTCCTCATCAGACCTCACATTTGCCATTTCGTTCCCTGTCCACTGCCCCGACCAAATGCGCCCCTCCAAATTCGAGTCCCACTTCTCCCAGGAAGCCCTGGCGAAGCACTACCAGGGATGTATGATGTAACGTGTTTGATATACACAAGTCTGTGGTCAAGTTCTAGCCTTGTCATTTACCAGCCAGCTTTCTAAGCCTCAGTTTCTCTACCTATACTGTGGGACAATAATACCTACTTCACAGAATAATTGTGAGGGTCCATAGAATGATGTAGGTAAGGCGCCAGCACCGAGGTCTCAGAATGAAAGCTAATATTGGCACCAGAACTCCAGCTCAGCCCGGCCTCTCCCAAGTAGCCCAGAAGCTCCTCCAGGGCAAAGACGGTGTCAGGCACATCCCTGTTCCCCACAAGGGCTAGCCCAGTGCTCCGCCCACACGGTGCACCTTAGATCCAGACTCTGCTTTTCTCCGTCTCTCTAGGGCGGGACTTCCAGGAAGGGAAGTGCCGAGCCTGATCCTCCAGCGAGGCTCTTCCAGATTCACGGATATGACAAATCTAACACCAAAGCGGTGGAGGTTCCAGCCTTCACCTCCTCCCTAAACTCCAGCGATGTCTTTCTGCTGCGGACCCAGACAGAGCACTACCTGTGGTACGGCAAGGTAGGACAGTGGGGCCCAGCGGTCACACCAGCCCCTCAGAGCCCAGCCCTGAGCCCACCCTCCTGTCAGCAAAGGCAATGGAACTAAGGAGGAAGCTGGAGCAGTCCTCAAAAAGAGCAGCTGTTCCCCAAGGGCCTTCAGAGGGACCGACAGCGCTCCCCACGATCAGGCCTCCACCTAGAAACTCACTAACAGCACTGCTCACACCCAGGAGACACTCCATAGACTTCTAAATGGATGGAGGCTGGACAAATCCATCTTTCCACACCAGTTTGGTGGATTGCAATAGGATAGGCATTAACAGTGAATAGAAACACTACAAATGTGATTTTTGCCAATTCAAAGTGCATCTGCATTAAAAAGCACTAAAATTGTTTTTACAAAAGAGGTTTGAACAGGAAAAGATACTCAACATCATTAGTCATTAGGGAAATGCAAATGAAAACCACAATGAGATACCACTACACACCTATTAGAATGACTAAACGAAAACTGATCATGTCAAGTGAGGGCGACAGGAGGAACAACGGGAATTCTCACACTGCTGGTGGGAAAGCAAGTGTGGCCTTTGGGAAACGATTTGACAGTTTCTTACGTGACATACACTTGCCGCATGACCCAGCAACCCCACTCCTGGCTATTTACCCATGTGAAATCAAAAACTATCTTCACACAAAACTCTGTACATGAATGTTCATACCACCTTTATTTGTAATCACGAAAAACCGGAAGCAGCTCACTGGGAGAATGGGAAATCAGACAGTGGCATACCCAGGCAGTGGGATACGACCCAGCCTCACAGAGGAACAAGCTGGGGATGCCCGCGACTGCAAGGGTGAATCTCAGATGCATTATGTTCAGGGAAAGAAGCCAGACTCAAAGGCCACATAGCGTATGACTCCACTAATGACATTCTGGAAAAGGCAAAGCTATCCTGATGGAGAGCAGATCAGTGGTCGCCAGATGTTAAGGATTCGAGGAGGGTCTGACTACAAAGAGGCAGCCTGAGGGAACTCTTTCCAGGGGTGAGGCAACTGTTCCGTATTTTTGTTGTGGTTGGTGGTAGCATGATTCTGTGCTTTTGTCAAGAGTCATAGAACTTATATGGCAAAAAGAGTGACTTTTCCTGTATATAATTTACAAAATAAATTTAAATTTTTTTCTCTAAAAATAATAATCAAAAGTAGGTGTTAAAATTCCAACTGAAGGCAGAACAACATCCACTGTGAGTTTCAGAGTCTAGTCCTGTCCTTCGCCACCACGCTGTGTTCTCCCCCGCCTCTCCCTCCGCCCAGCCCGCCCAGCACTAAAAGAAACCTATCTGTCTCCGGTCCTGAGGTACCGTGGCTTGGTAACTGAGCCTGGCGACACTGAGCTATTGATCCCAGAAGCTTCTCCCCCACATCATCATGCCCGTGTGTGAGTAACATCTGTGTTCTCCCCGCCCCACGTGCAGGGGTCTGGCGGGGATGAGCGGGCAGCGGCTAAGGCGCTGGCCGGGTTTCTCTGTGATGGCACCGAGAGCACGGTGGCTGAGGGCCAGGAGCCGGCTGAGTTCTGGGACCTGCTGGGAGGGAAAACTCCCTACGCCAATGACAAAAGGTACAGGACCACAGCATCCCTCGTGGCTCCCCCTGCCTTCCAGACTTGTGAACTGCACACGATTTCTAAACAGCTTGCTTCCTCTAAATGGACTGTACTGCAGACTGCAGCAGGAAATCCTAGATGTCCAGCCCCGTCTCTTTGAATGTTCCAATAAGACTGGCCGGTTCATTGTCACTGAGATCACAGACTTCACCCAGGACGACCTTAACCCAGGTGATGTAATGCTCCTGGATACGTGGGACCAGGTAAGACACAGCCAGAAGCTTGGAACAAATGACAAAGACCCTCTAAGTTTAGTCTATTTTTCGTGTAGTATCCCCCACACATCCCGGATAAACCCAGGGTACCCCAGACCACCCCCAAGCCAACCAAACGCTTGTCAGCGGTGACTAAAGGAAGGGTCTGCGTTTTGCCAGGGTTGGAGGGAATACAATGGTTTTAAAACTCACCACCCTGGGAATTTTCCCACTGTGCTCTGGGAAAATCAGAGCATCCTGTCTGCATGCACTCCATTCTCCCAGGACCAATTGCAGCAGGCTCCACACCCAGAGATATGGGCCTTTTAGGGAACAAAAGGATGTGAAAGAGACGTCTTCAAGGCAACCCCTCTGCCGTGTCCCATTTTCTTCAATTTGGCTCAGCAAACATACTCAGCACCTCCCCTGTTCTAATCACTGTGCTGGGCGTGGTGTCACCAAGGGAGAGGGCCTCGTCCTATCTCAGAGTTGGGGGTGGGGGGCAGACGCAGATACATCATTTTTTCTATGATGGAGGTACATACAAGGTGCCATGCAAGCACAAATTAGGGGCACTCAACACAGGTTAGGAGCTCAGAGAAGACTTTCTGGAGGAGACGGCTCCCAGGCTGAATCTCAGAGGATAAGCAGGCATTAATCAGGTAAAGCGGGCATTCTGTGCAAAGGAAAAGCAAGGCCGGAAATAGTCTAGTACACAGGGACTACAAATAATATTTTCAGAGCATAAGACAGAGTTAAAGAGCACCCTAGAGGTGAAGCTACAGAAGTGTGTGTGGGCCTTACCTGCCACGTCAGGAAGTTTGAAATTTATCCTGGGAAGCTGCTGAAATTTGAGCAGGTGAGTGACATGGTCAGACTGTGCTTTAGATAGATGACTCCAGCAAGTGTAGGAGAGTGAGATGGGGTGAGAAAAAAGAGAAGACTGTAGGCAGACCATCGTCACAGTCCAGTAAGAGCAGCTGCAGGACCACACAGGGGAGGGGCAGCGGAGCAAGGATGCAGGGAAGGCAGCAGATTTGATAAAAGCATAGGAGGTAAACTGGCCAAGGTTGGTGTGTGGAAGGCATGTCGGATGACTCCAACATTACTGCCTTAGGTAATTAGATAGACACCAAGAATGGGGACCCAGACACAAGTTTAGAAAAGAAGAGCTACACTTTGGGGGTGCTGTATTTGTGGTGCTTTGAGGCAGCAAAGGGAAGGTGTTTTGCAAGAAGTTGGATTCGGGTGGCTGAAGTTCAGAGAGAGAGAGAGATCAGTACTGGAGATGCAGATTTGGGAGATCCATGTGGCAATTAAAATCACAAATCAAGATGATTCTGAGAAAACCTTTCTGTGCTGAGGCTGTGAACTGCTGAGGGGGAAGACAGGGCAGTACGTATGATCTACTACTTGGTCCTTGGCCTGAGCGCATTAACAGCATTCAACCTCTCCCACAACAGGTGTTCTTGTGGATTGGGGCTGAGGCCAACGCCACAGAGAAGGAGCGAGCGCTTGCTACAGCCCAGGAGTACCTGCTCACTCACCCCGGCGGCCGAGATGCTGGCACGCCAATCCTCATCGTTAAACAGGGCTTCGAGCCTCCCACCTTCACAGGCTGGTTCTTGGCCTGGGACTCTCACATTTGGAGCGTAAGAACCGAGAACGGGGTGGGGGGCGTTCTTACTGCCAGTGCACTCAGCACAAAGCGCTCCGTGGGAAGGCAGGGTACTCTGGGGCTGGGTCAACCCAGGACCACATTGCCCTGTTCCGTCTCCCCTCCCTACTTTTTACTTTCCTTCTCTTTCCCGCCCACTACACCACTAAGTCCAGTTAGAGAATTCCCAGCTTGTCTCAGGAGCAAGCAGTGGGTAAAGTAACAAAGTTCATGAAGTACATCCACACACATTATTTTGAACTTTACATCCTGATAACTACTGCAAACGTTGTTTCCTAGGTCACAGATGAGGAAGCTTAGAGAAGTTCTTTGTCTAAAGTCACAATTAGCCCAGTAGGAAGAAGACGGTTTTTCTGATCCCTGGTCAACTGCTGTGCCTTCAGTGTGCAGGACTGAGGGGCCACTAGCAAGGAATGCAGATCGTGTTTAAGCACCTTCCAACCCTGCACAGACCCAGAAGGGGGTTTTCTTGTTTGTTTGCTTGTTTATTGTGGGGGAGGTAGCTAGGTTTGCTTATTTATTTTTTTGATGGAGGTGGTGGGGATTGAACCCAGGACCTCATGCATGCTAGGCATGCACTGTACCACTGAGCTATATACCTTCCCCCTGATTTTCATTTCTGCTTATCCCTGAAATGTCTTCTGATTCCCTGGCTCTTTTGCTTCTCTCGAGACTAGGCCGGAGATGTCCCTTCTCTATAAGCACCATCTCATCCTGTGTCTTCTATCTCTTCTTCTCAGGCAGGGAAATCATACGAACAGTTAAAAGAAGAGCTGGGAGACACTGCTGCTATCATAAGAATCACTGCTGTGAGTTTCTTGGAGGAGCAAGTCACTCAGACAACCAGAGCCAGAAAGGAACCGCAAATGCTACCAATGCCACATGGGCGAAGCCCTCTCATGTCCTTCTCAGTATCACCCTGGTTGTCTAATTTGATATGAAGATTGTTTTAATCAGTAGAAAAGCAGGTCTCAGAGCCAAGTTCCTTATTTTACTGCCTTCCAGAATTTAGAACAGACTTGCTGTTTAAAAAAAAAAAAAACAGCAGAAACAAAAACAAATTTTATTATTCAACTCTGTCATTCAGAGCAGATTAAATTTACTGGCAGTATTTTTCAGAAATAAGCTTCTAACCCAAATAATAAATTTATCAGTTTCTGACAGTGGCATCCCCAGAAACTCAGGCCGTAACCCCTATTTTAATGCCTAAAAGAACTGGAGCGTCTGGCCAGGAACCTTTAACATCAGGACAAGTGCCTGGTACCACTGTCCAAACCATCAGGCAGTTTTGTCCTTTCTGTTCTACAAACTCAAGATTCCGAAGCTAATGGCAATGTAGCATCTTTAAAATGCACTCAAGAGAAGTATGACTTCAATTTGAAGTCATTTGAAGGCTGGAAATGTAGAGCCTAAGTACCAAGAGAAAGGATGTGATCACAGTATTTAAATGAGGTTTAAGCACAGCATTTATGCCAAACTGGCTATACAGGATTTACCTTAGACTTGCTGAATCAGCTTCCCAAGAAAGACCCCCATATCTGAATCATCTAGATTCCCAGATGATTCTGACATGCAGCCAGTTTTGGGGACTCTTGTTCTAAAAGATGATTATAAAGTGTGAAGTGGTAAAAACCATAATGTTAAATATTATACACACAGAACTTCAACTGCACACACTTAAACAGTCTTTTTTCCTGTGTTTATGCTCTTATCTTCCCTAGGGCATGAAGGACACAACCCTCTCCCTGAATTCTGAGCCAAAATATTACCCCATAGAAGTTCTGCTGAAAAATCAGAATCAGGAGCTGCCTGAGGATGTGAACCCTGCCCAAAAGGAGGTGAGTGACTGAGGGAACTGTCTGATGTAAGTGGAGCTCTCCATGAGCAAAACACCGTCCCTGTAAATGGCCAGGACAGATCTGGAACACAGTAAGCACTCAGGAGATATCTGAACTACCCAGGAGCTCAAGCCCCAAACCCAGAGCTCCTTCTTGATCCTTTTTCCTCTCCTCTGGCATCAGCCCATCAGCCAGCCTCCATCCACTGCTCTCCATCTTTCTGCTGCCAGTGTGGTCCAGCTGTCATGGACCACTTCAACAGTCTCCCAGCTGGTTTCCACCCCAGTCCCTACAGTCTGTTCCCCATATAACAACCAGTGGGCTTCTAAAACAGAAGACATTTCTCTATTTAAAACTGCTCAAATGGCTTCCCACTGTACTTAGAAAAGAATCCAAAGGCTTTTTGGTGGCCGTCAAAGCCCTGTACAGTCTGGCCCTGCCCACCTCTGATTGCACCTCACAGACCACTACCCTCTTCACTTACCATCTGCCAGCCAGAGGCTGCCTTTCTGTTCCTTGACCATGTCTGTTTCAGCCTTTGAGCCTTTACACTTCCTATTGCTTCTGCCTGAAAAAAACATTTTTCTCCCATTTGTTCACCATCACAGTCTCAGCTTTTCAGCACCAAAAATGGTGCCTGGTAGATCACAGGCACTCATTAAGTTTTGGTTGATTGAATTAATATATTCATGTTGACTGACTTTTTTCCACCTGGAAGGGGAAGGGTCTCTGGATTTTCCACAATGTCTTATCTAACCAAGTCTTAAGTATCTGGACTACAGCTTTCCTGAAAACAGAGGCCATATCTTAATGATTTTACTTGGACAGAAAATACTCACTAATCAATAAATAAACGTTAGAAGTTTATGCTCTCAACAAGATCTACCTGATCTTGCATTTGAAAATGTCTGGATAAGAGTGGCTGATAAGCAAGGAAAACCATCACTCAATTTAGTTCTTCATTCAGCCAAAGTCTAACGTTTAGAATTCATACATAATGTATAACCCATTCCTTGTCCTTCTGGCAAGAAATGGGCACCAGGTGGGACTGTGAGAACAGAGAATCCAGTCAGCGCTTCCACAGGCCAAGGTGGGAGTCCACAGGCTAAGTAATCCTCCAATGAATAATTTAAGTCTATTACAGACTTTCTGGAAAATTCATTCTACTTCACCTCAAGAAACTCCCTGGGACTCTCTCAGCCCCACTCTCCCCACTCCTTTAGCATTGACAGGTGCCATGTCTCCCTTCTAACTAGAAACTCTGTTTTCGCTCTTAGAATTACCTCTCTGAACAGGACTTTGTTTCTGTGTTTGGCATCACAAGAGGGCAATTTGCTGCTCTGCCTGGCTGGAAGCAGCTCCAGATGAAGAAAGAAAAGGGGCTTTTCTGAGGCAAGAAGGCATCTGCCTATTACAAGATCACAGAAGACAGCAGATAGTGCCAGTATCAGGAAAGAATTTATCTACTAATTTTTCCCTAACATCCAGCTGCTTAATGTAGATGTAGTAGGGTCTGCAAATCACAGCATGGTCTCCATTTCTCTCATTCCTGCAATCCTTAGTTGTTATATGCCTAGAATGTTAACACTGACTTTGTGGTTTTTGTGGCCTTCTGGCTCAAGCCTCAGCAGAAAGCACTAAAACTGCATGAATCTGGAGAAGTCAAAAGTAAGAGAACAAAAAAACTAAGTTTTAAGTGTTTAATATTGGGGCAAGAACCTAAGTTTGCTTTAACTTTTAAGATCGATATATTGCCTATTTAACCCACAAATCACTGAAGTTATTCACACATATACCCAAAGTCAAAATCTAAATGCTCAGATCTAAATGTGCGAGAGATTTTTAAATTTTCAAATAAAAATGCCTGTATTAGCAAATGGAAGTCCTTTCAGTATTCTGGGTCTGCCTGTTATGGTAACTATTTTGTTATGTTGGGAGAAATGTCTCAAACAGGGAAGCAAAGAGGCACTGCTGAATGAGCTCTCTGGATAACTGGAATTCCTGTTTCTGGCACAAGAATGCTGAAATCTGCCTTACAGCTGTCCAGGAAACCTCAGAACCCACCCATCCACACCCCACTATCCAGAAGAGAAACAGGGCTATGTGTTATTAATTTCAGTAATGAGGCCAGAACCAGTGTGTGTACCACTACAGAGAGCCTTCAAAGCACGCTACAGACATCAACACATGAACCACATTTTCCAGGCAACTCCAAGTTTAAGTCAACAATTCCAAAGGAATCCATGTGGCACAAGTAATGTAACCAGGGAAGCTCCAGGATGGAAGCACAGCCGAAAGCATCACAAAGCAAAGCCGAAGAAGAGAGTTCTATGTCACAGGAGGAGCAGGCTAGAAGGGGCTAGATGTGTTAGGGGCACCGTCATAAATCTGTGTTGAAGCAGCAGCAGGCAGCTGGTAATGCCTGTTCTTCCAGACGCTCAGTCACTTCAAGAAGGCCCACCTGTTGTTTTCTAAAACCCTCACAAGTCTAGCACAAAAGAGCTGGACCAGCATTATGCAAACGAGGAAAACATGCTACTTTCTTTATTGTATAACAATTCTATTTAATGACTTTACCCACGAAGTATATAATTTCATTACGAACTCAAATGAAAAACAAATTCTGGGTGTGAAGAGGCTTAGGAAATAACTTCTGCTTATAATGATGTCCGGAGTTAAGAATAAACATTTCCTCCTGGGCCTAATATCTCTGGAACCTACTCGGCCTCCGCTGCCTCGTCACCTTCTCCACATTCAAACCGCACAAAGTCTACTACAGACACTCCCTGGGGCTGCACATACTGACCCAGTGTGATGGAGGGGTCCAGCAAGTACGGCTGGGACAGCATCTTGGTTTCTGCCTCTCCCCCAGGTTCATCATCCAGGGAGCCCACAGAGAGAGGGGCCATGCCCACCACGTGCTGCCCAAGGCGGCGGCCAAGGTCTTCAAGGTTTGCTTTCCGCTCGGACGTCTCGCAGACGACCAGGGCCCCGTACTTCCCCAGCACCAGGTTGTGGAGCGAGGGGCTGTGCATTGCCCCGTGGACATAAGAGCCAACATAGAACCCAGCTGGCACCTTCACCCATGCAGCTCGTTTAAGAGTCATGTTTTCTCCCAGTTTCCCTATAAAAGAGCAAAAACAAAAAACATGCTTCTAGAATATGATGCCGGCAGTAGTACCAAAATATGCACAGAGACGGCCAAGTTTGGGACACAGTCCTCCGCACTGACACTGTGGATATGCTATAAGATGGAGAGAGACCATTTTCAGTTTAAAGAGGAAAAGGGGTTTGGGGGAAATGGCAAGTGCTTTATAGAGCACCAACTACGTGCCACGCTGGTACTTAAAAACACAGGCTCCAGGCTCACACGGACCCTGGACTGCAGTCTCACCAGCCATATGACCTCACGCAAGGAACTTAAGCACATAACCCCATTTACTAATTTATTAAGCCCTCATTTCCTCATCCGTAAAATGGAGATGATACACTTAAAACAACCTGAAAGCAGGATTATTGAGAGAAATAAATAAGGTAAGATATATAAAAGCACTTACTACAATATCTGGCACATGGGGAGCACTGCCATCTGGCTATCATTACTACATTAAACTCAGGCTTAGAGAGCTTAAGTAACCCGCCCAAGGCTACAGAGCTAATATATGGCAGAGCTGGAATTAAAACTCAGATCTGACTCCAAACCAATTGTCTTTTCCCACCAAATTACCATCCCTCCCAAAATACCACCATCACTGACACAGGCAACTCCTTATCATCCACTGTATCAGGAAAAAGTTTACCACTAAAAGCCCCAGAAAATCCAAAACCCTACGTCATCTGATGGCTTCAACTTCCCCTCATTAAAAATAAAGATAACATTTAACCAAAAGTGGCTTCCAGCTTCCCGCTTTCTCTCAGGATGCTATCCCCTCTACAGAAGTCCAAATAAGCCAAAACGTAGGGAGGGGTAGGAGAAGAATCAAAGGGTCTGGGTGTAGATCCCAGCATTAGCCACAGTTAGCTCTAACAGTCATAAAAGGGGAGTATCAAGAAATCTTAAAACAGCTCAAAGCATCTACGCAGTAGTTAATTCCCAGAAATTGACAAGTTTGAAACACCCAGTTCTTCCAGAATTTCTTAATAAGTCCCATACACAGCTGTCTGCCTGGTTTCTCAACAATGACTCACTGAAACATCATGCATACTTTAGATGACCTGATAAACACAGGACTGATGCGGTGACTGGAAGTGCCAGATGAGCAGTAAGTTCCCAGCAAGCCCCCAGCCCAGCCCTGCTCCGCTCCTTCCGTCAGGGACATATACAAAGAAGGCAAAATCCCCGCTACTCCCACCACCATGATCCAGATACAGTTTCTGTAGCCAGCAGGTTCTGAAATGGACTTTCACACATTTAGGATCAGATTTTTTTATGAGGTCAAAGTCCTAAACATGATGCCCCAAAATATTCCTGGATTCCTTCATAAAGAAGGTGAAATGACTTGAAATGGACTATTTCCTCCATAGCATATACAGCAGTGGTCAACCAGAAGTCAAAAGGCCAACGCTGCCTAAAGACATGCTTTTTTTTGGTCAGCACAGTGATGCCTGCTAATTTGAGTTAGTTGAAAACGGCTAAAAACTAAGATCTTTCATACAAAGCTAAATTATTTTAAAGGAATTTTAAAATTCTGATGAGCCTGGGGTTTTCCGCCAAGGTAACAAGTAGCTTGGTTAACAGTTTCCTTCAGCAGAGTGTGAGCTTTCCAGGGTGCCCATAACTCACTGATATCTGACATACTACCCACTTCTCACATTCATATTATCTGACCCTTAAAGGAACATGAACTTGCAATTCTTGATCTAGTTTGGAGGAACACCAAAGATACCAGGAGATCCAGTTCTTAATTTCCAGTTTCCAGATCCTTACAAATACTCACCAATTGCTAAGGCCAGCTGATCCTTAAGAGCACCTTCTCTCTCAGGCCCAGCTGGAAGCTCAGAGAGCTCAGAGGAACTCAAGAAGCCCTAAGTGCACAAAGAAAATGAACATAAGTCAGTTCTGTATAACTCAAATTATTGAGACTAAGCAAAAATATAGCCTATTTCTCAGAAAATGATTTAAGACAACTAAGTATAAATAGATAATGTTGTCATTAAGCCAAGAACATTAAAAATTGATTAACAGTTCCATTTTTATAAATATTTTATTCCATTACCACACCACCCCCAATTCCATCCCAACCCCAGCCTCCAGCCTCACTTCTTAGAATGCACTTTCCTAGAAATCAGGAACAATATTTTCACACAATCATAAAATATTAAAGCAAAAGGTCTGTAGATTGTTGGTAGCATAAACAATGGTGCAGATCCAATGTCAGGGAATTGGACAACAGCTAACAAAACTGCACACACTTTTATCTTTTGACCCTGCAATTCTATGTCTAGGAACTAACCTCAGTACACTTCCAACAATATAAAAGTACACATGCACAAAATTATTCCTTGGGCAATTATTTCTAATCATAAAGTATTAGAAAGTCTAAATGCCCAAACATAGGCAGACCGGTTGAAGAAACTATGGTACAGAAACACAATGGAATACCATGCAGCTGGAAAGAAAGAAAAAGATGAGCTCCATGAGCTGCTATGGGGTATTTCCAAGACACATTAAGTGAAAAAAGCAAATTAAAAGGATACATACAGGGAGGTGGGTATAGCTCAGTGGTAGAGCACACACTTAGCATGTGCAAGGTCCTGGGTTCAATTCCCAGTACCTCCTCTAAACATAAATAAATCAATCAAATTACCAACCCCTCCCCAAACAAAAACAATCAAAGAAAAAAAATGAGATACATACTTATTTTTTTTTACCACCATTTGGGTAATAAAGAAGTATTTGTGTATGTGTACACACACACACACACACACACACACACATTTCTGCAAAAAGGATAACCAGAAACCAATAAAGCTGGTTACCTACAGGAGTGACTAGGAATGGGGCAGAAGGGAGAGAAGAGGAAGTGAGACTTCTGTGTGTGTGTATTAGCTTTAACTTTCAGAACCTTGTGATGTTTTACATATTCAAAAATAAAATTAACAAGGATTTGGGGTGAAAATGAACACTGACGAAACAGAAACAAAGATTCTAATTGTATTTCAAAGAAATAATATAACCTGAGAAGGGAGGAAAAACTAATCCAAGTTACTTTTGATACTGTCCTTTGACCACATAGCTTCTACATACAGACAAAAAGGACATCAAGGAAATCTTGAACTCCTTAGCAGGTTTGTTGTTTGCAGCGGTCAGGGACAGCAACTCTGAAACAAAGTGCGTACTATACAGCAAGTAAGTAAGTAAACATACTGAAATTGCTAGGAGCCAGTGTATTCACTGTGAGAAGAGGAAAGAAGGAAGATACAAATACAGGATGGGGGAAGGAAAGGAAGAAGCCAGTGGTAGAGGATTAGAACTGAAACACACATACACACACACACACACACACACAATTTCCCAGCTCTGCTGAAAGAGCAGGGCCCCAGTGATATCACAATAGAATCAAGCACACCTAATGTCCAGATCTTGGTTTCTAAAAACCATTCCCTCACTGAAAACAATCAGGACTCCTTGGAGAAATGACAAATTCCATGATTGGGGCAAGGAAAGTACGACATAAGCCCAGAATATCTTGTTATGCCAAAAAGTAAGGAAATACTCAAAAAATAATGAGACTATATCAAAAGGATAATGGAGCCAGCTTGCATAGGCTTGGCTTGT
Organism: Vicugna pacos; assembly: GCF_048564905.1. Lineage (NCBI taxonomy): Eukaryota > Metazoa > Chordata > Mammalia > Artiodactyla > Camelidae > Vicugna > Vicugna pacos. The sequence continues at coordinate 5,522,731 of NC_132998.1, forward strand.
ATTGGCCAAATCCAGGGATAATTTAAGCATTACAATGACTAATGGATTACATAATGATTTATAACCTATTGTATAAAATAAGAATCTATGAGTCAATGCTGCTAGTAAGTAAATCCCTAAATAAAGGGAGAGAAGAAGAGAAGTGTCCTTCTTACAACAGAATGCCAACTAACAGAACGCATGTGAAAGAAACTGTAAGGGCTAGAAAAACAACCATCACGCAGCATCATAGTAAGAACCTATCGGACAAGAAGCATCAAAGGACACTAACACCTTATGGGAAAAGTTTCTTGGGGAACTGGATGTCTACATGGTCTCAAAAAAATCTCCTATACAGATAACTTATTAATTACAAAAAGGAATATAGCAAGTTTACAGTGGAGAAACCTGGCAGATACTACCTAAACCGAGAGATCAAAATTAACACTATCAATAACAGTACCAACAGTCCCATCCTCCTCTGCCTCCTGATGGGATGTTCTGAGAAAAATACAGGATAATTTATTTAATATTCCTACGAAAGTCCACATTCTGAATCTAAATATGAAGAAACATCAAACTCAGAGTGAAGGAAATTCTACAAAACTGTCCTGTACTCTTCAAAAATGTCAATGTAATAACAAAGGCTCAGGAGCAAAGAAAGGAGACTAAACAGACATGACAACTCACTGTATCACATGATACTGGACTAGATCCTGGATCAGAAGAAAAATTGCTAGTTGGCAAAATATCTATATTATATACTATATAAATAAAAATATATCAAGGTAAAAATGTGATCACTGTACTGTGGCTACACAGGAAAATGTCCTTGTTTTTAGGAGAGACATGCTGAAGGGATAAAGGGTCCTAATGTCTGTGACATATTCACAAAAGAATTTTTAAAAAGTGGTAACAATAATATGTATATAAAAAGTGATAAAGTCAATAAAGCAAAATGTTAACAAATGGTGAATCTAGATAAAAGTACACTGTGGTGTATTATAAAATACTGGCAACTTTTCTGCAAATTTGAATTTTTTTTCAAAATAAAAGTTAAAAAAAAAATAAAGATCAAAAGGGAAAAAAATTAGTAAAGCTAAAAGGGGCCGAAGTCCCTTGTTACAGATAATGAAACAGAGGTACAGTAAAGTAAGTGAATAGCTCAGGATTACAAGTACTAAACACAGAAAAAAACTGTTGTAAGTAGTTGATTCATTCTGCCTTGACAATAAGGATGAATCAAAGACATACCGATATAATTCCTTCCTTGATCCCTCTATGGACAAGAATATGCTTACTCTCCTAAACTGTGCCTTCACTAGTATCTGTATTTAGAAATCTTTTCCCACAGCAAAAAAAAAAAAAAAAAAAAAAAAAAAGTGACAATAAATATATGTATGTTCATCTGTAACTGAAAAATTGTGCTCTACACTGGAATTTGACACAACATTGTAAAACGATTATAACTCAATAAAAAAAAAGTTAAAAAAAATTAAAAATTTTAAAAAATTTAAAAAAAAAAAGAAATCTTTTCCTCAGGCCAGTCCAGATTTCTGAATACAAGGCTTCACCTGATTTGATGGACTCTGTCCCACTGGCATTCATTCATTCGTGCAACACAGATTTAATGAGACCCAACCAAGTGCTGGATGCACTCCTCTTTCACCAGAGACACACTAGTGAAAAGACAAATTTCCTGCATCACGAAGCTTACAGTCTACTGGGGAAGGCAGACAAGACATAAATAAAATAAGAATATAATCTATAAATACTGTAACAAAATTTTTAAATGAAGTAAAATAAGAGGATAGAGCAACAGGAGGAAAGGTACCCCTCTCCAGAGAGATAACACTTAAGCAGAGACATGAAGTAAGGAAGTGAGATATGAGAATGTCTGAAAAAAAAGGAACAGCAAGGACTCTGAAGGGGCAGAACAAACCCAGCATGTTGGAGATAACCCCAAAACTCACTTTACTGTACGTGGAGAGTTGATCCTTTAGGCTCTGACAATGCAAAAGGGTCCCCAGCGCTACTTGCTGGACCAACTGTTGAAATTTTAAATTTCTTGAAACAAAATCTGTCTCACAGTTTACCTGTGGGAACAAGTTGATGTTGCTGTATAAGCTGTTCACTGACAGTTCCAAAAGTGCCTTAAACTAAGGTATTGACAGAAGAAGGAGACTTAACAAACCAGAAATAAGTGCCTCTAGGATTTTAAAGCTACAGTTCCTCTACTAGCTTGAGGCCAGAAACTGAATGAAGTGATTCCTTCTGTGCAAATGAGTTAACAATTTCCTGCACGTTCAGAGGATGGTTCACTGATGTCCCCAAAGGATGGCTACAAGTTCGCCACTTGCCTGTGGCCGCATGCCATAGCCACCTCATTCTCCAGGCTCCTCCAATGCTGGTTTTGTTACCAGCTTGTTTATCTCTTCTCTCGCCCTCAACTAATCCACATCTGATTCTTCATCAACAGGGGCCCCTAAACCTCCTCTAAAACAGCTACTCGCTGTCCATCAACTATTAGTGTAATTCCTAGCTTTAAAATCTAACTGTTTCAGGAAAGAATCAGTGACAAAGTATAAGGCCACACCGGACTCACATTTAGCAGTAATGTTCTAGGCTACCAGGCCTTTTCTCATCAACAGCCTGTGCGTTTCCACACTTAAATGAATCCATAGCTAATACTCGGGGTCTCACAGGTTTAATTCTAACTTCCTTTTATGGTCCTCAAACACTCTTCTTTGCAAAGCACCTACCACAAAGCCTTCCACCCCAGGGACAGCTATTCCTGGTATCTGCAATTCTGACAACCCACCTCTACTAACACACTCGTGTTTCCTTCCTGCAGCAACCCAATCAGTCCTTCTTTAGTCTTCCTCCCATGGAGCTTGGCAGCTTTACTCCAGCCCTCCTTCTGGGCCTGCTTGTGGAGCCAGCTCTCGGCCTATAAATTAAAAAGAAAAAAGGCAGACAACAAAGGCACAGAATTTAGAACTAAACAGGGCTCTAAAATATGCGCAGGTTCCCCAATTCTTTCTCCTTCTCCTCAACCCTACAACAGAAACTAAAGTAATCTATAATTTATTGGCTGGCCTACTACTAAACGCCAAATACAAGACATCGTGCCTGGTGCTTTGGATATGTTTAATCTTCACAACCACCCTCTGGGGCAGATAGCAGATACAAAAAAGAACAATGCAGCTCTGAAAGATAAAGGTGTCCAAGGTCACAGGATCCCTCTGAGGGCACCACGATCTGAGTCTTGGTGGGTCTGACTCCAAAGCTCCCACAAGCCCTTCCAGCTCCAAGCAGCAGGAAACAGCACAGTAGTCCTGCGTGGAATAGTTAGTTAACCCTGGGATCCTCAGTCAATTACTTCCAAATAGGTCAGAGTCAAAGGATGAGACTGTCACTGAAGTCAGAATAGGATTCTGTCGTTATGGGTCCCTGGTCAGCAGGTCTGACTTCTATGCGCCCCAGAGCGACCTCCCGCAGAGACAGGTCGTCGGGCCCTAGGACCCCGCCCCGCTCCCCTGCCCTTCCTTCCCCACACCTGCTTGAGATCCCCGCCACAAGTCTCCAGAGCTTTCTTGCAGTTTACAAAGGAGTAGCCAGTTTTCCGCCGCAGCTTCATGAGGAGCTCCTTGCTGGAGGCCGAGGACGACAGCCAGGGCCCAGCGTGAAACGTGTGCCATGGCTGCGGCGACTGAAGCAGAAGGGGCCCCGCCTGCAGGGGGTAAGAAGAGGGGTGAGAAGCAGGGGGCATCCAGGCGCTCCGGGGGAGGCGGGGCACGTCGGCCGGGGGGCGACCTTCGGAGAGACTGGGGCTCAGAGAGCGGGGGGAAGGCAGCGGGACCGCGAAGAGGCGCCGAAGTCGGGGAAAGGCGGGGAGAGGGTGGGATGGAGCACAACGGACGCGAGGGAAGGGAAGGGCGCGTGCCCGGCGCACGGGAGGCCCGCAACAAAGGCAGGACGGGGCCGGGGCCGGGGCCGGGGCCGGGGCCGAGAGCCCTCACCGGGCAGCTCCCGGTCCGTGCGGCCAGGCAGAGGCGCCACGACCGCAGAAGCGACATCTCTCTGGTGGCGGTACACTGTCGCCGGCCGGCGCGCCGGTGAGGCCACGGGCCTACGGCGTGGCGGCGAGGCCAAACTTCCCCGCCGGACCGCGCCAAGCGGGGACGGCGCCACCTGCTGACCGGAGGCGGGGCGCGTTTGCCTCCCCAACGTGGCTTATAAGGTAAAATAACAGAAACCATGAGACAGAGTTGTCGCCAAATAAGCATACAAAACACGTGGTAACACTTTATGTTTATTTCTAATGCGCTTTCGTATTCATTATCCATTTATGACTCACGAAAAACTTGTGAGGTAGGAGGGTGGGTTCAGAAGTTTGGCCAAGCCCACCTAGGAAGGTTGGGGGGAGTCCCTCCAACAAACCAAGCAAATATTTGTTGAATGAACAGAAATCTTTGTTGAACACCAATTGTGTGCCAGGAACTGTGCTAGGCTTCAGAGAATGACAGAGAAGTAAACCGTAGCCCTATCCTCCAAGGTCATCTAATGGTGAGAAAATAGGGAGCAGGCACATGATCACACAAGGCAAGTCCCACAAGATGAACAGTTAAAGGATCTCAAGGGAGAAAGAAATCATATTCAAACAGGAGGCTCAGGAAAGGCTTTTTTCAGGAAAGAGGCTAAGACTAATAAAGATTTTGATAGGTAGGAATTGCACTTTCAGGCAGGGAATCACCAAAAAGAATGAAGGAAGAAGTCAGGGAATTTTGGTCTGGATTTAGGGAACAAAGAGTAGACCTTTTGTAATTTGGCCAGAGGTTGCAATACATGTAGGAAACCAGTAGGAAATGAAGTCGAAGGGTAATTTGGGATCATATGGGATAGACTGAGTACTAAGCAGGAGAGCTTATTCTTGCTTCTCTTGGCAGCAGCAGAAACTAATCAGAGCTGATTTTGGAAGATCGCAAGAATTTATAAAATGGTTTGAAGGGTAATGAATGGAGGCCAGGAGGCCAGAGGAGGTGATGTGTGGCCCAGGAGTAGGTAAAGAGAGCCCTATCGAGAGGTCCCACAGTGGGAGGAGAAAAGAGGTGAAGGCAAAACACATTAGGAAGGGAGGACTGGTGGGGCTTGGAAACTTAAAGAAAAATCAAAGAGGAGAGCCTGGTACTTAGTGATCAGGGCTTCAACTCCAAAAAAAGATGATGGAGCTACTGTTCAAAGGACAGCTCTGCTGTCTATCCCCAACTTCAGGGCTGGGAGGACTTGACCCAATTAGAGCCATGGTCCCAGCAGAGTCTATCTCTAGGAGCAAGAGGTTGGTGGCTTGAGGTTTCTTGCTTCAGCCACCCAGTAAAAGCCTGAGTTCTGTGGATGCAGAAGGGATCTTTAATGCTCATTTCTTTCCCTTTAAAGAAAAAAAAAAGTCCAGTACAATCTGGGGGGAAAAATCCATTCTGTATAAAAAGACAATAGCAGAACTAGAAGGGACTGTGACCATCTTTCTGCAGCCACTGCTCTCACATCCCATTTACCTTCCCCCCTTAAAATCTTGGCTATCATCTCACCTTCCTCCGCTGAGAACAGGAACTGGGAACTTCCTCTGCACTCTAAGCCAGTACAGCTAGGGCTCTAGTATTCCTAGCAAGCAGCTCCCCTCTGCACCTGCCCAAGAGTATCTTGAGAAACAAAGAGGGCAGGAGAAAAGACTGAGGCAAGGGAAATCCATCCTTTTTGATCCTTATGTTTATGGCTTTGGAGATATGGCAGTTCCTTCATTAGAAGAAGGGGTTCAGAGGAACGGAAGGGTGACGTCAGGCAGGCCTTGGTTCCCTGTGCCTGGCCCTATAGATGTTGACATTCTCATCCTCATCCCGCTGGACCAGCTCCAGTTGGAAATGCTGGGGCAGGAGGTGCTGAAAGAAGCTCTCTGTCCCGTGTTCCTCTCTCATCTTGGAAGCCAGATAGATGGTACCGTGGGGCCCGCACAGGTGTTGGAGGGTCCCCAGCAGCAGCGGGAAGGTGGACTCCAGATACACGATATCAGCCCCCAGCACCAGGTCATAGTCTCCAGGGAACATATGCTGGTCAATCCCCCAGGACAAGGTGCGGACCTGGGCCCGGCCTCCAGCCGGCACATTGGCCTGGACGTTGCCCTGGATCTGTTCTAGGGCCTGGGGCAGGTCAGTGATGGTAACATCCCCCCCTGAGAGAGAGGAAGGAGGAGAAATGCAAGTCAGAGGGACAAACCAAGGGTTTTCGGCTCCTGCCCAGAAGGTCCAGAGAACTCGGGACCTACGGGATAATGTTTTGACAGCCCAAAGTCCGCACTTTAGATTTTAGTTGCCCTAACCTCAACCTCATCCACTACCATCTCATTACTCTACATTCTACAACATCAACATTCTCTCTGAGCTAATCTTCAACCTCTCTGCCCAACACACAACAATCAGATGTCAGCAGAAGCCTGGGCAGGACTAAGCTGGAGTGGGCTGTGCACCCACCCCCTACTGACACAAGCCAGCCTTCATGGGTCTGGAAAGCTTCCCAGAAGACATGACCTCAGCAAGCCGTAAAGGACAAGGAGGAGTTAGTCAGGTGGAGCTTTCCAGGCAGAGAACAGAGAGTACAAAGTCCCGGTGGTGAGAGAGCCCGGCATATTGAAGGAAGGCTGAATCCCAGAGGATGTGGAAGGGAAGAGAGAAGTGTCAAGACGAGAGAGTAAAGAGGAAAATGACTATGACATGCTAAGGAGATTCAGGCTTGTCCCTGAGGGGGACAATAGGTTTTACAGGTAGAAGCGGAGAGTGAAAGTGGTTAGATGAGGACTTCAGAAAGCTTCATTCATGCAATAAATATATGTACTGAGCATCAACTAAGTTCTGGGGATACAGTGGTGAGCAAAACAGAACTTTAGCTTTCCTTGAGTTTTTTTTTTTAAACAGGTAAAACAGATTTTAATTATTTACTTTACTTAACCTACTATATCACAAATAGTATCATTAACATTAAATCAATATAAAAATATAGTAATGATATTAATATTATAGTAATATTAGTAATGATAATGATATTAACCCCTGATCAGATACAGGGTTTGCAAAAATGGGAGAAACATTTTGTAGATTGCCTTTTCTTTTTGTTGATGATTTTCTTTGCTTTGTAGATACTTTTTAATTTGATGTAGTCCCACTTGTCTATTTTTGCTTTTGTCACCTGTGCTCTTCGTGTCATATCTAAGAAATAATTGCTGAGACCAATGTCAAAAAGCTTTCCCTCTGTTTTTTTCTGGGAGTTTTAGGTCTCACGTATAAGTCTTTGATCCATTTTGAGTTGATTTTGTGTATGGTATAAGGGTCCAATTTCATTTGTTTGCATGTGGATCTAGTTTGCCCAACATCTTTTGTTGGAGAGACTATCTTTTCTCACTGTGTGTTCTTGGCATTTTTGTTGAAGACCAGTTACGTGTGAATTTATTTCTAGGCTCTCTAGTCTGTTCCATTGGTCTATATGTTTTTCTTAATGACAGTACCATACTATTCACTGAGTTTTGTCATAGAGGTAGAGACATACTAGATACTACAAAACTATTTAATCATAATCATGATGATTATTACAGAAATAGAAAATACTAAGAATTCATTCATTTATTAATATTCATTATGTGTGGATGCCAGGTGCTGAGAATACAGCAATGAGCCAATGAGACAAGACTCCCTCCACTCCTGGGGCTCACAGTCTAGTGGCAAGAAACAGACAACAGCAAGTCAGGCGGCAGTAGGTGCTGCGCTGAAGCATTAAGCAGGGATGGAGAACGAGAATCGCCTGAGGGACAGGGCCGGGAATGCCATTGTAAATGGGGTGGTTAAGGAAAGCCTCAGAGAGCAGGTTATGCCTGGGCAAACACCTGAAGGAAGTGACGGAGCAAACTACGTGGCTCTCTCAGGTGAAAACGTACCAAATAAGGGACTAGCAACTGTGAAGACCTTGAGGCAGTGCCTGACAGGTCTGAGGACTTGCGGTAAGGCCAGTGGCCAGAGCAGAGTAAGTGAGGGCGATGACAGTCGGAGCCAGATCCTAGCCAGGGCCTTGTCAAGGGACTCTGAGACATCCGGGACACTGTTGGAGAATTTTAAGTGGAAGAATGGCGTAAACCCTATGGCTTTGGGAATTTAAGAAAAATGGCTTTAAAGAGATCACTCTGGCTCCTGTGATGGGAAAATACTGCAGAGGGGACAGGTTAGTTAGGAGGTGGCTACAATGGCCCAGGTGAGCGAAGATGGTGGTTTGAACCAGGGCAGCAGCACTGTCTAAGATGTAGTCAGATCCTGAATCTATTTTGAAAGTAGACACAATAGGACATGCTGGCAGCTTAGATATGAAATAGGAGAGAGAGAGAGAGAGAAGTTGAGGATGGATCCAAGATGTTTGGCCTGACCAACTAGAAGACCAAATTGTCATTCACTGAGATGAAAAAGGCTGCAGGAGGAGCAGATTTGGACAGGAAGTTCATGAGTTTGTTTCTGGACACACTGAGTTTGAGATGTCCATCAGAAAACCCCAGGAGGATAGCAAGTCGGCGGCAGGTTATATAAACAAGTCTGGAGAGTCATAGAGTCATCAGCATGGAAAGGGCCGTTTAAAGCCACGAGGTGATAGGATTGCTTGGGAGTGCAAGTGGACAGAGGGGAGGGATCGAAGGACTGCTCCTGGGCCCTGGTGCACTCAGACTTTCAGTTGTGAAGCAAGGAACCAACAAAGGAAAAGGGAGAACTGTCATGAGGTGAGTGAAACCCAGAGGTGTGTTGCCCTCGAAGCCAAAGGAAGCGTTTCAAGGAGGAGAGAGTGACAAATGGCACGAAGTCAAGAAAGGTGGCTCATAACTGACTCCTGTACTCAGCAACAGCATGGAGTCAGAAACGAAGCTCACAACCTTGACCGGAGTGGAGAGGGCAGTGGGGTGGAGTCTGGAATCGACTGAGGAAAGAATAGGAAGACAGAAACGACCGTATTTACTCTCCTGAGTTTTGTTGTAAAGTGGAGCAGAGAAATGGAGTGGTAACTGGAGGGATATGTAGGATCAAGGATTTTTTCTGAGATAGGAGAAATTGCAGCATATTTATGTGCATAATATAGGTGCACACAGAATGATCCAGAGAGAAGGGAAAACTGATAATGCAGGAGAGACGGGGGAGCGCGGTGTTTGCTGAAACAGTGTCTTCGAGCAGATGAGAAGGTTTGGAGTCTTCTGATAAGTGCAGGGCTTGACCTTAACTAGGAGCACAGCGCGTTCATTCGTGGTATCAGGAGAGAAGGCAGCACAGACAGACAGACAGACACAGGTGGGTGTGTAGACGTTGTGATCGGAAACTGTGGATGTTTTTCTGTGAGAAGACAGAAGTGATCAGAAGAGATAGGAAACAAAGTCATCAGCTGAGGAGACATTTGGAATTTTGAAGGGCAAAAAGGTAAGAAACAAGATGTCCAGGAGAGCAGAAGATTGTACAGATGAGGGAAGTGCAATAGGCCAGTGGGCAGCGCTTAAGGATGCATCTGAGGTTAGTGACAACAAATGTAAAGTGGACAGCAGTCAGCAGAGTTGTGTATATACTAGGAGGGCCTAAGACAACCTGGGGATGGGAGTGTCAAGGAGGCCTTTCCGTGCAAGCGATGTTTGAGCTGAGACCTGAAGAAGGCTTAGGCATTAAGCAGGTGGTACAAGGATTTCAGACATGGAGTGCAGCCCGTGTGAAGGCAGCAAGGAAGGGGACATCCACATGGGCTTGAGGACCTGACAGGAGGGCACTAGGGAGCACAGGAGTACAAGAGAGGGAGAAGCACAGAAGGAGCTGGAGGGGGCCTTGGAGAGAGTTCTATCCTGAAGGCAACAAGAAGCCACTGAAAGATGGAGCAGGGGGATTGAAAAGATCCCTCTGACTGCCAGCAGGAGTGGGCAGAGGCCTAGGCAGGGGCAAGGAGAGGAAGCAGGGAGACCAGTTTGACTGTTGTAGCTGTCCAGGCAAGTGATGGTGACAAGGACTGGGGAGCCATCAGTGTGGCTGGAGAAACAGGAGATTCAAGAGATTCTTAGGAGATAAATCAGTAGCACTTGGGTAATGGAGATGGGGGTGAGAAAAAGGGATGTGTCAAAGGTGGGTCCAGATTTCTCACTGGGGGAATGCTGGTTTATTTCACAGAAATGGGGAAACATAAGGGAAAAGGAGGCTTGGTGGAGGAAGATCACAGATCTAGTTTGAGCATGTCAAACTTCCCCACAGGGAGTGCGAAGACACTTGTGAAAATCCAGGGAAAAGATGGTAGTGGCCTGAACTGATGGAGGGGAGAGGAACAGACAACTGAGGAAGCATTGAGGACATATGACTCACAGGACTTGCTGATTGCCAGGATGTGAGGGGAGAGGGCAATGAACGAGAATGACACCCAGATTTCTCACTTGGCAGCAGAATAGGGAGCAAAAGAAGGAAGAGCCAGTCTGGGAGCAAGTGAAAGGTGTTTCTGTCCGTATTACATGACCTTTCTCCCATTTTAGCATAGCTGCCCATTTGTCATCCACCCATCCTTTACAGAAAACTGATGTTGACACTCCCTCACTTCTTTCTAAGCCTGGTGTGTTCACGCTTCTCATCTGACAGAGCTTCTCCTTGATGGAGTCCCAGGGAGTCAGGGCAGACATGGCCAGAGTATGTCCACTGGCTCTGCACATACCTCACCATAGTTCTCATACTGTAACATCCCCCCTCCCTAGTCTTCACCACTAGACCATAAGCTCCTGGGGGAGAGGAAATCTGTCTTACTCATTGTTGTATCCCAATACCTAGAATTATTCTTGGCACATACGGGACTCCAAATACGTGTTGATCGAATGAACAGAAGAATGCACGCCTGCCTCTGGGAAGACTTCCCTGAATGTGTTTGCGCTGTGTCCCTACAAACAAGGATGTGTTAATTTGCATTCCTAGGACAATGGCATCGTAAGTGTTTTTAGAGGAATACTTTCCAGATGAAGTTTTGTATTACCATTAGATTAAAAAAAATTGGGGGGTGGTATTAGGTTTACTTACTTATTCATTTATTTTTGATGGAACTATTTGGGATTGAACCCAGGACCCTAGCCATAGCTAAGCATGCACTCTACCACTTGAGCTATACCTTCCTCTCTATCTTCCCATTAGATTATGAACTAAGGAACTGCTTACTTTGTAGTTTTTGATTCTTGACAAAAGTGAATCAAAATTGTCCTTCCCTTTTCCTTTCCCAAGTCTGCAGTGCCTAACTTCTACCCCACTTCCTACAAAGCACACTGTAACGCCCAGAAATGCATAAGCTTATTCCTCCCAAGCAATCAAAACCTAAAGAATAAAAAATATATTCACAATGAAGTTATAAAGTACTCATGAGGTTTAATACCTGCAGATTGTACCCCCACATGCATCTTGACAGACAATCATATCCAAAGCAAAGGAGAGTTTAAGTGACAGCATTTTGCATGAAATCACAAAGAGCAAAAAGGTAGGGAAAAGCTCCTTCTACTAAGGTCTGCCCAGTTTGTATTTCCTGCCCCCAGATCAACCACCTTGGGTGCTCTGACAGCCAATCAGCGCTGTCTGGCACACAGGAGCAAACAGGGGCCAAAACAAAAAGTTGGTTAAAAAGAAGGGACTGGTCTGATACCAAACCACTCTCCTCTCCCAAGAATCCGGGAAGTGACAACTTCTCCACATCCCCGTTCTCCCTCCCCCTCCCACTGCAAAGCTCACGCACCCTGCAGCGCTGCCAAGATACCCACGATGCCCGTGCCCGCGCCCAGTTCGATCACTTTCTTGCCTCGGAAATCCACATTTTGTCTCTCGAAATAGTTGCACAAGCTCAGAGCCTATGGGAAAAGAAAAAAGAGAGAGAAGACAGACTGTAGCAGGGATGGCTCCATATGGGAGAGCGGGAGTCCGGGGTCTGGACCTCCCGTGGACCCTAGCCCAGAGTCTCCCACTCCTCACCGCGTCCCACACGCGCCCTGCCACCCCGAGGCAGGACCCGAAGTTCTCCGTGATACTCAGCTCGTGCCCACAGAAGCAGAACTGGCTCTTCTCCGAGTAAGAGTCGGCAAAGAGCCCGACCTCCCGCGGGAACACAGACTGGAGCTCTGATTCAGGATCTGGGCGGGGGTCTGCCATCTGGCCGAGAAAGTGCCCGAACGCCAGGGCCAGCGCTCGGATCCCGGATCGCTGCGGGGTTGGGGGGCTGGGGGACCGCGGGCCGTCTCTACTGCCCCGTGGCACCGAGCCCCGCCTCCCCGAGTTTGCCCTCCTTCCTCCAGTTTGACTTCCTGGAGGTGGAAAGAGGAACTGCCTCCCCCTCTCACGTCCCCAGAGCACACCCGAAGGGACTCACGCTGGACCACGGGGGTCAGACCGAGACGATTGCTCCGAGACCAAGAGAGGGGAGAGGAGCGAGGATTAATTCACGGTAGAAAGCGGGGTCCCTGGGCCCCTAGCACCTGCGGGGTGCACAGGGGCCTGCAACCGTAGTGGTAATCCAGACCAAGCAGAAGCTGGCTAAGGAAAGAGGCTGGCTGAGGGTCTGGCCTTGCCAGCCCAGTTAAAGCGGAGCCGCACGGAGGCGCTGGCCCCCGGTGGTCCTCCCCGCGCAGCCCAATTCCCTCCTGGGGCTTTAAGGGGCGGGCTCTGTTCACAACGTTCCTGACTGCGTCACTATCGTGCGCCCCGAGCCTCGGTCTCCACGTGGGTTCGGTGGAGGAACCCGGGCTGGGGATCATGGCGGGAGCTGAGACTGGGGACGCGGCTGGAGCCGAGGCCCCGCAGCCCCAGAAGCGCTACTATCGGCAGCGGGCTCACTCCAACCCCATGGCGGACCATACGCTGCGCTAGTGAGTGAGCCAGGCGGCGGGCCGGGAGCAGGGGGAGGGAGAGGAGGGCAGAATTCCCGCAACTGTCCCGAGCAGCCCAGAAGAGCGATTGCGCTTGGGACGGTTGGCGGATTTAGGGTAGACTCGGAAGGACCAGCTGGGTGACGTCAGTTATGTGGGTGGGTCGGGGAAATTTGGAAGAGGGCGGAGTTGGCGGGTTGGGAGGGGGCGTGGCGCTCTGGATCAAATCTGGGTAGCGGTGCAAGTCTGGGAAGAGAAAGAAATTGTTACTGACACTAGAGTGATGGAGGCAGAATGTCTTTTCCATCTTTCGACTCATTTGTGGGATTCAACAAGAAGACGAACATATACAATCCCGCCCACACCTTACTCCATCCTCTTCCCACAGAGCGCTTGAACAAAGTTAGGTCCCAGTGCTTTGGCAGCCAGTCTCTGGGACAAGGGGAACTTGTGCCCCAGAAAGGAGAGCTGCCCAGCCAGAGTCACATCAACCCCTGGAAATGGAGCTGGGCAGATCAGCAATCATGGGCCTCATGATGAGCCTATGATTCACACTGGGGGCTAAGGGTGGTTTCCATTGTACTTCCTAGAGGTCACAAGGCCCACTCTTACAGGATTTTTGAGAAACTCTCCTCTCACAGACCTCCCACCCTCACCCATCCACCCACACACATGTAGTACCACTTCTGCAATTGTTTGACCAACCTTCTCATGTTTCTCTTGTCTTCTCTCCAATAGCCCTGTGAAGCCAGAGGACATGGACTGGTCTGAGCTATACCCAGAGTTCTTCGCTCCACTGACTCAAAATCAGAGCCATGATGATCCAAAAGATAAGAAAGAAAAGAGAGCTCAGGCCCAAGTGGAGTTTGCAGACATAGGCTGTGGCTATGGTGGCCTGTTAGGTAACACTCTGGCCCTTTCTCTGGGGAAAGGAGAGGCAACACCTAGGTTCTGCCACCTCAGCAGATTTGTTGGGGGCCCTAGTTGGCCTTTCCCCTTCAGACCAGACACTGGTGCTGTGACATCAGTGTGGAGAATCTCCACCTTCCCTCTACTCTGGGTCTGTGGCCTTTGCCCTGGAGAAGGGAGGGGGCTGCCTCAAAGCCTCTTAGAACTGGAATGTCTAGTCTGGCCCACCCCTTGCCCCAGTCCCTACGTGAGCCATTTCACCTGCCAGGTGCCGGGTCAGTGAGCCGGTCAGCACAGCTTCAGAGGTTAGTCCCTGTGGCCACTGATCCTGAACTGTCTTTCTCAGGGATTCCACCCCCTCTCCTTCCTCACCAGAACTCATTCCTTCTCCACATGTATTTCTGAATTTCCTTTGTATTGTCTGTATTTTCCCAGCCACGCAAGCATGCTGGACCCACTTCTCTGTTTTTGGATCTTCCATAGAAATAACAGCATGACAGAGAGGAAGAGCATGGTACTTGGTGGCGGGAAGCCTTGGTTCAAGTTCCATGTCTGCTTCTTCTTAGCTCTGTGACTTTGGGCGTTTCGGATCCTCAGTTTTCTCATCTTTGCAATTTACCACAGACTGTTAGGAGGATTAGATGAGACAATGTGTGAAAATACTGAAAACTTTAAAGCCCTTGCAAATATACACGAAGTCCCAGGCCCTCCCACTTTCAGCCCTGGTGACAATTTTCAGGTCTCCCCTAGCCTGCTTCTCCAGCACAGAGCCATCCATACAGGTATCTGTCTCTCTGGCCACACTTGCCAGTCCTGATTTTGGTCATTGCAGGTTGAGGTTTCCTTTCCTGTGTTGATGCCTTTGCACTTCCTGCAAGTATGAGGTTGATGATTCCATTCCTGTTTCTGTGTCCAGTGGAACTGTCACCGCTGTTCCCAGACACCCTGATTCTGGGTCTGGAGATCCGAGTGAAGGTCTCAGACTATGTACAAGACCGGATTCGGGCCCTACGAGCAGCTCCTGGAGGTGGCTTCCAGAACATCGCCTGTCTCCGCAGCAATGCCATGAAACACCTTCCTAACTTCTTCCACAAGGGCCAGGTGGGGAGGGGCTCTGGTGGGTTAGGTTGGCAGGCAGGTGGGGCATGGAAGCCAGGCTCTTACAGCCCTGTTGGTTCACGTCTGTCTCACAGCTGACAAAGATGTTCTTCCTCTTCCCTGACCCACATTTCAAGCGGACCAAGCACAAGTGGCGAATCATCAGTCCCACACTGCTGGCAGAATATGCCTACGTGCTGAGAATTGGGGTGAGCCGGGAGTGGGAGGGAGAAGGGAGTGAGTGGCCTATTCAGGAACCTTCCACTGAGAATTCAGTGGGGGGTGTATTTAGGACTCACATCACCAATCCCATCATCCTGCTGCTCAGTTGCATGCAGCCCCCTATCTAGGGTGACTTTGCCTCTGCAGGGACTGGTATACACCATAACTGATGTGCTGGAGCTACATGACTGGATGTGCACCCATTTTGAAGGGCACCCCCTGTTTGAGCGTGTGCCTCTGGAGGAACTGGTAAGTAGGGGGCCTAAGGGAATTTAAAAGATTTCTGGAAAGACCCTTTCCAGAGTGGTTCTGTATTCCTGGAGTCCAGGAGGATGGGATGGGGCCAGGGACAGTCTGAAAGGTGGGCAAGGACTTATTGGACTCTTCCTTCTCCCAGAGTGAAGACCCCATTGTGGGACATCTTGGCACCTCAACCGAGGAGGGAAAGAAAGTTCTACGCAATGGAGGAAAAAATTTCCCAGCCATCTTCCGAAGAATACAGGATCCCACCCTGCAGGCAGTGACCCCCAGTCCCACCCCTCCTGGTCACTGACTTTGCCTTAGCTGGACCCCATCTTCCAAGGACTGGAAAGAAGATCGGGTCCCAGGACCTTCCCAGCTGAACCTGCTAGGGCTGGGAGGCAACGAACCTCTCAGAAATTGAGGAACTACCCAGGGCAGAACGACTGTCCCTGAGTCCTCTCACCTTCTTGCCCTTCTAGTGCCAGCAGAAAGCAAAAGAAGCTGACTGGGAAAGTCAAAAGACCTTGGACCAGAAGGGATCTTTGGAAGAGTGTGGGGTTTTACGCCCCTTAGCACTCCCTTCTCCTTCTGGGATCTCTCGTCAGCTGGAGTGAGGAATGCAGTTCTCCACTGTCCATCTAAACTGCCTGCTAGACTTGAGTCACCTGCCCACTTGTGTTTACTTTGCAGTTCTGGGGTAACATGTCTACGTGTGCACATGCCCATGCTGCTGTTTTGCAGGAAAGGCCAGAATGTGCGTCACTCCTGTCCTCCCCCTGGCTAAGATTTGACCTGGGGAATCTGTAGTGTCTTTATTGTAGTTGTCTCTGGAGAGTCCCTGGGGGGTGTGGTGGTGGAGACCCTCTCCTTTTTCATGTTGACCTTTGATTCCAGAACTCCAGAGCTGACTGGCTGGCACAGAGCCTGACCTGGGGGTGGGGGTCGGGGGTGAGGATCAGAGAGCTGAACTGGGGAGGATTCTGAGGCTAACAGTAGAAAGGGGCTGCTGGCTAGAAAGCCCCCAAAAGGGGACTGAGTCAGCTGGAGATTCAGAGCACTCACTTATCCCTTGCTTTGTCCAGGAGCCCAGATTAGTCTCTGAACTTTTCTAATCTGCAAGAAGTTCCTTTATCTTTCTCAAGTTCCAAATTCTCATGGCCAGGGCTTGTGGACCTAAAAGGAATGAAGATGAAGGCTCCCAGAGCCATTGTAACCCATTAATCCGCCTGCCGTCTGCCCAGTGTCAGGTGCAGAGGGGGAGACGTGGTAGTGCAGGAGAATTCTGCTCACACACAGAAAAGGTGCGGCCAGACGAGCCAGGAGTCAGAGGACAGCTATAGCTTCCTTCCCTGCCTCCCTCCCTGAGGAGCTGGCGGATGGGGAATTCCTGAGGATGGGCCCCAGGGGGCTGAGCTCCTGGGGAAGCGGTGCGAATGCCAGGGACCCACTCTGTATCTTGGTCACCTAAGCCTCACCAAATAGCCTTTCCCAGGAAGAGATCTTTAGGCTGCTGGACTGGGGCACCAGCCCAGAAGGGGAAACTGAGGCAAGCCTCCCCTCCCAAGGGGGTCGTTGCAACATGACACCCAAGGGAGCCGCATTGGCAGCTCTGGCTCCGCCTACTGTTCCTGGGTGCTAATCCCCAGCACAGACCACTAAGGAGAGGGGATTGGCTGAGCAGCTTGAAAAGGGGGCGTCGCCACTATGCCCAAGGGTTAAAATAGGGGCTCAGTCAAGCAGGCAAGATGCTCCGGAGAAGCGCGCTTTCGCGGTTTCCCGAGGGAGACCATGGCCCAGACCCTCAAGCTCGCTTCCAGAGTGTTCCACCGTATCCGCTGTGCTGCTGGTCTGGATGCCACACTGGGCTCCAAAGGCTCCAAATCAGCGCCGCGAGACTTGGCAGACATCCCGGGCCCCTCCACGCCCGGCTTCCTTGCCGAACTTTTCTGCAAGGGGGGGCTGTCACGGTTACACGAGCTGCAGGTAGAGGTGGACGCAGTTCCTGGGACTGAATGCTGGGGAAACTGGCTTTCACAACACTAGTGCAGAACGTAGGAGGGAGGGCCAGTGGGAATGGATGCCCATGAATTATGGAAAAGACAAGTTGGGACTGGGGGCAGTGGCTCACAGAGTTTGTCCAATGGAGGAGTGCGTTCAAAAGCGCCTTCTGGCTGTGTAGAAGTTTGGAGGCCAGGTAGGTCCAGCACAAGTGCACTGGAGGCGGAATACCTTTCCAGAGGGTTGGGTGCATTTGGCTTAAAGCTAGCGCGCTCCTATATATTTAATGGGGGGGGGGGGGGTCCTGAGACGGACGGTCCACGTGAGGAACTTTTAGAGGTTTCTCCCCCTCAGCTCCGCCCAGGTGACCCAAGAGAGATCCTGGATGTTGGCTTTCTGCAAAGTGCCTCCGTTTTGCCCACCACACTCAAACTTCCTAGGGATGGGAGGTGGAGGAAAGAAAAGGAGGGGTTTGCAGCATCAGGGCCATACACTGATTGGGAGCAGAAGTTTCCCCCGTTAAGGGCGTTGGCACGCACCGAGCCGGGAGTCCCCGGCCCGGGTCTCCAGTGTCCGCTGCTTCCATTCTCCCAGGTGCAGGGCGCGGCGCGCTTCGGGCCAGTGTGGTTGGCCAGCTTCGGGACGGTGCGCACGGTGTACGTGGCGGCCCCTACGCTCGTGGAGCAGCTGCTACGACAGGAAGGACCCCTACCCGAGCGCTGCAGCTTCTCACCCTGGGCGGAGCACCGCCGCCGCCGCCAGCGGGCTTGCGGACTGCTCACCGCGTGAGTCCTCCGGCTCGAGCCCCGACGCCCTGCTGCGTTCCTCTCTGGTGGCCGGTCCGGAGACAATCTGGCTGAGGGTGTAGAGGGAGGTCGTTCGTTTCCCTCAAGCTTCTGGAAAATTGGGGTTCCCACCCGTCTCTTTTGCCCACTCCCAGATAGATCCTGGCTTTCGCCCTCATTCACCTCTTTATCTTTGAAAACCAGAATCCTGGGAACCCGCGGAAAGGGCTAAGGTACCAGAATCTAGATGTAATGTAAGATTCTGTGACTCAGGTTACCCAGGAACCCGGAGCAGGAAATGAGTAACGTGGAAGGGGATGGAAGGCGGGCTCAAGTAGGGGCAGGTTTCTGTACCCCAGGGGAGCATACACAATCCCTCTCCTGGCCACCCCAGCCTAACACGCTCCTTCTCCAGCGCAACCAGCCCCGTCGGGCCGTCTCTACACTCCACCATCTGCCCTGATGCGCCCCTTCTCCGCACCCCCGCAGGGAAGGCGAAGAATGGCAGAGACTCCGCAGCCTTCTGGCCCCGCTCCTCCTTCGGCCTCAAGCGGCCGCCCGCTATGCAGAGACCCTGCACAACGTGGTCTGTGACCTTGTGCGGCGACTGCGGCGCCAGCGGGGACTGGGCGCTGGGCCGCCTGCCCTGGTTCGGGACGTAGCTGGAGAGTTTTACAAGTTTGGACTAGAAGGTGAGTCCCAAGACAGGGCCAAGCGTAGGAGGCACCCAGCCGGGGTCTCCCGGTGCCCTGACAGCGCCCCCTCCCGGCTAGGCATTGCGGCAGTGCTGCTGGGTTCCCGCCTGGGCTGCCTGGAGGCCGAGGTGCCACCAGATACAGAGACGTTCATCCGCGCGGTGGGGTCCGTGTTTGTGTCCACGCTGTTGACCATGGCGATGCCCAATTGGCTACATCGCTTCGT
Organism: Vicugna pacos; assembly: GCF_048564905.1. Classification (NCBI taxonomy): domain Eukaryota; kingdom Metazoa; phylum Chordata; class Mammalia; order Artiodactyla; family Camelidae; genus Vicugna; species Vicugna pacos. The sequence goes on from NC_132998.1 coordinate 5,541,811, forward strand.
GCCCGGACCCTGGGGCCGCCTCTGCCGAGACTGGGACCAAATGTTTGCATTTGGTAAGGCACAGAAATGAAGTGGGGTTGGGGAAACAGAAAACAGTTAAGGGGCAGTGGGACATCCCTGTACCTTGTCCCCACAGCCCAGCACCACGTGGAGCGGCGAGAGGCCGAGGTAGCCATGAAGAGGCAGGGAAAGCCTGAGGAAGACAGGGGATCTGGGGCACACCTGACCTACTTCCTGTTCCAGGAAGAGTTGCCTGCCGAGTCCATCCTGGGGAATGTGACGGAGCTGCTACTGGCTGGAGTGGACACGGTGAGGTTCTCCTTTCGTGTTGTGAGCCCGACTTCCACAGCTTAACCTCCCCAACCCCAATCTCAGGGGCCATTTTCCTGCTGCAGGGGATCCTCTGTGGTTCTCTAGGTCAGCTTGGCTTAGCACCTCCTGGATTCCACACTGCCTCATATGCTGCCCCCTACGCTGATCCCCACTCTCAGCACCTCTGATGCCCTCACCTGTCTCCTCAGGTGTCCAACACGCTCTCCTGGGCTTTGTATGAACTCTCTCGGCACCCGGAAGTCCAGACGGCACTTCACTCTGAGATTATAGCTGCCTTGGGCCCTGGCCCCAGTACCCACCCCTCAGCCACTGCTCTGTCCCAGCTGCCCCTGCTGAAGGCTGTGGTCAAGGAAGTGCTAAGGTGAGGAGACAGGAAAGGAGGAGCTAGAGAAAATGCTGGGGAAGGGCTGGGGAAGCAGACAGTGGATGGGAGCAGGGAGAGACAGCAGAGGAAAATGGTACTTTATGCCTGGCCAAGAATGAGTTTGGAAGATATCAGGGAAGCTACAGCCCCAGCCTCACCTTGTTGTCTCCCTCTTATGCTCTGCAATCCAGACTATACCCTGTGGTACCTGGAAATTCCCGTGTCCCAGACAAAGACATTTGTGTGGGTGACTATGTTATCCCCAAAAATGTGAGTAGAGCCTATGAGCCCCTTTTGCTAAGCCATCCCTCACTATCTTGGGACAGGTCCTATTCTCAAACACTCTCCATAAGCCCTTCAAACCCTCTTCTTGGCCTGAATGCCTCTCTAGGATACAATGGGGCAGTGGGAAAATCATTACAAAAATAGCCCCCCAAAACTTCCCCATCACAACCAAACTGCCAACCAGCCTGCCTTCATCCCAGTCCATATACCCTGTTTTCCATGTCTCTCCCTGCATTCCTGGGCTTAAATTTACAAGTGTGTGTTCCTTCCTCACCAGACGCTGGTCACTCTGTGTCACTATGCCACTTCAAGGGACCCTGCCCAGTTCCCAGAGCCAAATTCTTTCCGTCCAGCTCGCTGGCTGGAGAAGGGGACAGCCCCTCATCCATTTGCATCTCTCCCCTTTGGCTTTGGCAAGCGCAGCTGCATGGGGAGACGCCTGGCAGAGCTTGAGCTACAAATGGCTTTGGCCCAGGTGAGTGATCTAGATCTCCTACCTTCCCCACAAGGGAGAGCTCTGAAGGCATGAGCTCCTCTCCTGATAAGCCTAGGAAAACATACAAGACTTGGGAGACGTAATCCTCTGAAATATGTCAGTCCCATCACAGGCCTGGGAGGTGAGCGAGGGTATTTGGACTATCTTTCTCCCCACAGTAATCCCTTACCCTCACTAACCAAGACTTGCCTACTAGCCCCAGGTGCCATTCCAACATTGACTTTCCTATCACTGATAATGCCTGTTATCAATCAGGCCCAGCATTGTAGACCCCTCCATAATGATAGCCTTCTTCCTCCCTTTTTAGCCAGATTTTTTTAATTATTATTTTTTTATTTGTGGGGGGTAATCAGGTTTTTATTTATTGTTTAATAGACGTACTGTGGATTGAGCCCAGGTACTGTGGAGTGCATGCTAGGCGTGCACTCTGCCACTGAGCTATACCCTCCCCATTTCTTTCCAGATCTTGATCCACTTTGAGGTGCAGCCTGAGCCAGGTGCTGCCCCAGTCAAACCCATGACTCGGACTGTCCTGGTACCTGAGAGGAGCATCAACCTACAGTTTGTGGACAGATAGTCTTGTGGAAGGAGGCTGTCATTATCACTGTTTCTTTCATCATAGGGGTTTATTAGGCACAAGACCAAAAGATGTGTATTACCCCTGAGGCCTGTCTGTCTGACCCAACTGGTTAGAATGACCATAGCAAAGTGCTAAGAAGCAGCCTGACCAAGGCGTCAAGCACGCACTGGGCCTGAACCAGCAGGCCCAGAGAAAACCATGGTCCATTTGCCTGCTTAGCCCTTCTGGTCATATCATGGGTTTCCTCCAAGGGCCAGCTCATATTTTAACTAATAATGCTGGGTGGCCTGAGGAAGAATTCAGCCACTGCCCCTTCAGGAATTCGGTGTTCAACTGCTGCTGCTGGCTAAGCCCTGGTCATGGCATGAGCTAAGTAACTGCATTGGGTCTGCAGCTAGTTGATCCTCACTTCTGGCATGTGAGCTCTTTGAGAGGAAGGATGAAGACTTATTATGTCTTATATCCGCTGCCAGCACCTCTCCCTGACTGGGTGACACCATACAAGTTCTCAGATTGTATGTGGACCATGTGGCAGAAGGGATAAGCAGCTTACCAGGCTCTGTCTTCCCCACTCCCTTCCCATCTTGCCCCTAGGAAGGTGAGTCTACCCCTGCCTGCTTTATGATTTCTTAAAAACTCTCCTTGGCTCTCTGGTCACTATGAGGTTGGCTTGCCCCACTTGAGTCCTAAGCAGAGACATCTTTGGATCTGTCCCTGCCCAAGCCTTCTTTTTATGTATTGAAGTTTTTAAGTATTCAATTTTTACATTAAAAATAGTTTGAATGTTCCATCCTTGACTTCTGACTTACTTCTTTCCCTCTCTCACTCTCACTTCCTATAAGACCTGGAGGCAAGACCCTCATCCAAATCCTCCACCTTGGTTTCTCAGGTCCTGACAGTGACCTCCATAATGATGAGAGGTCTACACTCATGGAAGAATGGTTTGCATCACAAACCCAGACATGCTTCTGTCTGTAGTGGGAACAGCCAAGTCTGGCTCCCTGTAAGAGACTAAGGGGGTGGTGGTGAAAAGTAACTGCCAGGACTAGGCTGTAAAAACGGTGGGGGAGCTAGGTTTTGCAGAGCTGGCCAGAGGTGGCTGAGCCTTCAATAGGAGAGTGCTTTTAGAACCTGGACTGCCAGGACTGAAGGATGCCACTCTGCCCTCTCTGCAAAAGTTGTTTCAACTAATTTCCTTCAGAGGAAGGCAGGGATACAGGCAGAGAGGTGGAATCAGACAGACAGGATGAAAGCTAAGTGTGGGGGTGGCCAGAAGCCCTGGAGCACCAAGGCAGAAGAGAGGTGGGCAGCGGGAGCCTGTTTCCCTGAGTCAGCACTCTCTGGCCCCCCAGAGGCTGGGCTCAGTTCTCCCCGTGTGATGTATATAGATTAACTCATCTTCCATACCAATAAATCTCTCAGCACACTCCCCGCAGCTCCCTTGTAGCCTAGATTACCCTCCCCATGTCAGGACTTGCCCCCTTCTGTCTGCTTCCCTCCATTCCAATTAGTGGGTAGAGATGGGGATTTCACTTCACACTTCCTCCTCCTCCCGCCACCTCAGCCCCTGCCCTAGACATGGCTCCCTGACCACAGAAACTCCATTAGCCACTAGCCTTCTGGGGTATCTATTTATGCAGGGACCAAGGTTTGCATGCTTTTATTGCCCCTACTCTCAACTCCTTCTCTGCTAGATTCTCAGTCTCCACCCCACTCCCCTATCACTAAACTCACCTTGAACCTAAGTGACCTGATTTTTTTAGCAGTTCTGAGCTTTGAGAGAGAGTAAAGCCCAGCTTCCTCTCAGACCCTTTCCCCGGGAATCAGTGGTGAGAATTTTGCTTACCCGCATTCCTCACTGGGCAAGTAGGACTGCTCACTGGAGGAGGGCTGCAGTTCCTGTGACCCCCTTTCCTGGACAAGAATCCCTTAAAGGTGGAGAAGGGGAAGGAGAGAGGACCTTGGCTGTCACAACCTCCATACCAAGACCTCCAATGGCTCTGAAGGGGAGGGGGGCTGTACTGTCTCACTTGGCCTGGTTCTAGGACACAGAGTAGAAATGAAGATCATGTGTTTGTGTGCAAGTGTGCCTAGGACCTTGAGTATGTCTAAGCCTCTATGTGGGGCCATCATGGGGGACAGCCCAGACTTGGCACAGGAAACCCTGCCTGTGTCATATCTATCTAAATCTTATCTGCCAGGATAGGTATTACTAGTCACTTGGATTTGCTCTCTCCCTTCTGGTCCCCATCAGCTATTCTGTGAATTGCAAATCAGTGAAGTCTGGCCTTTCTGTCTCTCCATGTGGGGATGGGGAAGGTTATCTCTCTGGGGAACCAGTTTTCCATGGAAAAGTAGGGGGCTCAGCCTCATGCTCTCTCCACTTTGATCCCCTTTGAGGTTGAAACTGATGCACTTTAACACTTAGTGGTAACTCAAACCCAAGTACAGATTTGGTTCCTATATTCCCAGGCGAGTCTGGGTGCCAGCACCATGGACAGCGGCTGAGACCCTCTTTTGGCCAGGGGCAGAGGAAGACCATTTCCTGGGCAAGGATGTGTGACTGTTAATAGAGAAGCATTGTCCTCAAAATATCCCCAGGGAGGAGGAAGAGCAGACCCTTCCCTAAGAGAAGGAACAATAATAGGAAAGGCCTCTGGATCTGATTTTAGCAATGTTATGAAGTAATAATTTTAATTACTAATGAATAGTTCACGTAAAAGACGCCATCATTCATATAATACATAGCCCCAAGGCCTCAGGAGAAAGGCACCAGGTTTTAGGCTGACATTTTAACCAGTCCTTCTCAAACCTTTTCTCTATAAACAACAGCTCTAAATGCTGTTGCCTCCAAGGACAATATTTTCCAGTTAATATCCCTAGCTTGGTCACACCAGGATCAGACCTGTGACCCTGAACTGCCATAGGAGTAGCTTAAACTGGAGTTGGAGTCTCATAACCCTGGGAGATTCTGTCTGTCTCATTCTAAATAAGTCCAAATTCACTTCATATCACTACTCCAGAACACGTTACCTAGTAGGGATTAAGAGAATCCACAAGATCCCCAGAGCAAGAAAGGTAGCTCCAGCTTTCCCCAGCCCCAAAAGTTTAGGGGGCTGGAGGAGCTCTCATTCTTGCAAATAACCACTCTCCTTCACATTTGCAATGTCTATTTCCCTTCATATTTTCCATATCTATTATGACACTCAACACAAATTTCCAAGACTCTGTGCAACTCCAAATGAAAAACACATTTTGGAATTTGTTAACCAGCTATTTGAAATAAATGGACCATCAACTAGTATAGAAATCTTTTTTATGCCATCACTGGTTTTCTTTGCAATGGCATTCAACCTGTCCCTCATTTATCCTCAATCCAACCCTATGAGGTAGACAGGAAAACCACGGTGGAGAGATTTGTTTCTAAATCACACAACACGCAGGTGTCAGGTCCACCCCTCAGATATCTCTGAGCACTGCCACCTAGCAGCCAATGTGAATTATTCACCACCAAGTGTGAGTTACACCTCCAACTCAGAACCCACTGCTGCATTTGGGATTTGCAAACTCTGCAGAGAAACCTCCCCACACCTCCCAACCCTACAGCAAAGCCCCAGATGAGAAAGGAGTCTCCATGTGCATATAAATGATTCTTTATGCCCTCCCCCAATGCAATGGGGGGCGGAGCAGGGGGAAGTACCCCCGCCCTCATGCAGGGAACGGGAGGTCAATGTATATTAGTCTTATTGCCAGCTGCCCTGTGGCCATAGAGTGGGGGATGGGGGGTCTACAGCCCCTTTCTTCTGGCATTGGTCCCCCTTCACCAAGTCACCGTGGTGGAGCTGGGGGCCTGGAGGCCCTAGGAGCTGAGGTAAGGACGGTTCTCACGGGAAGAAAAGATGCTCTCCCCACAGCCCACTGGCTGCCCCAGGATGAGTGTGAGGAGCTGTCAGTGGGGGCTGGAATTTCATCCAGGTGTCTCTACCCAGTGGGCAGTAGAGGCCAATGTCTCCAGCTTGAGGCTGCCCACAGAGATCCTCAGCAGTGAGGGCTGTGAGCCCAAAACACCTTGTCCAGGTGGTACCTCCAGCAGCCATGACAGCGTATCCCTGGCCGATGCACTGACTCAAGATCCCTGCTCCTGGAGTTCACTTCAGACCGTAGTGACCCTCATGACAACCTCGCGGCCAGAATGGGAACTGGAACGGGCATCTGGTGGCCGCAGCTGTCCAAGGAGATGCAGGATTGTGTAACCACAGCGCTGAGGCAAGAGCGTCCGCATGCGCTGGGCAGCCGGGGGGCGGCTGGTGGCCCCAGAGGGGGGGCCCGTCCGTGAGGTCCTGGGGCCCGGCTTCCCTGCCGTCCCTCCCCCTGCATCTCCTCCTATGTCCTTGGTTTTGTCATAATTCAGGACCTTCCACTGCTGGTTCACTGCCTGCCAACGCTTGAAGATACGGTAGACAGAGGAGCCTTCGTGGACGATCAGGCCTGAGCAGAGGAATAAGAAATTCAGGGTCAACTGCTGCCCAGACCTAGGCCAGAGGTACTTTCAAGAAAGCATTTCTCCAGGGCGAGGGGAGAGGGTTGCAAAGGGCCTAAAGAAGCAGGGAAAGGAGGGGCACCAAGATAGCCCTAAAGGCTCTCAGTGGGAGAACGTGTGGCCATGAAACTGAAGGAATGGGTAGGGAAAGTTAGGTGTGTGAGTTGGAGGAAGATGCTGAGCAGGTAAGGGGGAGAGAGATACCCTCACCTATGCAGACGACATCCATGAAGCCGTACATGCCGTAGCAGATCTGAAAGAGCAGATCTTGCCGTTGCCACTTGGCTGAAGGGCTGAGTGAAGACCAGATGAGCCAGGAGATGCTGGCAACGAGGAACAGAGAGCCCAGGACTATGGCTGCAATCTGGACCTTCTCAATGACCGTCAGAGAGATGGCCTGCCACTGTGTGGGAGACAAGGTTCCAGAAAGTCACAGAAAGAGATGGAGGGCCAGGTTATGGGTGACCTTGAATAGGAGGATGCTCCAGGAGCCTTCCTGAAACCCTTCAGGCAGGATTGACAATCTGTCTTCACTGTGCCTTGATCAAACTTAGAATGCGGCACTTCTCACACTGTTTGAGATCACTTTCTGTCTTACTTTAGGAAGGCAGGATCAGGCAAGTGCTCTGAAGCCACCATCTAGCTTGGGATTCCAAATCCTTACTTTTTCACTTACTGACTAACTTTGGGCAAGTTTTTGAATCTCTTTGTGTATCAATGTCCTTATCTTTAAAATGGGGATAATAATGGTACATAACTGTTAAGATTGTTATGGAGATTACAAGAGCTAATACACACCAAGAGCCTGACACATAGAAAACTCTACATGTTTGTTATACACAGTAGCAGCGGCACTACCACTTTTGCTCTTTTGTTGTCCTAGTGCCTGGAACACAGGTGGCACCCAATGAATGTCTTTGTGAACAAATAAAGGAAGGGAGGATTTACAGACAGACAGGAGATTATGGTAATGGTAGGGAGAGTGACTTTGAAGCAAGAGTAAATACATGAAATAGGCTCCCTGGAGGGTCCCTGATTCTGATTGCTGAAGGGTCTTGCCCCAGTCTCAGAGTTCTCCCACTGCACCTCACCTGCAGGGGGTTCTTGGTGCTGATCGCCAGGACCTGGTACTTGAAGTAGCAGAGCTCACAGCTCCAGGAGCCCCTCTCGCTGATCCAGCGGATGAGGCAGGGCTGGTGTGTGCACCGCACTGAGCCGTCACAGCGGCAGGGGCTCAGGAGCTCCCCCTGGAAGAAGAGTGAGGAGAGTCCCTGTCAGCTGTCGCCACCCGAACCCACTCCTCTCGATTCTGGGGAGAGGGAAACTTCCTCTCTAGGTCAGCCTCCTACCTTAAAAACAAAAACAAAAACAAAACAAAACCTGGGGCCTTTCAACCAAGACAGGGCAAGAGTCTAAGGCTGTTACAGCCTAAAAGAAAAAATTCAGAGCTCAACGTAAACTTCCTTGACCAAATAGAAGAAAGATGTAAAGGGACAGGGGGTGGGGGGTTGCTGGGGAGTACTGGGTCTTCTCTGTTCCTAGAATTTGGGGGAGGCTCCTCTTTAAGACCTCCCAAACAGAAGGCTACCCCTTAGGATCTGGAGAGACAGATGGGGAGGGTCAGAGCTTCTGAGCCATGCCTTCCCAACCCACTCCGTCACTGTAAAGTATTTCACAGACGTGGTGCAGACTGGTTCCCAAAAGGTGGGAAAATCCTATGGTTGGGAGTGGAGGGTGTTCCCCTTTAATCAAAGAGTAATTTCTCACGACACAGAAACATCCCCCTGGCACTATCTCGGGACAACTTTGTCCATAACATTTAAACAAAGAATACTCTTTGGAATGAGAAAGAAAGTTGTGGAATGCGAAGTGAAGAAAAGTGCCCCACGGAGAGGAATACTGAGTAAGGCGAGAGCGGCGGCTGGGCCCCTCCCTTCAAGGTGGGAACAGAAGCATTCTCTTCTCTGCCCATCTCCTAGAGAATAGGCCCTCTCAGGTTACAGAGACCCTGGGGTGAGAGAAGCGGGGAGAAAGACTGTCCCGGTTAAGGGGTGAGAGGGATTTTGAGCCCTCCCAGGAGAAAGCCGCACCCCTTCCTGGGGACCCCGATCCCCCTCCAGCCCAAACCTACCCGCCGGGAGTCTCCAGACAAGCCCCCCAACCTCACCCTATTTCCACCCCGGGTCCTGGGTCCCGCCCAGCCTTCTCAGGCCCCGCCCCCTGTTCCTGGTCTCCCCGGGCGCCCCAGGTGCGCGCCCCCACCCCTCCCCGCCCCGCCGGGTGCCCAGGCCTGACCTGCTCCGGTCCCTGGAAGCAGATTCTGCACTGGGGAGTTCGGAGCCCGCTGTCCAGGGAGCTGCTGAGCGACAGGGCGTCCAGGGCGCCCGGGGGCGGCAGCGGCGGCGCGGGCGGCGGCGGGGGTCCGGCCCGCGGCTCCTTGTCGCCGGCCAGGCCCCGGACCCGCGGCTCCGACCCGTAGTACTCCTCTTCGTCGCCGTCGCCGTCCCGGGTCGAGCAGCCGGCGAAGGGCGCCCAGCCGCAGCCGCCTCCCCCGCCCCCCCGGGGCTGCGGCTCGGCCCGGGGCCGCCCCCCGCCCGTCAGCACCAGCAGCTTCAGCTCGTTCAGGAACATGCGGAGCCGAGACTTGAGCATCGTCCGGGCGCCGGGGGGCAGGGGGCGGCGTGCAAGGGGAGCTCTCGGGAGGCGGGGGGAAGGGAGAGGACAAGGCCGGGAAGGGGTCGCGCGCTGGAGAGCCAAGCCCAGACGGGGTCTTCGGGGCCTGCAAGAGCCGTTCACTGCTGCCACCGCCGGAGCTCCGGGGCTTGCGGGGCCGAGAGGGCTGGCGGCCCGGGGGCGGCGGGGCGGGCAGCCATGGTCGGGGCAGGGGGCGGGGATGGGGGCTTAGGGTGCCGCGCCCCGCGGGTCCGGGTCCGGAGCGGGCCGGGCCCCCGGGGTTACGCGCCCCGGTCCTCCTGCGGCGGGGCCGCCCCCCATCGTCGTCCTCCTGGCCCCAGTCCCGCTCTGGCTCCCGGCTCCGGCTCGGCTCGGCCCGTGCGCTCGGAGGTGGCAAATGGCGGCTCCTTCCGGCGGCGGCGGCGGCGGCGGAGACCCCCCCGGAGCGGCGGGCGGGCGGGGCGGGCGGGGCGGGAGCCGGGGAGCCGGTGAGGGATGGAGGGAGGGGCGGGGCGGGGAGGGGGAAAGGAGGAGAAGTGGCCGCGGCTGCGCATCCCCGCCCTGCCCCGCACGAGCAGGTGTCCCCAGAGGCGGGGGCGCGTGTGCCAGCCCGGGGGACGGTAGAGGGAGGGGAGTGGCCAAGGAAGGGGAGTGTGCACACGGGTAGGAGAATAGGTGTGTGAATGGGAGTGTGGAGGGGTGAGCTCGTGGGGATGGAAGGTGAGTGGTCAAAGACGCAGGTGCACTAGGGAGGGAGAGGCTGTGCAAAATGGGAATGTGAAAGACAGAGCTATGCAACGGTCCGAGGTGATGGAGGTGAGTGAGCAAGAGATGGACTCAAGCAATAAGCATTTTTACACAAAAGATTGAAAAGTGTGCATGGTGTGGGACTGTGGAAAATAGATGAGTATGTAAGGGATGGAACTGGATTGTATGAGAAACAAAAGTGTGTAATGGTCATATGTGAGTAAAGTGAGTGCGCAAGAGAGACTGGAGTGCTAAAGGGATGAGGATCTTTCCTGGTACTCTCACTGCACTGAAGTGAACAACACACACACACACGCTTAGCTCTTTGCTTTTACGGGGGGGGGGGTTGTCTTGACCCTGAGAACCACCTGTACCTCCTCATCACATTATTTCTACCTTACACTTAACATCCTCCCTCACCTTCCCTTTCCAGTGCTGAGGGAAAAAGAATTCCAAGGGAGCCCATTGGGTCAAATACACTGGGAAAAAAATAATTAGTAAAAGAGTAATTAACAGGAGAAGGGAGGATATGGAATCAGGGACAGACTGCCAAACTAAGGCTCCTTACTAGAAAGTAATTAGGGAGAGTAATGCTCTTATGAAGCATTCGTAAGATATGAAATATCCAAAATATTTTGGATGGGTGAATGAATGAATCAGAAAAAGGGGCTGGAACCCAAGCCAACATAGAGAATGACTTCTATTTTAAATAGATACTGAGTTGTAGTGGGCTTATGTGAATGGTAAGGCTACAGTGGACCCTGCTGGTTTAAGAAGGAAGTTTGACACACTCAGAAACACTTAGCCTTCCAGAAGGTTTACAAATCAAACAATCCTAGCAAGACAGACAATAAAACATTCTCCTCACAAGCCTCTTAGCCAGACCTTAAGATCTTTGTTGCTAGTGTCCCAGCTGCCCTTGCCAGCAAGGGCCCAGGGCTACAACTATCAATCAGAATGCAAAGAGGGGGAATCTGTACTGACATGTCTTCCATTTTGCTCTGGAGCATGGTTCATACCCATTTGAAGCCTGAACTCTTATATTCTCTGCCAGATCGTTAAGGAGAATAGAAGTTAGGGTGCAAGGAGAGCAAATAGAGTAATAGCACGATTTCAGATTTTAGATAATTTCTCACAAATGAGACACTGATCCTTTACTCCCATCCCCCAAAGTGTTGGAAGATAAAGTTGGAGCCAGTAAGACAAAGGGAGCCAGCGAAACCTGTCTGTTGTCTACTTAGGTGTCTGTGAACAGAAACTATTTGGCAAAAGTCTGTATTTCAAGCAAGAGCAAGTGCTAAGAAAGCTTGCACTGGGGGGAAAGAGGGAAGCACAATGACCCCATATAAGGAGTTGAAAGTTTTGTGGAAGGGCACAAGTCATTCTCATGCAATGTGGTGGTAACCTCCTTGCATATGCTCACTCCTATATCTGTTTATCTATGTGATGTATATAGTATCATACCCACATATACATATACGCACACATGTGTATCATAGTATCTTAGTGCTGAAAAGAATCTTAAAGGTCAAGTATTCCTGTTTCTGGCTCGTCAATAACTTCTCTGCCAGAAGGCATCTGGTCTCTGCTTTAAGGCTCCCAAGAAGTGGAAGCTGGGAGGAGGGGAGGGCATTACCTTGCCACTCTTTCCGTTGGATTACTATATTAATCTGTCTTCCATCAGTCCTTGAATCCTACTTTTGCCCTCAGATGCCTACTGTCTACTCTCTATTTTACAAGACCACACAGTTAGCTGTATCTTTACAGATAGCCTTATCACTGCTTTAAAGGGCTAGTGCCTGAGACACCGAAAAACCTCACAAAACCCCCACATGCGCACAGGAAGCAAGCACTCAGTAAAAATGTGTTGAGTGAGTGAAAGAAACAAAGACACAAATGAGACTGTCTTCCGATTCGGTGAAGCAGAAAGCCACCAGCACCACCTCTCGTCCCCGGACCCCATGCCCGCATACTGAGAGTGAGAGACGTGTAGCGAGACTGGAGATGCGCTCAGGCTCAGCCTGAAGCCTAGAGTTGGGATCTGGGTGGCCTTGGTTGCCATGGCACCGCAATGGTCTCCACCCTCTCTCTTCTTTCTCCCCACACCCCCGCCAAAGTTACGGCAGCCAGTCACGTGCCCTGCCGCGTAACCACACCTCTGCTCCTCAGAGCAAAGTCAAGTGGTCACGTGTGATAGCAACAGATCACGTGGCTGCCATCGCCCCTCCGCCCCTTTCCCCTCCCCGCCCCGTTCCTAGTCAAAGCCGCTCCCGTCTGCCCCTCTGCGCATGAGTAGTCTGGTCACGTGCTCCGAACGTCCGGCGTTCGCCCCGCCCCCCCGGTTTCCGCGCGCCTCTTTGGCAGCTGGTCACATGGTGAGGGTGGGGGAACAGGGGGCCGCTCTAGCCTGCGGCCTGTGTCTATGGTCGGGCCCGTAGCGTCCAGCTGCCCCGGACAGAGCGCGAGTGTATGGCGCCACAAGAACCGGCTCCGGGGCCCCGATAACGGGCCGCCCCCGCAGCTCCCGGAACGGGGCGAGGTAAGTGTAACCCCTTTCTAGGAATGGGGACCATTCTCGTCCTCCACGGTGTCTTGCGCGGGCTGGTTATGAAGGGTCGCTCGAGGGCGGGAAGTGGGGCAGGGCGTAATCTGTCCCTTTGTGGTCGTAGGGAGGTGTAATTTCAGAGACTGGGTGTAGGGTCTTCGATGCAGGGGGTGTGTCGTGTGGGATTTCCCTTGTGCGGGGCTCGATGGTCCCCAAGGAAAAGACACTTTATTCTAGGGTTTCACGTGGCTGGAGGGGTTGGGGTTAGTGTCATTGTGTTACCTGGTGGGGGCCGGCCTCATGGAAGCTTGGGGAAGGGACGAGATGCTGTTGCTGTTGTCTTTGTAATGTCTTTTGTGGGAGTTACTTTGTTGCTGCAGGCTCATACCATCTGAACTCTGAAAGGGAATTTCGATGGTAGGAGTCTCTTGTGATTGTAGGGTCTCCTCTAGTCTGAGAATGACTACCCCTCGATATGAGCCAGTGGCTGAGATTGGTGTTGGTGCCTATGGGACTGTGTACAAAGCCCGTGATCCCCACAGTGGCCACTTTGTGGCCCTCAAGAGCGTGAGAGTTCCCAATGGAGGAGGCTCTGGAGGGGGCCTGCCCATCAGCACAGTTCGTGAGGTGGCCTTATTGCGGCGCCTGGAGGCTTTTGAGCATCCCAATGTTGTAAGGTGAGAAGAAGGTGGAGGGTTGGGAGCGGGAGTTAAAAGGGAAAAGACAACCTAGACAAGTGGGCACCCTGAGAAAACGGAGGAGGCCTTGTTGGGTCAAAGATAATAGATCAATGAGTGACCATTTGTTCTGGCCAGGCTGATGGACGTCTGTGCCACAGCCCGAACTGACCGGGAGACCAAAGTGACCCTGGTATTTGAGCATGTGGACCAAGACCTAAGGACATATCTGGACAAGGCACCCCCACCAGGCTTGCCAGTGGAGACCATCAAGGTGAGTAGGGTGGGCAGACACTGAGAGGTGGACTGGGACCTTTGTAGTAGCATCTGATGTGATTTTAGGGATGGTGCCTAGTTTCCTGTTTCTCTGTACCCCCCCTTCCAAACCAGGATCTGATGCGCCAGTTCCTAAGAGGCCTAGATTTCCTTCATGCCAACTGCATTGTTCACCGAGACCTGAAGCCAGAGAACATTCTGGTGACAAGTGGTGGGACAGTCAAGCTGGCTGACTTTGGCCTGGCCAGGATCTACAGCTACCAGATGGCACTTACACCTGTGGTCAGTAGAAAGATGATAGCCAAAATGGGTTCGGATTGCAGGGAGGAGAGTGATGGTGCATAGCAGTTGAGAAGTCACATGTTTTTCATGTGCTTCATGGTAACCCATAGGGCCCTCATCCATTCGTTCTTACTACAGGTGGTTACACTCTGGTACCGTGCTCCGGAAGTTCTTCTGCAGTCTACGTATGCAACACCTGTGGACATGTGGAGCGTTGGCTGTATCTTTGCAGAGATGTTTCGTCGAAAGTATGGGGCCCGAGTATCCTGAACATTTTTGAATTTCCCCAATCTTATTCATAAACCATATCCATACCCTGCCTGCTCTCCCACTTGAATGCTACTGACCACCTTGTCCATAACCAGAAGCTCTGAAGTGTTCTGGAATTACGAATTTCATAGCCCTTCATTTTTCATACTCTAACGTTTTGAGCCACTAAAGCAGTAATCATTCTACCACCGTAACTTTGAAAATGACTGCTACCTTGTGTCTCTCCTCACTGTAGGCCTCTGTTCTGTGGAAACTCTGAAGCTGACCAGTTAGGCAAAATCTTTGAGTAAGTGGCTGGCAAAGGGGAAAAGGGTTTTCCCTTCTGAGTCCTTCTGTTTCTCCTGAGCCCTGGACGGCAATGGGCTCTGCCCCCGGGGATGGGGGCTGGAGAAGGGCCATCCTGACCAGAGTTCTCCTGTTCCCCATAGCCTGATTGGGCTGCCCCCAGAGGATGACTGGCCCCGAGATGTGTCTCTGCCCCGAGGAGCCTTTTCCCCCAGAGGACCGCGCCCAGTGCAGTCAGTGGTTCCTGAGATGGAGGAGTCTGGAGCACAGCTGCTGCTGGTACTGGACTTGGGTGTGGGTATGGGGGTGAGATGGGGTGAAAGTGGAGCAGTATAAAAGGGACCCAAACCAGTCGTGGTTACTGAGACTTGATGGATAGGCTAGTTTTTATCACTGCTTTGAATGACCGTCTGCAAAGAGGGTTGTAAAAAGTAGCCCATTCAAGGTGTTGTTGGGGGTGAGCAGAAGTCTTTTTTGTTTTCTGACCTTTGCCTCCTTTCTCAGGAGATGCTGACTTTTAACCCACACAAGCGAATCTCTGCCTTCCGAGCCCTGCAGCACTCTTATCTACATAAGGCAGAAGGTAACCCAGAGTGAGCCAAGAAATGGTTGCAACAGAACGAAGAGAAGCCGACATTTCCCTTTGAACACTTGAGGGCAGAGCCCCCCACTGAGAAGGCGACCTCTGCCTTCATCTCGGAGGCTGTGGAGACTCCTCCTCCAATGTTTTACCAAGAATATTTTGCTGCCTTAATGACATTCCCTTCCCACCCCTCCTTTTAAGGCTTATCCTTCTGCCACCCATTTCCCTACACCAAGGGGTATGTCCCCTTCTCTCCCATTTTATACAGGAAAAAACAAAACAAAGAAATATGGTCTTTTTTTTTTTTTTTAATGTTTCTTCCTCTGATTGGCTTTACCATTTGGGGATCTGAAAACACCATTTGGAAGATGGAACTTCCCTGCAGAATCTTACAGATTCTCCTTAGATCGCAAGGCCTACACAGTCAGTGGAGCCCCTCAATTGGCAAAAGAGAAAAAGAAAAAGAGGCATTTAGATTGCTTCCTTGGATGTGGAGTTCAAATGGCTTTTATTTTTATAGTTACTGAGCTTCCCCAAATGGGTCTTGCTTATTACAAGAGTTCTTGGTGGCTTTCTCTCTGGCTCTGTCCCCGATTTGCCCTTGGAGCCAGGATGTGTTGAGGTGGTCCAGCATGTGGAAGAGAGAAGAGGGAGAAGAGCCAGGGATGATTCCAACCCCCATGCCACCCCATGGACTCCCAGAAGCTTCCCGTGTCTACTTAGGGAGAGAGGAAGGAAGGTTTTCTTTACTCTTTATAATCTTGCTCCCACCAAAACATGTCAAGGCATAAAACCTAGCTAGTTATCTTTAGGGAACATGGCGTAGGGCCTTTCCTTCTTCTCAAAAAGGGCTTTAGATCCCATGTTTTCCCTAAGGGAGGGAGAAAAAGCTTAGGGAGAAAAGACAGCAGGAGAGAAGTCAGAAGGATCCAGAGTCTCATAGAAAGGCACTGGGGTTGGCTCGAGGATCTTTCTGATTCCGAAATCTCATTGCTAGCCAAACACCAAGGATCTGTAGAAGCAAAGGAAAGAGATAAGCACCAACTCTGAATCTCTGGGGCTAAGGCCTGAAGACAGGGTATGTATTAGGGAACTGGAGAATGTTACCTCTGTGAAGCTGAAGAAGAGTCCAACACCCCCCAGAATTTTCAGGGCTTCATCTGAGTGCTTAAGAAGCTTTTCGCCACACATCTGGCATGTGGGGCTCCTGCTCTTGCAGATCTGAGGAAAAGATGAACACATCTGTTTGGAGGATGCAGGGTTGCTAAGCTGCTCTATCCTAATACTTATGGGGATGGCCCTAGAAATTGTTTTTCCAGTTTCTGATCAGTATGCTACAGACTGGAATCCCACCTGGCTAAATCTCCAGCTTTTGTATCCATCCTCCAACCCCCACCAGCACACACCCCCAAGATAAGTGTGCTGCTGGAGAGAGGCATTCACATTCAAACTCAAACCTGCCAATTTGGGCATTGTCCTTACCCAGTTTTCCTAACCCTCCCCCAGTTTCCCAAACCAACTCACTGCAGTGCAGAAAGCGTAATCTTGTTGATCCAGGGCTGTGAGGTTGAACAAGCCACAGCAATCAAAACTTCTTTCCAGTTCATCCCGGGTCTTATTGCTCATGACCCACCAAGAAGCATTAATGACGTCTGTCTGGAGGATACAAGCAGAGGGAAATTATTTGATGCTGCTAACCTTAAGAATCTCCCCTACAAATCCCCCCTAAGAATCCTGATCCCAGGTCAAGTGCCTCAATTTCCCTGTTGGAGCAAAGGGAGTTAACGTCCTTTAGAAGCGAAGGTGCAGGCACTACAACTATCCACCTCCTTCTGGATCATCCTCATGGATGATTAGCCAGACCTTCCAGAGAAGCATATGGCTCAAGTCTGGACGTAGTGGACCTAAGAATGATCTTTAGGGTCAGACTGAGAGTAAGGAGTTGGGGGGGGGGTGAAGTGGGGGGAGAAGCAAGTATTTGAAAGGGCACCTTCTTACCTGTTTACTTAGGTTAATAGCCAGACATGAGCAAGAGATTACAAACTGGAAGACGAAGACCAAACCAAGGATGATCATGTACTGAGAGGAAGAGTTACGGGAAAAAAAATTCCTAGATTCCTTTGTTCCACCTGCAAAAACCATCAGAACTCATCTATTCATACAATTTGTACAACCATGTCAGTTGAAAACAATAAAATCGTCAATTTTTGTTTCATAGACTATAGGGGAGGGCAAGGAGACACCCCCAAGATCCCTGAGGTTTCCTGGCCTCTCTTAATTTCTTCCTAGTTGACTCAGCCCTCCCAAAAGCTCCCATCACTTCAGGTCAGGATACAAAGAATAGCAGTACTTGGTGGTGGTTGATAGCACCCACCAGTCCAGCTACCGCGATGAGAAGAAGGAAGACTCCCACAGCAATGACTCCTCCGACGATGTGGATGCTGGACACCAGACCAAGGCCCTTAGCCCAGGCAGCCACTCCAATGAGCAGCAAGCCTACCAGCTAGGGGAAACAAAGAGCAAGATACATCTCAAAGAATTCTAGTGTGCAGCACAGCTAAAAATCATGCGCGGGGGGAGGGGGGAGAGCTTGGGCAAAAATGGAGAACTAGGTTGTGTGTGAATGAGGGAGAGGAGGTGATTTCAGGGCCAGGAGCATCCCTGGGCACCCCCATTGGAGGTCATAATGGCTGGAATGGGGTGGGAGGTGGCAAAGATAGTGGAGTCTGGGAATATAAAACGGAACATTTGCCTTCATCCATCACTTCTATTTTGGGAGAAACCGAAGTTCACAGGAGGGAGGGCTGGGCCTTTATGCCTCAGTTTATTACTGCCACCCCCAGACAAACCCTCTGATCACCGGAAGTCTCCCCTCTTCCCACGGAAGTCCCCAGGAATTCCCTCTTCGCCGGAAGTCCCCAGGAATTTTCCCGGAACCCCCAGTACACCCCTCTCCCCACCGGAAGTCCCCTAGAGATTCTTCCCATTTGCCTTTCGGCCCTGAAGCTTCCCCCATCTCCAAAACCTCACCATGTAGACCACGTTGAGCGCGCACAGCGCATTCTTGGAGCAGGCAAATCCTCCGCAAACCATCTCCCCAGCTTTGGGGACCCAAGTGGTCCCAAGGACTTGGGGGGAGGGTCTTGGGAACTGTCTTCTTGGACCCCGGCAGCTTCTGTCTCTTTAAATCGAGTCCAGCCAAACCTAATCCTCTGCGCCTGCACCGTCCCACCCCTGCTTTTGGATTGGCGAAACTCAGGGCTAATCCAGGACTTCGATGGCTTGAATGCCAATCAATCTGTACTGTGTCACTGACCCGCCTACCGGCTCCTCCTAAAGGTTTTTTTACTGGATGAAACTTAAAACTGGAGGCAGGCCCTCCAGAGATTCTCATAGAGACCAGAGCCTAAACTTCAAAACCCCGGATTGAAAACGGAGCTTTCTGTGATCGCAGATGGAGGAAAGCTAATCCGAGGGGAAGGCTCTGGAGAAACTCTGGTGAAGAGACAGAAGGTGTTGCTTCTAGAGCAGGGTGAAAGGGCTCCTCTCAAGGGAGCACCTTCCCCGCACCTTTCCCATTGTCTTGCAGTGACCTCATGATGACGCCCCTGTTTGTTGCTATTGCGTCACACCCGGGAACACCCAGAGAGGCAAAATATTGAACTATTTAGCCCGACTGCAGAGGCCCCGAGTTGGGCACAGCCAACACCCAGCAAATCCTCACGTGTTTGCAAGTGTGTCCACTAGTACACGTAGTTTGTTCCACATCCCCTCCTAACGGGGTCTGGATATGCTAGAAATTCAATGTGAAAAGCAGCAGCCTCGGGCCGGCGCACTGCTGTATGTGACAAAGCCACAGGTACAGACATGAGTGTGCTGGCATCTTAGGAGCACATTCCTGATCCTGGGTTCATTAAAAAAAAAATGACAAAGGGAGGGGTCTTGACTACGAATAAGTATGAGAGGAAGGAGAAGTCTCCACATTTACACTTTAGGGGCGGGCATTGTGGCTGATCAATATATGTTTATTATTGAATGCTTTGGCACACTGGGATAGGAAAACATACAGTTCCTCTTTCCTCCAGGAAAGAGGCAGTCATAGTAGAAACACAAATGAAAAACCTCCCTTCAATTTTACAGAATGATTTACATTAGTGTGTACTGAGATTCCACGACTGCATAAGTGGCATTGTCTTACTGCGAGAGTCAGACTGCATGGGTTCCAACTTTGCCACTTACTAGCCATGTAAACTTCGGACAGTTATTTAAGTTCCCTGTGCCTATTTCCTCATCTGTAAAATAGGGATAAATAACAACACACCTACCTCCTGGGTTGCTGTGAAAACTGAATGAGTTAATGCACGTAGAATGCTTAGAACCGTACCTGGCACATAGTAAACACTCATTGTTAGTTATTATTGTTCAGGCTGTTTTCAGGTTCCAATGGGTAATCCCAACCCTAATTCTCTTATCTCCCCTAATTCTCTTATCTCCAACTACACATTCACATATTATAATCCTCTATCCTTTATAAATTTCTATCAATAAGATACGCAGGAGAAGAGACATTTGGCAGGGTCAGAAAGGTTTGAGTCCTGAAACAAAGTGATTAGATCAAACTATCCACTCTTTTCCCCTTCATCTGATCCTGCATCTTCATTCTTTCCCTCAATTCCTCATCCACTCTCTTCTTTCCATTTCCTAAATCAAGGGCAAGACAGTGGTATTAAGGATAAGGGGAACTGGTTGGCAAGCATCTTGGCTGTGTGGTGTAGTGAGAAGGGCATCAGAATTACGATCGGAAAACCTAGATCAGTATCTTTGTTTCACCTCTTATTGGCCTCTCTGAGCTTCAGTTTCCTTTTCTGCAGAATAGGGATAAAAATACTGCCCCTTTGGGCCTGTCATGAAGATGATGTACATGAAAATATGTTGTAAACTATTAAGTGTTATAGACAAGTTAATTATTATGAAAGCAATTGAACATGGAGCATGGTGGTTTTATCTAGTTATAGGTTACTGTCTTCTATAACCTGTTCTCCCTGTAACTACTTGACCCTTTTAAGCAGGAGGCAGTTACAGTGGGTTAGCCAACCAAAGGAGGGTTACCTTGCAAGGCGTAAGTATGCAAGCTCTTTGGATACACAGAGTGGGTGGTGAGTACAACTAAGCTGGAATGCAGGATGTTAAAGGTGCCAGACCAAGTGTGTATGGATTCCTGTGAGAGTTTGAGACTGAACATAAACCTTGGTAGGTCACCAAGAGTTTAGGATTGCACCTGGGACCAGACATGCCACGTTCTCCCAGCAGCAACACCCATCTTAATTAGCCACCTCCCATGGGAGGCCCTAGGATGCTTGTTAAGGTATCTCCATCCACCTGTCTGGGGAATCGTAGCAGGGGCAGGCTGGCAGAGCCGATAAGCCAACGCTAGAGGGGGTGGGTGGTGCAGGAGGTAGTGCTGACCCAGGCTGTGGGTTTGAAACTCACCAGTCAGGAAGTGAAGTCGACAGACGGAAGGGCGGGCAGGGGCGGGGAGTTCTGGGGCACAGCAGAAGGGGCCTTTTGGCATTTGGGGGCTGCAGGGACATGGGCCTCGGGACCAGAGGTTGCTGTTAGCCCAGCGGGACAAGTCTGGGCAACATGCATGCCCAGAGGCAGTTGGCTGTAGCTGCAGTGAGAGCAGAAGTCAGACGACATGAGGTGGCCAGGCGGGCTCTAAGCCGCCTCAGGAAGCTGGCAGAGAGGGTGAGCGACTCTGAACTTCGGGACAGCATTCAGGCCTCACTGGAAGTCGTACAAGGTAAGATAAGGGTTAGCTCCCAACTTGGGTGTATTGGGGACCAGCAAGGACATAGACGGGCTTGCTGGTCATACATCACTTTCCAATCAGCCACTTTCTAGTCTCCAAGATGGAGCTGGGAATCTGGGGAAGAATACAGTTGGAAAGGATGGAAACAGACATGGGAGGTGTCATTCTTCCTCTTTCCCCAACTCTGATCCTTCTCTTTTCTCAGGGGATCAAAATACAGGTCATTGCTGAGCTGACCTTGGCAATGGAGAAGTGGGTGAGCATGGGGAGAGCAGGCCATGGCAGACCCATGGTAGTCTTGGACCCTGCTTGGAAAGTCCAGGGTGGGAAGAAGTCTAGGGCAGGAGGTTCTGGGACTGGATAATGTGGTCATTCCTAGGACCCATGAAGGATCAGTGACCTCTTGTTCTCCAGCTGTAGAGAGAAAACACACAACACACACACACACACACACCCCACATTGAAATACACCACGCAAAGAATCTCAGGCTCCCAGGGACACACCAACACTCAACACATCATGCTCTGTGCAGCCAAAGTGCAGAGAAGTCCCCAGAATTCTTCTCGGCCTCCTTTTGTCCCCGTGCTCCTGTTCCTGTCTTCCCCCACACACACACCTTCCGCTCTACCTCCTTAGTGCCATTAGAGCAAGTGATGACAACACAGGGAGGAAGTGCTGCCATGGCAACACCATCCGCCACATCCTCCTACCCACCCCTGCCTTCAGTCTTGTGGTGGGGCCCTGGCAGAAACAGCTTCTCTCTATCCACAAGGCCCCACCACTAAGGAACTGGTGGAGCTGGAGGTCTTCTCCAGTCTGCTCTCATCTCATTTGCCTCTGAGGCTACAAACAGCTATAAAAGCTGGCTACTTTGTTCAGGAAAGGTGTCTGGGAGAAACACATCCTCCATCATATCCTGGTCTCTTCCAGCCTCTCCATTCTTAGTTGCCTACCTGGGGGTGGGGGTGGGGCAAGAAGGCAAGAGACCATTCTTTTCATCAAGGATACCTCCTGATGGCAGAGGCCATCAGAGCATAACTTGAAGAAGGAAGAGTTTAGCTCAGGTTCCTAAGGGAAGAGCCTGATCCCTTCCTATTGCCCTTCTGTGACTGGTGCCCCTCTCATCTCCCGCCCCCCACCCTTTGTCAGGAACTACAGCTGATACTTTCCCTGCAGTCTTAGCGGCTGGAACTGCAGACCTGGGGGAGTGGCCCCATGAGGCCTCCCAGAGAGGAACTCCAAGCCCCACCTCTGTAGGGGGAAAAAAAGAGGGGGTAGGAGAGAAGTTCAGGCCAGGTAGAGGAATTCAGTTTAGCTCTGGAGAGGAGCAAGTGAGGAGGGGTGGAGGCTGAGCTCTCTGAAAAGACTACTCTTCATAAGTGATTTGTTCTACTCCTTCCCTAAGAGTCAGCATTCTGTTCCCATTGAACATAAAGGAAAACTGAGGCCACCAAAGGAAGAAAGGAAAATTAAGAAACAACAAATCGTCACCCTCTCTTTTGGAAAAGGTTGCTGAAGGGTCTCCTGTTCTGGGGATGGTGTCATCCTACTGCTGAGGGGGGGCGGTAGGAGGGGTGCAGCACTGGGGAGGGCTGCTGACCTCCAGACAGGACTGCGTAGGGATTGGGTACGGGTCTTAGGGAGAACAAACGGCATCCAGCATCCTGGTACCACCCCCCTTACCCCCTGCCAGGCGGAGCACGCTGCCGCCGGCTCCTGCCTCCGAGAGCCGCCCACGACAGCACTTATTATAGTCTCCGCTGCGTCAGGAGGGTGGAACGCCAAATTAGGGGAACGCTGAGACTCCCCGAGTGCCGGGGAGGGGTCTCCAAGTCTGAGGGGAGGCCTCCTCCAACTCCCGCCCCGCAGCGGTTGGTCTCAGTCTCTGCTCCTCATTGCCCTAACCCCTTCAACCTTCGCCTGGGCTGGAGGACAGTTAGCCTTCAACTCCAGGGTCTCTACAGAGGTGGAGGACACAGAGCAGACGTTTCCCGTTCTCTCTGTCTATCTCCTTTTTAACCTTCTAAAAGAGCCCCACCCCAAAAGCCTCAGGAGACTGAATGGAAACCAGAAGAGGCCTGTTAGCGCTGCCTCAGCTGAGAGGGTCTTTATATTCGGGGAGCTAAATACCCCACACGTGGGTAATCAGGTGTGAAGGTGATGCCTTCTTTAACCCCAAATCCCATGGCAGGTGCCCCCACCCACCATACCCACCGATCCTCCTCTCTGCTTATCCCCGCTGTTTCCGAGGCACTCTTGGAGCTACGGTTGCTATGGAGACAGGATGCATTTTGGTATGGGGGGGAGTGGCGTCAATCTGTAGACGTATTCCTTCTCCTTCTACCCCGAGCTGGAACATTTTGATTCACTTTTCGGCCTGGGCTCCTCGACCTTGCAGATCTCTCCCCTCCTGAAGCACCCCCCTCCTTTCACCCACCCTGCTAAGTTCCATATTTGTCCCCATCCCCAGGGAACACTTTCCAAGTTCACTTTGGGACAGTTAGGCTCAAGTCGAGGCCGGGTCAATCTGTTGCGTGTGGAGGGTGGAGGTGGTCGAAGGGGCTGGGTCTTGGGGAAAGAAACTACGTGAGAGTACTTGGAAGAAACAAGGGGTCCTGGGAAAGGGATTTCAGGGCTCCCCACTTTCTCACGTCAGCTTCCCCAGGATTGGCAGTAAACCCGTGTTTGCTCCGTTTTCGCTCAGGACTGTCCACCCATAAACCGATTTTTACTCTTGTCCCTAAATGCCACACCTAACAGTAGATCTCCCTAACCGTGGTGTGCCAGGGGAAGGGGCTAGAGTTTTGGAGGAGGTGAGTCCAAGTTCCAAGAAATCCAGCCCAGGATTTGGGAGGGAAATCCAGTCCTGGATTTTGCACCGCCTTCGCAGACAGCCGTGCTGGTGGAGAGAAGGTGGGGGGGAGGTAGGGTGGGGGGGCGGGGGGCCGCCTCCTCCTCACTGTGAGGGGAGCGCCCGGACACAGCGCGCATCCGGACCGAGCCGAGCCCTGGCGAGCCCCCGGACCCTGCTCCCGGATCTCACGCCCCTCCCCTCCCAGACCCCAGACCCGTGGGCTCCCATCCCCTCTGGCTTCCCTCCTTCCTCCCCCACCGGCGCCTGTATCTCCATCCCCAGCATCCTCCTGGCGCCCCAGCGAATCCCCCGCACGACCAGCTCCATTAGCTTCCTACCTTCCTAAAGACCCCCCTCTCCGACCCCTATCCGCAGCCCCTGTCCCTTGAGTCCCCATTCCCCGCCCCTGCCTCCCCCGCACCAGTTCTTCTCCCTTAGCTTCGGGTTCCTCTTTTCTGCCCCCTTTTCCTCCCTCTCCCCTATTTGCCCCCACTACAGTCCTCCCCGCCCTCCCCCGCCCATCTCAGCGCTCCTACCCAGGCCGGGGTGCAGGGTCCGGAGCGCCTCCCTGGAGCAGCACCAAGGTCCCAGGGCTCCAACGGGGTGGGGGCGCAGGGCGGGGAGCATGGGGAGGGGGCGCCCCGTGTGATGGGAGGGGGGCGCAAGCGGAGGCGGCGGAGGCGGCGGCGACAGCGGAGCCGGGCCGGGGGCTCAGCGGGGTCCGGGGGCTGGGGGCAGCGAGCAGGGCGGCCCCATGGCCGGGCCCCCCTGAGGCAGTCCGGGGGAGTCCCCTCCCCTCCCCAGCTCGGGGGTCTCGGGGCCCCATGAGCCGGGGCGCGGGCGCGCTTCAGCGCCGGACAACGACCTACCTCATCTCGCTGACCCTGGTCAAGCTCGAGTCGGTGCCTCCGCCGCCGCCTTCTCCGTCTGCGGCCGCAGCCAGCGCCCCAGGGACCAGAGGTGCGGAGACCGGGGATCCTGGCAGCCCCCGAGGCGCGGAGGAGCCGGGCAAGAAGCGGCACGAGCGTCTCTTCCACCGGCAGGATGCGCTGTGGATCAGCACGAGCAGCGCGGGCGCCGGGGGCGCGGAGCCCCCCGCCCTGTCCCCGGCTCCGGCCAGTCCGGCCCGCCCCGTCTCTCCCGCTCCCGGCCGCCGCCTCTCCCTTTGGGCCGCCCCTCCGGGGCCCCCTCTCTCCGGGGGGCTGAGTCCAGACCCCAAGCCTGGGGGCGTCCCCACCTCCTCCCGGCGCCCCCTGCTCAGCAGCCCGAGCTGGGGGGGCCCGGAACCCGAAGGCCGGGCGGGCGGCGGCGTCCCCGGCTCGTCCTCCCCGCACCCCGGCACTGCCAGCCGGAGGCTCAAGGTGGCTCCTCCTCCGCCGGCTCCCAAGCCTTGCAAGACCGTGACCACGAGTGGCGCCAAAGCCGGCGGGGGCAAGGGCGCCGGTAGCCGCTTGTCATGGCCGGAAAGCGAGGGCAAGCCCAGGGTCAAGGTGTCAAAGAGCAGCGCGGGGACTGGAGCTTCTGCCGCTGCCGCTGCTGCCACAGCCGCCGCCGGGGGAGGGGGAGCGGCAGCCACGACCTCTGGCGGGGTCGGGGCTGGGCCTGGAGCCCGAGGGAAGCTGTCCCCTCGGAAAGGCAAGAGTAAGACCTTGGACAACAGTGACTTGCACCCAGGACCGCCTGCCGGCTCTCCTCCTCCGCTAACAGTCCCAGCAACCCTGGCTCCAGCCGCTGCTGTCACCGCCACCTCCGGGCTGCCCACTGGGCCTGCACCTCCAATCACTCTGGAGCCTCCAGCTCCGGGGCTGAAGCGGGGCCGGGAGGGGGGCCGAGCATCCACTCGAGATCGCAAGATGCTCAAGTTTATCAGCGGCATCTTTACCAAGAGCACAGGGGGGCCTCCTGGCTCCGGGCCTCCTCCTGGACCCCCGGTCCTGTCTTCTGGCAGTGGGTCCAGGGAGCTGCTGGGTGCAGAGCTCCGCGCCTCCCCTAGTGAGTAGGACCAGGGTCTGAGAAAGGGGAGGGGAGGGTACCTGGAATGCTCAGCTTGGGATAGGGGAGCTGTGTGCAGGATAGAATTAGAGAAGCTTCTTTCTTGGGTGGGCCAATGAACTAGGCTCCCTCTTCCTCCAAGGATTGGGGCAAAGGATCAGAAGTCTTGGTGTCAGTAAATAGACATTGTGCGACATAAGAGATGACTTGATTTCAGAGGCACTCAGAAAGCCTCAGAGCTTTCTGGAGAAATAATGCCCTTGGTCAGAGTGACTGTAGGAAATTGCTCCCAGAGAAGCCCCAGACCCCTCTTCCAACCTCAGCTGGACTCTGGGAGCATGAAACAGGACTTTGCCTTGCCCAGAGGAACACTGAAGGTGAAAGGGATAAGGAAGCCTCAATTTCTCTTGAGCACTTGTGATCGGTGGCATGAGAGTGACCTTGCAGGCAGTTTCTCGCCAGGGACAGGTCTTCCCCTGAACTGAGAGCAGGCTAGTGAGGCAACACGGAGGGGCTGTGTTTCTTTCCATGTGGTGAAGGCGGACTGGGCCCAACAGGAGTGCGTGGGGGCTGGAACGTGCTGAATACTTGAATGTGAAGTGAGAGGGGGCGGATAGGAAGCCTCACTTCCCCCACCGCCCACCCCGGCCCCAGTGCGGCATTGAAACCCCCAGGCGGCTGACCAGGAGTGACTGGGGGGGGGGGCGGAATTGCAGCAAAGGCAATTCTTACCCCTGGAGACTTGGGAGGGGGTATGGAGAAAGTAGTGTTTTTTTCCGGGGGATGTCTTTATTTATTATTTATTTTCTGGAAGAGAGAGCCGAGGGACTCTTGGTTGGGCTCACACTCCTGGGAGAGGAGGCGGGTCCAGGAGCAGGGGCGGCCCCCAGGGTTTGGCTCTGGAGCGGGTGGGAGCAGATGGCTCCGGATCCCAGAGTTCCCGCCGCAGCTGCGGCGCCCCGGGAACGTCCGGCCGGTGTCAGGCGCGGGGGATGGACCCGGCGGCGGGCGGAAAGAGCATCCTTCCCTCTCCCGCCCCCCTATCCTTCCCCAGGCTTGTGGCTTCTCTCGGCCAGGGAATGAAGCCCTTCCCCACAGTTCTTTTGGAGGGTGCTTATGGGAAGGGTATGGGAGAGAGAGGCATAAAAAAATCCAAGCTCCATTCCTCAGGCTGTGGGGAGGGGTCACGGCCACTATGCCTTTGACCTTGAATAGAGGGAAGGATATCCCTCACCTCAGTTTCTCACCTGTGAAATGGAGATTGAGGAAGACCCACTCCCTTCTTTGTCCCAGCCACTCTTCTTGGGATCTGCCCTGGGAATCAGGCCAGTGGGGAGGAACCTTCTATTCTCCTTCCAGAGGGAAGAACCTGCCACTGTTAGA
Source organism: Vicugna pacos (assembly GCF_048564905.1). NCBI lineage: Eukaryota > Metazoa > Chordata > Mammalia > Artiodactyla > Camelidae > Vicugna > Vicugna pacos. The sequence continues at coordinate 5,568,789 of NC_132998.1, forward strand.
GCCCTGGTCCCCCGGTCTGGGGCAGGGACCTACGTTTTGGGATGTGCTTTAAGGGAGATGCCAACTGAAGTATTTTTGTCTTGCTGGCTCTGTTGCTAAGCAACCACTGAGCGGCAGCAACAACTGTGGGAAGAGCAGCTAGGATGGGAGGCCTGGGGACCACTCTCCAACCTAGCCTTTCCACGCAGCTCTCCAGCCCAGGCAAGGCAGCTGCAAAAGGAGGAGAGGTAGTTGAGGGTTGGAGCCCTTCTGGGCCTGGAGCAGCTCTTCTTCTGACTCTCTTCCCATTACAGAGGCTGTGGTCAATAGCCAAGAATGGACATTGAGCCGCTCCATTCCTGAACTACGCCTGGTATGTACCCAGTCCCCTCGTCTGTGTGAAGGCTGACCTCCTACCCACTGCACACTCAGCTCTCTCCCCTTCACCTCTTCCCTTTCTCTCTCTGTCAGAATGGGCAACAGTTTTCCAGGTCTGAGATTCTACCTTCATAGCACCTTCCCGGGACTTGATACATCCTCACAAGTTTGTCTTCTCTAGTGTCCCTTTTCCTGCTTGTCCATGGTCTCTTCCAGGCTTCTCCTCATTTCTAACATCTCCCCATTAGCCCTTCATGTTCTGTTGCCTAGAATTGGGTAAAACTTTTCCCTAGAGTTCTGACATGCCCCCCACCACACATACATCTAGTATGTTTCCTAAATAACACAACACCGAAAAATGGAACTGAATTGCTCACATTCTTCAGATTGTGGGCCACTTCAGGATTATTTTTTTTTACCACATTTATGGCCTGATCCTCCTGAATGCTCTCTCCTGACTGTCATCCAGGCCGTGTAGGGCCCTGCTTGGATGACTTAACATTGTCAGTCCCTTTGAGTTCTCTGGAGGGTCCAGATCGAAGCATCCTACCTCCCCTTAATTCCCACAATCTCTGCTCTACAACCTTTTCCTCAGGGTGTGCTGGGTGATGCCAGGAGTGGGAAGTCATCGCTCATCCATCGATTCCTGACCGGTTCATACCAGGTGCTGGAGAAGACAGAGAGTGAGTTCTCAGGAGCCATAAAAGCTAAGGATTGGGGTCAGGGATCTGGGATCAAGGACTAGGCAGTGTGATCAATGGCCATGCAGGTATGGAGGCCAGAGGGAAGGATGAGGCCACAATAGCTAAAGTACAAGGAGCAAGGGGAGGTTTCCTAACCTGTGATCTCTGACCTCCTACCACTTCCAACTCTTCTGGTGGACAGGTGAGCAACACAAGAAAGAAATGTTGGTGGATGGACAGACTCATCTAGTATTGATCCGAGAGGAAGCTGGAGCGCCTGATGCCAAGGTGAGGGGTGAGATGATAGGGTAGGCAGGCGGGCTGGGGTCAGTACTGGCCAAAGGAGAGGGCTCTGGTTTCCCAGGTCTCCCTGGTTATAGCATCCAGAGGAGTGGACTTGTCTGACTGTCCATTTGCTCCCTCACCCTCCGCAAGTTCTCAGGCTGGGCAGATGCTGTGATCTTGGTCTTCAGCCTGGAGGATGAGAACAGTTTCCAAGCTGTGAGCCGTCTCCATGGGCAGCTGAGCTCCCTTCGCGGGGAGGGACGAGGAGGCCTGGCCCTGGCGCTGGTGGGAACACAAGGTAAGGAGGGGCTGGGGAAGCCATGTTTTCAGGGGAGTGGTGCTGGGTGCTGCCCAGCCTAGGTGAGAGCTTGGTAAGGTGTAGACACGGCCTCTTGGGTTTCAGCAGCCTTTTAGAAGAAGACTGATTTCCGAATAAGGGAGTCATTAAACCAAACTTCCCACAGTCTGCGAGAGAAAAGGGGATTCTCCAGGAAGAAAAGGAGAGTACAGTAGCAATTTTCATTCCTCTGAGATGTCATCTACCGGGTGTTCACACACAGCCCCTCCTTGCCATTTCCCGATGCCACCACCATGGGAAACGCAGAAAATCTCAGGCCCTAGTGTGGATAGAAAGCCTTTCGCAGCTTCCCCCTGCTCCAGCAGGGTGAGGCCAACACCTTTCAAAGGAACTTACTTGAAAACAAAGAGAAAACATGAATGAAATGATGGAGAAAATGGGGGTCACTAGGCCCTCTTTTCCACCGGAGCCAGGAAAAGCTTCTCCAGTGCCTGCCTGCACGCAGCTGGCAGGACTTTCTGTCTGGATGCCCATCCTGCAGGTGCCTGCCTCCACCTGTCGCTGGCCTCCTGGTTTCTTGCTGCAGATGAACAGTCCACCTGTTACCCATGGACATTCAGCCTCTTCTTAGTTTATGTGCCAGGTGTCCTCCCACTCAGTTTGGGGTTCATTATTTGCAGGGCAGAGTGATTGTCACTGGTGATTCTCCACCATTTCAGACCTTAGCAGGAAGCTTTGTTCACCTCTGAAGTATGCTTTGAAGACACACACACACAGCTCACCTAGTACTCGCGCGGCAGCTGGGCACGTGAGCTGGGCCCCGCGTTCACAAAAGCCTCACACACTCCCGCTCCAGCGGGTCGCAGGACAGATGCTCTCACACACTGTCCCGCGTGGGCCCAGCCTGAGCCTGGAGCCCGAGGGAGAGGAAAGCAGCAGAGTGGGGACGGGACCCCCCTGTCCAATCCTGCTCCTCTCTTGTCCCCTCAGACAGGATCAGTGCTTCCTCCCCTCGGGTTGTGGGCGACGCTCGTGCCAGGGCTCTGTGTGCCGATATGAAGCGCTGCAGCTACTATGAGACTTGTGCCACCTATGGGCTCAACGTGGACCGGGTCTTCCAGGAGGGTGAGTGTGGTGGTTCCCTGAGTATGTGGGAGTCAGGGAGCTGAGGACAGGCTTTTCTCTGTGCGTGACAGGAAATTAGCCTGCGTGGGAGGGAGGAGGGATCAGGAAGGTCAGAGAAGGTTTGCTTAATAACCACAAGGTCCTTTTGGCAGGAGGAGCTGGCAAGGCCACAGGTGGCATGAAGTCCACAGTGACAAGGAAGTAGGGGCCTATGTTACCTCCTAGGGATTTCTCAGAGCTGGGCATTAAAGGGTGCTCTTGAGTATCTGCTCTGCTCACCCCTCCTTCCCCTTCCCCTCCCTCAGTGGCCCAGAAGGTGGTGACCTTGCGCAAACAGCAACAGCTTCTGGCTGCCTGCAAGTCCCTCCCCAGCTCCCCAAGCCACTCAGCTGCCTCCACTCCTGTAGCTGGGCAGGTGAGTTGGGGTTTCAGAGTCCACTGCGGGGGACAGGTAGGAATCAGAGGAGGGGCTGGGGATCCAAGGACAGGTACAGAGAACCCTAGGGGGTTGGGGGTGGGGGCAGATGGAAATAGCAGTGACACCATTTGTAGAAAGTGCATTGGACTAGAAATCAACCAGGTTTAAAACACCATTTGCAGTGTCCTTGAGTGACTCACCTAAAGCTCCCAAGGTTGTCAGGAAAATTGTATGGCATAATACTTGTGAAGTCAACCTTTGCAAAATCTAAAGCACTGTGACAACGCTAGTGAGGAGTTTTATTATTGCTAGTACAAACAAATCGTGATGAGATGAAGGAATGTCTCAAATTCCATATCACTAGGTCGAACTAGCTTGGTAGGGTGGGAGCATCTCAGCTGTTCTGACGCCTCCATCCACCGGCAGGCTAGTAACGGGGGACACACTAGCGACTACTCTTCTTCCCTCCCATCCTCACCCAATGTTGGTCACCGGGAGCTCCGAGCCGAGGCAGCTGCAGTGGCTGGATTGAGCACTCCGGGGTCCCTGCACCGGGCAGCCAAGCGTAGGACCAGCCTTTTTGCGGTATTGGACATTGTGACCACCATCTGCTTGTTCCCTGTTACCTGCCCATCTTCCCTGGCCCCTAGACCTCTTTGTCAGGCCCTTCTTCATCTGTTTTCCCTGTCCCATCCACCAGCATATCCCTCCATCCACCCTCTAACTGATGCTGATAATTATTCCAGAATCGTCGGGGCAGTGACTCTGAGAAGCGGAGCTTGGACAGTCGGGGAGAGACAACGGGGAGTGGACGAGCCATTCCCATCAAACAGGTGGGTGGACCGGGGGCCAAGGGCAGGCTGGGGGTACCTGGTCTTACTGTTTTTTCCCACATGTCTCTTTCCATTCTCCAGAGCTTCCTACTAAAGCGAAGTGGCAACTCCTTGAACAAAGAATGGAAAAAGAAATATGTGACCCTCTCCAGTAATGGCTTCCTCCTCTACCACCCCAGCATTAACGTGAGTGGCAGAGACTGGCTGGGCCACACTGGCTCTTCCAGTCTGTGCCTCTGACAAACACTAACAGTGTTTCTGGGAAGTGCTAGTCTTATTCTCTTCAGTTTAGCAAACATCTGTTAGGCACCTACCACGTGCCCATGCTGGAGATAGGAATGTGAATACATCTCCTGAGGATTTACAGTCTAGTGGGAAAGAATGGAGGAAAGACCTCCACCTGGCCTGCCATCCAGGGATGCTTTCTGGAGGAGACAGTGCTGGGCCCAGTCTGTTGGCTCATCCCAACCCAGTCAACTCCCAGGGCCCCCTCTCCAGTCCTTCTCTAGCCTCTATTGTTCAGTGCTTCCCAGCACCACTGAGCACCCTAACCTTCCCTACACTCTCAACCCTTATACTCCTGCAGGATTACATCCACAGTACCCACGGCAAGGAGATGGACTTGCTACGAACAACAGTCAAAGTTCCTGGCAAGCGGCCTCCACGGGCCATCTCTGCTTTTGGTCCCTCAGCCAGCATCAATGGGCTGGTCAAGGACATGAGCACTGTCCAGATGGGGGAAGGCACTGGTGAGTGAGGCTGATGACAAAGGGGCAGGAGAGGGGCCAGGGCTGGGATAAAGGAGGGGTATAAGGGAAGTTGGGGCTAGGACCAGTTAAGCAGGAAGATGGGTGATAAAGAGGGACCACATAAGGAATGGGGCCCAGAGACTGAGTGGCTCACTGAGGATTTATCTTCTTCCCCTCTGACAGAAGCCACCACTCCCACCCCAAGCCCAAGCCCCAGCCCCAGTTCCCTGCAGCCACCACCAGACCAGACATCTAAGCACCTGCTGAAGCCAGACCGGAATTTGGCCCGAGCCCTCAGTACTGGTCAGTGAGGATCCACCCTCTGTCCACTGTCTTCCAGATCCAGATGGGGTGTGGTGGGAAATGAAACTTGGGTGGGAGATTCAAGGTTGGACTCAGTGCATGAGTGGACACCCTGAGCATCAGCTGGGTGCCAGGCACCAAGCTGTGTTTAGCATAATGGTTAAGACAAGTGGGTTCTAGAGCTAAGCTGCCTGAACTTAAATCCTGGCTTGCCACTTGGGCAAGTTACTTGACCTCTCCATGCCTCAGTTTTCTCATCTGTAAAACAGAGATAATAGTTTCTACCTCAGAGGGTTGCTTTGAGGCTTAAACTGAGAACATTGTCCAGCACAGAGTCAGCCATCAATGTTTGGAATGTTTGGAAATATGTACTTTTTGAAAAAAGCAAGTAACATTGTAACGAGTGATCCTCACAACAACCTTGTCAGGTCAAGATTATTATCCCCATTTTAGGGATGAAGAAACTGAGGCTCAGAAGATTAAGTGACTTGCTCAAGGTCTCAAGGCCAGTAAGTGGCAGAGCCAGGATCTGAGAGCAGGTCTGACTCTAAACCACTCATCTGCCCTCCTCCCCAGGAATGATCAAGGGGGACCACCTAGAGAGGGTTGGCTGAGGAGGGGGACCCTAAAATGCCAAAGCTAGTTCAGGGGAGACAGGCTTTGGAGAAATAAGGAAATCTGTGGAGGGGACACCTGAGACAGCTGTGTCCCCCTCCCCAAGACTGTACCCCATCTGGAGACCTGAGCCCACTGAGTCGAGAACCCCCTCCTTCTCCCATGGTGAAGAAGCAGAGGAGGAAAAAGTTGACAACACCGTCTAAGACTGAAGGCTCAGCTGGGCAGGCTGAAGGTGAGGCCCTGGTGGGCAGTTCCACTCCTACCCTGGACCCTCACCCCCAACTCCAGATCCCTGGCCTCACTCCTGCAGGAGGAGGAAAAGTGCCTGAGCTGAGTGCTTGACTATCATTATCACTCCGCACAAAATTTAGCCCCTGTGCTTCCTCCCATCTCCTCGCCAATGCCTTTTACCCCAGTAGTCCCCAGCCCCTGTTCTCAGTGACCTCCGTAAGTCTGTAGCTCCTGCTCCCTCTCCTAATGACTCTCCAGTTCCTGTTCCTGCCCTCAACTCTGCTTACCACCCCCAGCTCCTGCATCCAGAATGCCCATGACCCCCAGGGACTCAGCCCCTGGCCTCAATGTCCCCTGCTGACTCTTCAGCTACTGGGCTCTGACCACTCAGCCTTTGTTCCCAATAACTTGCTGTGATTGCCAAGCTCCCCCAACAGCCTTTGACTACAGTGTTTCCCATTCCCTTCCCAGTGACTCTCCCCAGACCCTTGAGACTTCTGAACTCCAGCGACCCCTCACCCCAGGCCTGTTAACTCCTCCTGTCCCCTTTCCCCATGTTCAGTCAGATCCTGACCATCCCTTCCCCTCCCAGAGATCCGGCTCCTCACCGGTCATGATAACTGGCGCCCACTGCCCCTGTTCTCTGCCGGGTGCTCAGACCCAGGTTCCAGATCTGCCTACTCTCATGGCTCTTGGCTTCCGCTCTACTCTGCTCTGGGGCCACTGACTTTAGTTCTGCTTTCTCTCCCCATCTGTCTGTCCTGCTTTGTCTCTGGCACTCTCTGTCACTTTCTCTCTCCATCTCTCCATCTCTCCACCTGCCTCTCCTTTTTCTCCTTTCTTGGTCTCTTTCTCTGTTCTGCTCTCCATTCTATCTCTATCTCCTTCGCTTCGGGAAACCAGCCAAGCGCAAAATGTGGAAACTAAAATCCTTTGGTAGTTTAAGAAATATTTATAAAGCAGGTAACAAGCGGGGGAGCTGGGTGGGGCGCTCAGCTGGGGTGCAGAGGGGTGGGGGTTCCCCTGCCTTCCCCTGCATGTGCTCGGGCTTCCTGCTCTCCCCCACCCTCTGCTTTCCCAACCCCTCTGCCCCACTCCCGGGGGCTTGGGATGGATTCCAGGGAGGAATGGTTTGGGAAAGGCAGCTACTGTTTGAATTCTGTCCCTCATGACCCCATCCCATCCCCCCACCCAGAGGAAAACTTCGAGTTCCTGATCGTGTCCAGCACTGGTCAGACGTGGCACTTTGAGGCAGCCAGTTTTGAGGAGCGGGACGCCTGGGTTCAGGCTATCGAAAGTCAAATCCTAGCCAGCCTGCAATGCTGTGAGAGCAGCAAGGTCAAGGTAATGGGTCGGGGGTGGGCAGAGAGCAGAGGTGAGTGTCTGAGTAGTCCGGAGAAGGGCTCACAGGGAGAGTCAATACTAATCCCAACCATTTCTGCAGCTGCGCACAGACAGCCAAAGCGAAGCCGTGGCCATCCAGGCGATCCGGAACGCCAAGGGGAACTCTATCTGCGTGGACTGCGGGGCCCCCAGTGAGCGCAAGGGGGCAGTGGAGGGGCCCGGGAGGGAGCGTGGTTCGCTGGAGTTGGTGAATGCTGGGGCGCCCGTGCTGCTGGGTTGCCCATGCTGCTAGGCCAGGAGCTGACCCCTGCACTTCGTCCCCAGATCCCACGTGGGCCAGCCTGAATCTGGGCGCACTCATCTGCATCGAGTGTTCTGGTATTCACCGGAACCTGGGCACACACCTGTCCCGCGTTCGCTCGCTCGACTTGGACGACTGGCCGCGGGAGCTGACCCTGGTGCTGACAGCCATTGGCAACGACATGGCCAATAGCGTGTGGGAGAGCGACACGCGGGGCCGCGCCAAACCTACGCGGGACTCTTCGCGGTACGCGTGAAGGGGAAGAGGGGTGGGCTTAGGCTGTGCGGCTTCCGAGAGGATTCCCTGGGTGGGGAGCTGAGGTCCTGGATGGGGGTCCTTAGAGCCCTTCCGGTTGATCCCTGGTCCTGCAGGGAGGAGCGCGAGTCATGGATTCGCGCCAAGTACGAGCAGCTGCTGTTCCTGGCGCCGCTGGGCACTCCCGAGGAGCCGCTGGGCCTTCAGCTGTGGGCCGCGGTGCAGGCCCAGGACGTGGCAGCCGTTCTCCTGCTTCTGGCCCATGCGCGACACGGGCCGCTGGACACCAGCGTAGAGGACCCGCAGCTTCGCTCCCCACTTCATCTGGCGGCCGAGCTCGCCCACGTCGTCATCACGCAACTGCTGCTGTGGGTACGTGAGAGGGGGATGGTAAAGGGGCCTCCGAGGACTCCGTCTAGTCCGGGAAACAGCCAGGCGCGGAGGAGCCCGAGATCCCCAAAGGGACGCCGGAGGTGGGCCGGACGACCCCGGGGAACCTGCGGGCGAGGGCAGGGCCGGGGACGTACGGTTACGCGGCTGTCTCCGCCCTCTAGTACGGCGCCGACGTTTCCGCCCGCGACGCGCAGGGCCGCACCGCGCTGTTCTACGCCCGCCAGGCTGGAAGCCAGCTGTGCGCAGACATCCTTCTCCAGCATGGCTGCCCGGGTGAGGGCGGCAGCACAGCCACCACCCCCAGCGCGGCCACCACCCCCAGCATTACCGCCACGCCCAGCCCCCGCCGCCGGAGCAGCGCCGCCAGCGTGGGCCGCGCCGACGCCCCTGTCGCGCTGGTATAGTTGCGCCGCGGGAAAGACACCCCCACCCCACACGGGCCGGGCACGACCACACCGGGTGGACCGCTGGACAGATGCACCCACTCACCTCTCCAATCCGCACCCCGCCCCACCGGAGCACTTCTTCCCCCCACGAGGGCACAGCCCCCACGCCTCCCGGAAGACACAAACTCACTTCCCTCTCCCCAACGAGGCATGGAGACCCCAGCTCGACACGCCCCCTCTCCACCGTTTCCACACTCGGATTGCTCTGGGTCTACCCAATGAGTGTTTCCGGGCGGGGACACCCCCACCGCAGTTCCTGCTTCTGGCCGTTTGGGTGTGCTCGCTCGCGCCCCCTAGGGGCGGGGGGAGGACATTGTCCTGCTTGTGCTCGACAATCCCACGGCAGGAGCATTTACCCAGGCTGGCTCCTGGGGCGACGCCATGCCACAGGGAGGAATTAGTACGTGGGAGGGCTAGCTCTGGGTCTTGGGGCCAATAAGGGGGACCCTACCCCTTCCATGCTAATCTCACTGCCCAGTGAAGGGGGAAGGGCAGCGAGGGGCAGGACCCCTGCTGCCCATGGGGGTAGGGGGTCCCCAACCCTTTCCGTGAAAGGGACCATGAGGAGTGGAAATCAGGACGTCCCCCTACATCCACCCATGGATGGAAGCTAAAGGGTCGGGGGAGCCAAAAGCCTGGATCCCTCCTCATTACTATCTTGGGAGGGAGAAGGGAAGGAGCAGGAGCCGGCTAAGAGGACTGGGGAGGGGCCTTGTAATTTATTGCTTTGTTCCCCTACAAGGGGGCGGGGGGCGGGCAGGGGCTTGGGGAGGGCGGTTCAGGGTAGGGGAAGCCAGGGGTGGGCAGGGGGTGGGGTGGGGTGGGGGTGCTCTCGGGTTGTGAGTGTCTGTGACCGTGACTGCGTACCTGTGACTGTGCAGCGCCCGTGGTGATCTGGGGTAGGGGGCACCCCTGCAATGGGACCCCTCCCCCACTGTTCTTCCTGTCCAGCCCCTCCCTTCCGCTGGAGCAGCTCAAGACTCATCCTTCAACCCCCTGATCCCTCCCAGCCAGGTTAAGAAGGAGGATATGAGGTGGTTGGGAGGGTTTCCAGGCCCCCGTCTCATCCCTAGAAAGGATATGGTGGGGTGGATTTACCTGGCCCAGCCCCATCCTCCTCAACCAACCCAGACCTTGGGCCTTCTGTGTCAGTTGTTTCCGGTCTTTTTTTTTTTTTTCTGGCTAAATATTTTGCAAAGGACCAGGTAACTGGGGAGAGGTGAAGGGTGGGGGTAGGGGGGCAATACCCCCCCTCATCTCCTCCAAGGCAGGTGGTGTGACTCTTCTTCAACAGCAATTAAAGAGGAAGTGATTTTGTCTAGGGGGTGAGCTGCTGGTCTGTTCTTGAAGAGGCGGGTCAGGGAATGGCCTTGGTCAATGTGGGGAACTGGAGGTGGGAGAGGGCCAGGGACGGTGCCTCCCACTGGGGCTGATGGCAGGACAGTATCCAGGGATGTGAAGATGGTAGGTCAGATACTCCATCATGTACAACAGTTCTGGGTTCATTTAGTGGAAGGAGACAGGCAGGTCAGAACCACAGTGGGGACCCAAGGAGCAGAGAAGTCACTGACTTCCAGGATGACTCCTATTCTGGGAAGGAGTTGGAGTGTGGGGCTTAGAGGAAGAGGGGAGGGGAGGGGCCTGCTTGGAGTAAGTGGTGTAGCTTCAGTTAAGAGCAGGAACTTTGGAGTCAGATCTGATTTCGAAACCAGCTAGGCGGTGTTGGGCAGGTTACCTTGGGTACGTCTGTTTATTTGTAATCTGAACAGTATCTGTTCAGAGGTCACCTGGTAAGGGCTCTCGCATCAGCCCTGGAGGGCTGCCCCAGGCCAGCCTGCTCACTTTGAGCACCTAGTACCAGAAGTAGATCTTACACTACTCTCCTGGCCTGGAGGGAAGGTCTGGCTGCAGAGGTCCCTGGTGTCACAAACTCCATGCCCAGCTGACGCAGACAGCTGAAAGCGTTTGACCTGGCAGAGGGGCCAAGTGGGGTGGTGTTGGGCCAGCAGCCTGTGCAGGGTGGGCAAAGCCACATACATATTGTTAGCCACCTTGACAAACCAGTTTATGGCCCATTGTCTCCTGGTAGAGTTAGTTCTGGCCCTCTGCACCCCTCAGCCCCAAAAAGGATATTCAGTGAAGGTGCACCACTGAGCTGACAAGCTGTGGTTGCAGGAATGGGCCCAGGTCCCACTCACATGGGAGGCCCTGGTTCTCCAGGGTCCTAGGCTGGGTGACCACCTAACACAGCGGTCTGACCCAGAAAAAGGTGGATTCAGGGGTGCAGGTGCAGATGCAGGTGTGTGGTCTGGGAAGGCAAAGCTAGAGGAAAGGAGAGAAGTAGCAAAGAAGACTCAACTGGAAGACCCCACCACCTCTCCTCCCTTTCATCGGAGACCCTGGGCTCTCCTCCTCCATCCCCACTTTCCTTCTTGGTGGCAAAAGCTCACTGCCTTCCTCAGAAGCTCGAGAGTGTGAGAGGCTGTGGGGAGGAAACAAGGACCCTGGAGAGAGTGAAATAACCATAGGGAATCACGGGCCAGTGGGAAGTGCCTTTCAGTTCCCACCAGTGAAAGGTGGTCAAGGTGTCAGGACCCCCACGTCAAATCCCAGCGCTCAGTACTCCAGTGGCTTCTTTTCCTCATGTGCTGCATCTTGGCCTGTGGGAAATATAAAGGGTGGTTGTGGATGGGCTGACAGGACACTGAGCCCTCCAGGCTGGCAGAAGAGGACTCTGAAGGGGACTTCCTGGGGGCTGAAGGAGAGCTGCTGCCCCTTAACGTCCACGCCACCTTCTCAGCTGCCCTTGGGGTCCTCACCTGGATTCCCGCTGCCGTCTGCCATCCCCCGCTTCCTTACCCGCTCCTGGTCACCATCTGCCACACACCCTGCTCCCTGCCTTTTGTTTGCCTTAGCACAGCTGGGACAGAACAACCTTCTCCATGGGAGTTGTACCAGAAGCCAAAGTAAAGTAAAAATGAATTTATTATTGAAAGTACAAAATGATTAAATCTAGTGAGGTTTCTAGAAATTCGTTTTCCTTTTTTTCTTTTTAAAAATTTTTTATTGAAGTATAGTTGATTTACAGTGTTGTTTTTCTGGTATACAGGATAGTGATTCAGTTATACATATAAATATATTCTTTTTCATTATGGTTTATTACAGGATATTGAATATAGTTCCCTGTGCTATATACAGTAGTACCTTGTTAATTATCTATTTTATATATAATAATTTGAATCTGCTAGTCCCAAACTCTTAATTTATCTCTCCCCCACCGCCTTTCCCCTTTGGTAACCAGAAGTTTGTTTTCTTATGTCTGTGAGTCTGTCTGTTTTGTAAATAAGTTCATTTGTATCATTTTTTAGATTCCACATATAAGTGATACTATATATTTGTCTTTGTCTGACTTACTTCACTTAGTATGATAATCTGTATGCCCACTCATGTTGCTGCAGATGGCATTGTTTCATTCTATTTTATGGCTGAGTAATATTCCGTTGTGTGTGTGTGTGTATATGTGTGTGTGTATATATACATACGTACACATATATACACACCACAACTTCTTTATCCAATCATCTGTCAGTGGACATTTCAGCTGCTTCTGTGTCTTGGCTGTTGTGAATAGTGCTGCTGTATGAACACCGGGGTGCTTGTATCTTTTCAAATTAGAGTTTTCTCTGGATATATGCCCAGGAGTGGGATTGCTGGGTCATATGGCAACTCTATTTTTAGTTTTTTAAGGAATCTCCATCCTGTTTTCCATAGTGGCTGCACCAATTTCTACCAGCAGTGTAGGAGGGTTCCCTTTTCGCCATATCTACTCCAGCATTTATTATTTGTGGACTTTTTCATGATGGCCATTCTGACCAGTGTGAGGTGATACCTCATTGTACTTCTGATTTGCATTTTTCTGATAATTAGTGATATTGAGCATCATTTTGTATGCCATCTGTGTCTTCTTTGGAGAAATGTCTATTTAGGTCTTCTGCCCATTTTTTGATTGGATTGTTTGGTTTTTTTGTTATTGAGTTGTATGAGCTGTTTATATTCTGGAGATTAAGCCCTTGTCAGTCACATTATTTGTAAATATTTCCTCCCAGCCTGGTTTATTGTTTCCTTTGCTGTGCAAAAGCTTGTAATTTTAATTAGGTCCCATTTGTTTATTTCTGCTTTTATTTCTATTGGCTTGGGAGACTGACCTAGGAAAACATTGCTGTGACTTATGTCAGAGAATGTTTTGCCTATGTTCTCTTCTAGGAATTCTGTGGTGTCCTGTCTTATGTTTGTTTAAGCCATTTGAGTTTATTTTTTTGTATGGTGAGAGGGGGTGCTCTAACTTCATTGATTTACATGCAACTGTCCAGCTTTCCCAACACCCCTTCCTGAAGAGACTGTCTTTTCCCCATTGTATATTCTTGCCTCCTTTGTTGAAGATTAATTGACTGTAGGTGTGTAGGTTTATTTCTGGGCTCTCTATTCTGTTGCATTGATCCATATGTCTGTTTTTGTGCCAATACCATGCTGTTTTAATAACTGTAGCTTTGCAGTATTGTCTGAAGTCTGGGAGGGGTATGCCTCCAGCTTCATTCTTTTTCCTTAGTATTGTTTTGGCAATTTTGGGTCTTTTGTGATTCCATATAAATTTTAGGATTGTTTGTTTTAGTTCCTTGAAAACTGTCCTAAGTACTTTGATAGGGATCGCATTAAATCTGTGGATTGCTTTGAGTAGTATGGCCATTTTAACAATGTTAATTCTTCATGGAATATCTTTCCATTTCTTTGAATCATTTTCAGTTTCTTTTATCAGTGTTTTATTGTTCTCTGTGTACAAGTCTTTCACTTCCTTGGTCAAGTTTATTCCTAAGTATTTTAATTTTTTGATGCAACTTTAAAAAGGATTTTTAAAACTATCACTTTCTGATATTTCATTGTTAATGTAAAGAAATGTAACAGATTTCTGTATGTTAATTTTATATCCTGCTAACTGTGCTGAATTTGTTAATCAGCTTTAGTGGTTTTTGTGTGGAGTCTTCAGGGTTTTCTATATAAACTATCATGTCATATACGTATAATGACAATTTTACCCCTTCCCTTCCAATTTGGATACTTGTATGTGTGGGGGGGAGGGAGGTAATTAGTTTTATTTATTTATTTAAAGTGGTGGTATTGGGGATTTAACCCAGGACCTCATCCATGCTAAGCATGCCCTCTACCACTAAGCTATATCCTTTTATTTCTATTTCTTGCCTGAATGCAGTGGCTAGGACTTCCAATACTATGTTGAATAGAAGTGATGAGAGTGGGCATCCTTGTCTTGTTCCAGATTTTAGCAGGAAGACTTTCAACTTTTCACCGTTGAGTATTATGTTGGCTGTGGGTTTGTTGTAAATAGCTTTATTATGGTGAGATATGTTCCCTCTATACCCACTTTGGTAAGAGCTTTTATCATGAATGGATGTTGAATTTTATCAAATGCTTTTTCTGCATCTATTGAGATGTGGTTTTTGTCTTTTGTTGATGTGGCGTATCGCATTGGTTGATTTGCATATGTTTAACTATCCTTGACCTGGCGATAAATCCAACTTGACTTTGGTGTATGATCTTTTTTTTATGTGTTGTTGGTTTGCTAATGTTTTGCTGAGAATTGTTGCATCCGTATTCATCAAAGATATTGATCTGCACTTTTTGGGGGGAATAATATCTGTCTGGTTTTGGTACCAAGGTGATGGTGGCTTCATAGAATGAGTTTGGGAGCATTCCGTCCTCTTCAATCTTTTGGAAGAGTTTGAGAAGGATAAGTATGAGTTTTTGTTGTTTTTTTTTTTTTAATGTATGTTTGGTAGAACTCCCCAGTGAAGCCATATGGTCCTGGACTTTTGTTTGCAGGGAGGTTTTTTTTGTTTGTTTTTTGTTTTTTTAATTTCAGATTCTATTTCATTTCTATTAGTAATTGGTCTGTTCAAATTATTTCTTCTTGATTCGGTTTTGGTGGGCTATATGTTTCTAGAAACGTGTCTATTTCTTTTAGGTTGTCCAATTTGTTGGTATTTAATTGTTTATAGTGTTTTCTTATGCTTTTTCATATTTCTATGATACTGGTTGTTATTTCTCATTTCTTATTTTATTTGGGTCCTGTCTTTTTATTTCTTGGGGAGCCTGGCCAGAGGTTGTCAATGGTTTTTCCCTTTCAAGGAACCAGTTCTTGGTTTTCCTGATTTTTTTTTTAAATTAAAAAAATCTTTTATTTATTTCCTCTCTGATCTTTATTATTTCCTTCCTTCTGCTGACTTTACATTTTGTTTGTTCTTTTTCTAATTCTTTTAGGTGGTAGGTTGGGTTGATTATTTGAGATTTTTCTTGTTTTTTGAGGAACGCCTGTATTGCTATGAACTTCCCCTAAGGATTGCTTTTGCTGCATCCCATAGATTTTGTATGGTTGTGTTTTCATTGTCATTTGTCTCAAGGTATTTTGAAATTTCATCTTTGATTTTACCATTGCCACACCGGTTTTTAGTAGTATTTTGTTTAGTCTCCATGTAGTTGTTTTTTTCTCATTTCTCTTGACATGATTGATTTCTAGCTGCATGCCATTGTGATTAGAAAAGACGCCTGAAATAATTTTTTTTTTGGTTTTGTTGTGATTACTAGATTCTTCTTCTGAAATAATTTCTATCCTCTTAAATTGCTGAGGTTTGTTTTTGTCCTAGCACATGGTCTATCCTAGGGAATGTTCCACATGCACTTAAGAAGAAAGTGTATTCTGGATTGGTTTTTGGGTTTTTTTTTGATGTAATGTCTTAAAAATATCAATCAAGTCTAACTGTAGAATTCCATTTCTGATAATACTCTATTCCTATCAAATCAAAGATAACCCTCCTATCCCAGCCTCTCGCCACTCTCTCATTCTTAAAGATTCTACTGTAGCTTCTGATCAGCTCGGGGGAATCCTTCTATAGTGCTTGCCTCCAAGCACCATCTTGTCTCTTCAGAACTCAACAGATGGTTTATTTCGTTATTGATCACTTCCTGTGGGCCAGACACTTTGCTAAGAGCACAACACATTATATCTCATTCAGTCCTCACAACCACCTTTGGCCAGTACAATCATCCATATTTACCATGAGCAAATAGCACTTGAAAAGTTAAATAACTTGTTCAAGGCCCCACTAATAGTAAGTGGAAGAGTGAGGATTTGAACCCAGCATTCTGACTGCAGCTGGACTTGAGGCAGTGTCTTAGATCCCTCCCTTCAACGTACACACATGGATCTGGGGAAGCAGGGTTTTATAAGCCTACCCTTTTGCATTTGTAAATAATATAAACATAATATGCTCATTAAGTACATGAGCACTTTCAGTAGGAAGAGGGTCAGCCTTATACAACTTCCTTTAACAACAATTGAATCCCTCTTTCCACTTTAGGAGACCTGGGAGTTCCATGCCTTCTAGAGATCCCTTATCTCATGAGTCAGCGGACTCTTCAGCAGAAATGCTGCACACCTCAGAGATTTGGAGCAAGAGGGGGAGGTGGACAACCCCGATTTGCATTTGGCAATGAGGACGAGGTGGAGACACCTTCCCGTGCCCACCTGCCCTTGGCATACTAGGAACTGGCCTGGGTGGGCGGCAGCCCTCTCTCTGGGCATGGCGAGGGGCAGAGGTCTTTCTGGGGAAATGCTGAAGTGGTGTGGCTGGTGGGCGCAGGGATGGCGTCTGCAGCACGCTGCAGGGAGAGAGCTTGGCAGGAGGACCGCTGTGGTGGGGTAACGCCGTGTGTACTGTGTAGCTTTGGGGATATAAAGGGGGAGAAGAGAAGGAACAGAAATGGACAAATGAGGAAAAGGAAGGACCCCGGTACCACAAGCGTTTCAGTCCTGGCCAGGCCAGCAGGCTTCGCTTCACTGTCCTAGTCTCATACTGCGTCCCCCACCCCCACGGGTGCGGCCCGGACTGTGGAGCACAGAATGGGATCAGAGTGCCCTCTATCCAGAGAACACCAAGCCTCCTCCCTACCTGAGCCCCAACCCCACCCACCCTCCTAAAAGAAAAAAAGGATTGATGGTTTGATGGTCCAGTTCTTTATTTAGAAACCTGATTCTTCCAAGAACATGGATGGTGGCTGGGTCTGTAACCTACCCTTTTCATGGGACTGTGTCAGAGGTGGTGGGCAACTTTCTTCCCATTTTCTCAGCAACAGAGGGAAGGTGCCTCAACTCAGAAGATGTAGGGAACAGCATGGGAAGGCAATGGGGCAGGACAGTCAAAGCCAATCCGAGGGGACGGGGAAGGAGAGTGCGAAAAGCAGTGGGGTGGGGGCCTGCTGAACTGCCCGGCTCTCCTTGCTCCCCAGCTCTACTCCACTCCAAAATGCTCACGATGCTCTAGGTGGCGAGGGGAAAGGAACCCACAAGTTGGGGGACTGGGGACAACAACAGGGGAAGCCAGGGAGGGAGGGAAGCAGGTGTGGGGAGAAGCCTGGGAGAGCACATCTTGAGGGCGGCCCTCAGCAGCAGCAGCAGCAGCCCTCACCCCGTGGCCCCCCACGCCCTCAGCTGGGCCTCAGTCGCAGCTCACAGCTCGCAGCTCGCAGCTCACAGCTCGGCTCTCCTCTGCTGTTTCGCCTTTAGGGCCCTGGGAGATGGGGTGGGGGGTGGCGGCAGGGCCAGTCTAGGAAGACTCTGGGCTCTTTTGCGAGCCCATGGTGGTGGTCTCAGAAGTCAAACTCATCCAGGTCCCCAGTGCCCTCCCCGCCCCGAGAGCCCCACACCCGGCGGTAATTCCTCTCCAGCTCTTTCTGCCGCTGCCGCTCCTTCTGCGCCTCCTCAGCTCCCTGCACCTGGCAGGAGGGCATGCGGGTGAGTGGGAGCCAAGGGAGGCACTGGGCGCTTGGGGGTCTGGAGATCGGTGCATGGCGGGCAGGCAGGAGTGGGGCCCACACGTGGCCTGTGGGGCTCTGCTGAGGGCCTGACGCCCAGAACCACAGTGGCGAGGCCGGGATGGGCTAACCCTCGCTCTTCACACCTCAGTGGGCTGGAGGAGAGGGAAGGCTGGGGGGCCAGGACTCGGGGGTGGGGTGCCTCTCACCAGGATATTGAAGAAAATCTCCTTGAGGTTTTTTGTGTCCTCATCAGTCAGCCAACGAGCATCCTCCTCAGTCCCTTCAGTCCCTGGTCGGACAATCTTGATCTCAATTTTCCCTGGAAAGGAGCAGGACGGGAAGTGAGAGGAGAGGAAGCGGGGGAGCTTCAGCGCAGGTCCTCTGTCCCCCGGGGCCCCAGCCGAGGTTCCCAGCCCCTCCACTTCAGGCAGCAAGCCCTTCCAATGGCTCTGCATCCAGCCCCGCCCTCCAGGGCCCACCTTCGGCTGTGAGTCCCTCCCTCTCCAGCAGCTCCTTCACCAGCCCCTCGATTTGTTTCAGCTGTGGGTTTTCCCGTTTCATCTCGAGGACAGTCAGATCCTGATTGGGGCCTCCGTGACGGAGCTTGGTGACCCGGACCCGGACTCTGTGCTCAGGATCCTCCTCTTGGAGGGAGAGACACACAGGGAGACACAAAGCAGAGCCGTGACTCCAGGGCTAGGGCTGCAGCGGTCACCTCTCCCTAAGACATCAGTGGGTTTTGGCAGTTATTCCATCACAAACACGGATATGAGCTGGGCTCAAAATAAATTAGCACCCATCACCCCCAACCCCATTCCAACCCAAAAAGCTCCCCCCATCAGTGTAGTTTCCCTTCCCCACACCAACCCAGTAATTCTGCCCATCATCTAAACTGACTGTTTTCTAAAGCAAAAATGAGGCCACCTGGGCCTACAGAGAAATTGAAGAAGCAGGCTGGAAAACTGTGGTCTGGCACCCTTGACATGTTGGGACTCAAAAGACATTTCAATGTTTATAGAGACAGTGGGATGGAAGGTTTGAAACTAGGACATTCCATTTGTAACACCTGGTCTCTCTGACCCCGGGGCCTGCGGAAGGGACACAAAGGGTGCAAGAAGAGGGGAACTTTAAGTCTGTCTAGGCAATTGGCTTATGAGCAGCTGGGCTGCCCGTTCACACCCCGCCAGCTGGGGCCACTCCCTGTGCAGTCCTGACTACTGACAGGCAGAGTCCGCCACAGGTGTGTGGTCTGGCACACAGGCTCACTGCCACCCAGTTAATATCTACCAGTCACCCACGAGGGGCCAGGCAGAGTGCTAGGCACTGGATGTACAGGAGTAAGCCAGAAAACCGCCACAGAGGCAAGCCAGACAGGCTCTAACAGCTGCTTCCCAAAAGGACAACTAGGAGGTTAGCGGGCAAACGGATGGAGGTGTTGGGAATGGCTGAGAACAATGTTCCAGGAAGAGCGAGAGTGAGCGTTCTCAGAAGGGATAAACGACGGGCCTGGCCGTTTCCTCCCATCTGGCAGCTCTCACCTGCTGGTTGGGGGGACGGGGGAGGCTTTTTGGGGACAACCCTCCTCTTCTGGTGCTTCTTCACCAGCTCTGGACTCTGTTTTTCCTCCAGCCTTTTGATGAGTTTGTTGAGAGTGGAAGTCAGTGCCAGCATAGCCCGATCACGCTCTGACTCCTTCTTCAGCCCCTCCGGGTCCAGCTCCTTCTCTGTCTGGAAGGCCCAGGGTGGGAGTGAGAGTCAGGATCTGGGAAGTAATATCTAAGCCTCATTCTTCTCTCTGACCCCCTTGTCCACCGTCCCCCACTTTTTAATTAAGTAAACAATAGCAGTTCAGGGCGCCTGCTCCAGCACCCCAGGCCAGCGAGGTGCTGTCCTCTGTTTTCTTCCGGGCCCTCGGGCCTGTCCCCCCACAGGCACAGGCAGCGGTGGAAGCCACGGGAGGAAGCGGGGAGCCCACCTCCTGGATGATGTTCTCCAGCTCCCGCTCCATGCCAGCCTTCACCTCCGCACGGAGCCGGTCTCGGTCCGACGGGAGCAGTATCCCTTCCAGTTCCTTCTCAAATTCTCCCAGCAACTGCCGCTCATCCTCATCTTCGTCTTCATCCTCATCGTCGTCCTCCTCTTCTTCCACCTCGTTCTGATGCTCGGGGTCACCCTTCTCCTTCACCTCTGGTTCCCTGGAAGGGGCTTCTGCAGCATAGTCTGCAGGCTGCTCTTGGCCGGAGTTGGGCTTCCCCTGGGTGGGTGGGGATCGGGAGAAAGAGGGAGACGGTTGGGGTTCCATGGTGGGAGGAAGTGGGAGTGGGGACTCAGGAGGAGTAAAGGACGGGAGTCGGCTCCATCGGCCCCAGTCAGGGGTGCGTCTCTGAATGCTCCCAGCAGGGAGGCAGGTTCTGCCCCTCCCTGGAGCAGGGCCATACCTTTCTTGTTCCACCCTTCAGCTCCTCTATCAATCGAATCAAGTCTGCGGGGCTCCGAATAACTTTGACCTGCACGTTGTTCTGAAAATCTGAGATGAAAGAATAGGAATGGACCCGTCATGTCTTAAATTCTATTTTGACTTCCTAAGGAGAAGAGTTGAGGAGGCCAAGGAAGGACATAGTCCCTGCCTCCAGGAACTACCTGTCTGGTCTGTGAGACAGGGGCCAACATACCCCTCCAGAGAGTTCTTAGGTGGCCTCATAGGTGAGAGAGGGAAGGATGCTAACAAGCTGCCAAGACCCCTGCTCTTCCATGCACTGCTGAGGTCCTCCCGGCAGCCACTCCAGTTTCTAGGACTACAGAAGAGATCCCGGGGCCAAGCACGCCTTTTCCCTGGATCCTGTTCTCTTCTTTCCACAAATATAAACCATTTTTTGTCTACTCAGCTCCAGGCATTGTACTGTAAAACTAGATTCATTTAACCCCACAACAGCTCTCTAACGTAGGGTGAGGAAATGGAGGTTAAGGGAAATTGTCCAAGATGCAAAGTCAGCAAGCAGCGGAACCACTGGCTTCTGCTACTGTCCTTGAATAGAACTGTCGTCTACAAAGAGTACTCAGTCTGATAAAAATGAATCTGAACCTCCCTCCCAGTGTTCAGCTCTAGCTCTGCGCTCGCCCAGGAAGGGAGACGTGGAGGATTCCCTCACCATCGGGAGAGCCTGGCGCTGGGTCTGCTGCGTCCAGGTTTGGTTCCTGCTCCTGATGAGAGAAGGGCAGAGTCAAGTATGCAAGCTGATGCATGCCAGCCTCAGGCAGTGACTCTGGGTATATGCTTGCATCACTAGGTGGATGGAGATCATATCATAATGGCCTCAGTTCAAGCGGCCTTGCAGCCCAAAGCCCAGGTTCAGCCTCATCAAAGCGACAGCCAGGAAGCCGGCTCTCACCTCAGCCTGTACCTCCTCCCCTTCAGGTGCCTGTTCCTCTCGCTCGTGGAGCATCTTCCAGAAATCTGCTTCCTTGTTGTCATCCTTGGCTGGCCCTGCACCTGGAATACAGGGAACAGGGAGGAGCCTGAAATGGGAGGAAGCAAACAGAATGGGTTATTTTCCCTCCTCTGTTACTCAGGGATTAGGGACCACAGTTCTTTTTCGCCCCACCCCAACAGTCAGGGGTGTTAAGGACAACGCACTCCTGGGTGTATAGGACAGTGAGGCTGCAGAAGGGAAGAAAGGCAGACAGGTTTCACAGAACAGGTGAAACAAGGGCCTACCCCCTTTCCTCGGGGGCACCACCCCAGGGTTGGTCTCACTCCACGTCTGAGGGTCCAGGCCGTGCAGCTCCCCTGTAGCCCTGTCTCCGTGTTGCTTTGAGTCTACTGAAAGACAGCATGTAGGCAGGACAGGGACACGTTCCTCTGGGCTCTTCGATACTTTGTCTTCTGCAGGTCCCTCCCCACGTCTCTCCTTCCTCTTTTAATTACTCACCAGCTTGCCTCTGAATGTAGGCCATGTACTCCTCAGGCTGCAGGGCAGGGTGACAGAGAATGGCCTGGGGAGCAGCACTGGGTGGGGGCCGGAGGAGAGGGTGAGGGCAGAGCCGAGGAGTCCGAATGGTCAGCACATACGAGCAGGACAAGGGCTCATCCACGCGATCAATGTAGTCCCCAGAAATACCAGCGCCTTCATCACAGAGGAACTGCCAGGACAGAGAGCGAGAATAAACAGCAGTCGCCACCAACAAGCACCTTCGGGTCCTAGGGCAGCTGCTTTTCACTGAGCACTCACTGTCCGCCAGGTGCTGTGCCTGTATCGTGTGCATACTGTACACACATACATAGTGTATATGGCACTTCACATGCATTAGTTCATTTAATTCCCACAAAAACCCAGTGAGGGAGGTATCAGTGTCTCAGCTCTGTGGCTCAAGAAACCTAGGTTCGATGCAGTTAAGGGACTTGTTCAGGTTGCCCAGCTGATGAGTGGTAAAAATAGGAGTTGAACTCGGGCAGCTTCACTGTAGGTAACCAGCTGATTTCTATTTCACATTCCTGCTTTATATAAATACAGTATGTACATACTTATACATATTTGATACATATATATTTATATGTATTCGAAACATGCATATTCTTTGTTTGTGTGCATATGCGTATATTTGTATGTATGTGTATGATTTTTTAAAAAGTCAAACAATTCTAAGATCCTTGTATTATTTAGAAAGAGAGTAAAGATAAAATTAAGAAACATCCATTCGAGAAAAACTACTAAATGTTTAACAGTGAATGTCTGTGGTACTTGGGCCATGACCTGCTCCCTTCCTCTCTTACGCCAACCCCCACGCCCCAGCTCAGTCAGACAGATGCTCCACTCCAGGTGAGCGTGGTCCAAAAAGTGGGGCTACCTCTCCCCTTCACATCCAGTCAAGGGATATGGCATTTCACCAGGCCACCAATGTCTCTCAGCCCTCTCCAGTTCCAAGGTGTAGAGAATAAATTCCTGCTGAATGTGGTCAGGAGATTGAGGACAGCCAGCCCCACTCACTGGACAGAGGCTGTACCTCAGGTACAGCAGGACAAGAATATTGGGGCCCTGATCATCCTCCCACAGATCACTAAAAAGGTAGAGATCTGACAACAGAGACGCAAACTGAGAGGACCAGAAGCTACGACCCCCGCCCAGCTCCCTGCTCGTAACACAGGAGTGTCACTCTGACAGAACTGGGTCACTGTCCCTGACACCAGCTCTAAAGCAGGGGCTTAGAGATTTTGCCCAGGGAGAAAGGCAATCCACAAGAACAGAAAGCTCCAAAGCTTCTTCCAAACGACTGACTTTATGTGAAACATTGTATAGGGAAGTTTAAGCTTACGGGCACTTTCAAAATAAATGAAAATTTTGGTGGTAAGCAATAAACAAGAGGCTGATAAGCATAAAAAACAACCTCTGTAAAGGAGTTCACATTTAATTGAATCAGACTGAAAAATACAGACAATTAGCTGGCGATTAGTGGAGCCCATCAGCTGGGTGTGATACCAGCAGAGGTAGAGTGCTTAATAGATCAGCAAAAGAGACACAGAGAGCCCTGCTGAAACCACTGTCACCTAGCATGACTGTGTGCATGCCCAAGCCTGCACCCTCAGAGGCTCCATGCTGCAGGGGAAACAGACTTCGCTAAAACAGTCCAGCCAAGTCACTAAAGAAATGAACCCACAACCAACCAAAACAAGTCTTGTGGTAGAGGGTAAGAATCAGTATGTAGAGTTGCTACAGCATATTACCTAAAATGTCCAGCTTTCAACAAAAATTATGAGATATGCAAAGAAACAGTTAAGTGTGACCCATACACAGGAGAAAAAGCAGGCAAGAGGAAACACCAGGAGAGGACACAGATGTCGGATTTCACAGAAGTACATTTTAAAGTAGTCATTATAAATATGTTCAAAGAACTAAGAATTTAAATCAAAGTATGTTCTCTAACCACAATGGAATGATATTGAAATTAATGAAATTTGGGAAACTCACTAATGTGCAGAAACTAATACACTCCTAAGTAACCAATGGGTCAAAGAAGAAATCACAAGAAAATTAGAAAATACTCTGAGATGAATGAAAATGAAGACATAATATATCAAAACTTATGGGATTCAGCTAAAGCAGTGCTTAGAAGAAAATTTTTACCTGTAAAATATAAAAAAAGAAGAAAGATCTCAAATCCATAACCTGACCTCCCACCTTAAGAAACTAGAAAAAGAAAAGTAAACTAAATTCAAAGCAAGTATAGGGAAAGAAAGAATACAGATTAGAACAGAAACAAATGAAATAGAGAATAGAAAAGCAATAGAGAAAAATCAATGAAACTAAAAGTTGGGTTTTGAAAAGATCATTAAAAGTGACAAAATTTTAGCTAGACTGGCCAAGAAAAAAGAGAAGACTCAAATTAGTACAACTGAGAATGAAAGAAGGAACATTACTACCAACCATACAGATATAAAAAGGATTGTAAAGGAATACTATGATCACCTACATGCCAACAAATCAAATAACTCAGATGAGACGGACAAATTTCTAGAAAGACACAAACTACCAAAATTGACTCAAGAAGAAATAGACAATCTGAAGAGATCAGTGACAAGTAAAGAGACTAAATCAGCAATCAGAAAACGACTCACATAGGAAAGCTTGGGTCACACGGATCTATTGGTGAATTCTACCAAACATTTGAAAAATAAAAATACCAGTCTGGGGGGAGGGTATAGCTCAGCAGTAGAGTGCATGCTTAGCATGCACGAGGTGTTGGGTTCAATCCCCAGTATCTCAATTAAAAAAAAAAAGAATAAGTAAATAAATGCAATTACCTCCTCCCCCCGCAAATAAAATAAAAATACCAATCTATCTCAAACTCTTCCAAAAAACAGAGGAGCAGGGAATAATTCCCAACTCATTCTATGAGGCCAGTATTACCCTGACACCAAATCTAGACAAAGATACCACAAGAAAAGGAAACCAGAGAGGCCAGATCTCATGAACATAGACCTCAGAGTCCTCAGCTAGTTCACTGGATTCAGCAACATATAAAAAGGGGTACAGATATAAAAAGGATTGTAAAGGAATACCATGATCAAGTGGGATTTATTCCAGGAGTACAAGATTGGGTTAACATAAAAAAAAAAAGATCTATTAATGTAGTTAATACATCTTATCAATAAAATAAAGGACAAAAACAGCATGATCATCTCAGTGGATGCAGAGGAGCATCTGACAAAATACAACACCTCTTCATGACCAAAACATTCAACAAACTAGGACTAGAGGAGAACTTCATCAACCTGATAAGCAGTAGCTATGAAAAATCCACAGCTAATACCATAATTACTGGTGAAAAACTGAATTCCCTGAGATCAGGAAAAAGACAAGGATGTCTGCTCATGTCATTTCTATTCAACATGGTACTAGAGGTTCTGACCAGGGCAATTAGGCAAGAAAATGAAATAAAAGGCCTCTAGATTGGAAAAAGCAAATCTACAGTTTACTACAGTAAACCTACATCTACAGATGGCCTGATCTTGTATATAGAAAATCCTAAGGAATCTACTAAAATGAACCATTGGAATAAATGAGTTCAATAGGTTACAGGAAACAGCAATCAACTGTATTTCTGTACACTTGCAATGAATAATCAAAAAATAAAATTAAGAAAATAATTCCATTTGTAATAGCACCAACAAGAATGAAATAACTGGTAATAAATGTAACAAAATAAGTGTAGCACTATTACTCTGAAAACTATAAAACACTGCTGAAAGAAACTAAAGACTTAAATAAACAGAAAGACATCCAAGTTCATGGGTTACAAGACTTAATTCTTGTTAAGACTTAAGACTTAATACTCCCCAAATTGATCTTCAGATTCAATACAATCTCCATCAAAATTTCAGATGCCTTCTTTGCGGAAATTAACAACCTGTTCTTAAAATTCATATGAAAATTCAAGGATCTCCACATAGCCAAAACAATCTCAAAAAAACCAAACAAACAGGATTGGACTCATTCTTTCAGATTTCAGAACTTGCTACAATAATCAAGACATCGTGGTACTGACATAGTATAAATATATGGTCCAATGAAACAGAATTGAGAGTCCAGAAATTAACCTTTACTGTTCTCATCATTTGATTTTCAACAAAGTTATCAACATAATTCAACAGGAACAGTCTTTTCAGCACATGATGCTGGACAACTGGGTGTCTACAAGCAAAAGAATGAAGAATGTACCTCATGCCATGTACAAAAATTAACCCCAAATGGATCAAAGCCCTATATGTGAAACTATAAAATTCTTAGAAGGAAACATAGGTGTACATCTCCATGGACTTCGATAAGGCAGTGGTGTATTAGATACAACAGTAAAAGCACAAGTAACAAAAGAAAAAATAGATAAATTGGAATTCAGCAAAATTAAAGGTCTCTGTGTTGCAAAGGATACCATCAAGAATGAAATGACGACCCACAGAAGGGGAGAAGATATTTGCAAATCATGTATCTGATAAAGGACTTGTATCCAGAATATATTAAGACATTTTACAACTCAGTAACAAAACGATAAGGTCATGGAAGGCTCTGAAGCAGAGCCAAGTAAATGAGGGTTGAGGGCCCAGTGTGGAGGATTCTGCGTGTGGTTAGAAGGCAGCTCCGCCTCCCGCCTCCCCATCACAGGGTAAAAACTGTGATCTAGCCCCGTCTCAGGTTGTCAGAGCTCGTCTCCATCTCTGGAGCAGGAAAAGGGAAGCATTTTTCACCGGGTGGGCTGGGCCTCTTACGTCAGAATCCCCTGGAGAGCTTGTCAGAAGCCCCAGGCCTCCCCCATCATGACGGGAGCGGAATCTCAGGGAGCATGGGGCCGGGGCACTGCCGCCTTTCTACAGGATGCCTGACGCCAGCACACACACACACACACACACACACGCGCGGCTGGAGGGCCTCCAGGACACCCCAGAGGGAATCAGCTAACTCTGGAGTGGCCTCCTCCACGCACCTGAGGCCATCAGGCGGGAGAGACCCCGGAAGTGAGAGGAACAGGGGGGCCAGACGGCACGAGAGGCCAGAGCATCAGTGTCTTTGCAGAGAATGGGGAATGAGGGCATAGGTTTGTGAAGCACATTGAATTTCTCTTGCAAAATAAAGTTAAAATCGCAGAAAAATAAATAAATAAATAAATAAATTGCAACAATGCAATTTAAAAACAGGCAAAAGAGCTGAATAGACATTTCTCCAAAGAAAGTATACAGAGTGCTAATAAGCCTAAGAAAAGATGCTCCACATCGTGAAACAACAGGAAAACGCAAATCAAAGCCACACTGGGATGCCACTTCTTACTCAGTAGGAAGGTTATAGTCAAAAAGATAAAAAACAAGTGTTGACGTGGAGAAACTGAAACCTTCAGACACTACTTGTGGGATTAGAAAATGGTCCTCGTGCTTTGGGAAGAGTCTGGCAGTTCCTCAAAAGGTTAAACAGAATCACCACATGATCCAGCAGTTCTGCTCCTTGGTATATACCAAGAGAAATGAAAACTTTCGTCCGCACATGTTCACATATGTTAAAAGCAGCATTGTTCACAATGGCCAAAAAGTGCAAACAACCCAAATGTTCAGCTGATGAACAAATAGAACGTGGAATATTACTTGGCTATAAAATGTAATGCAGTACTGGCACGTACTACACACAGATGATCCTTGAAAACATGGCAAGTGAAAGAAGCCAGACATAAAAGGCCACACATTCCATGATTTCATCTATATGAAATATCTGGAACAGACAAATCTACAGAGGTAAAAAAGATTACAGGTTGTCTAGAGCAGAGGACCGGGTTACGAGTGGAGGTGGAAGAGACAGTAACCGTTAGAGGGTAGGGGATTTCTTTTAGGGTGATGACAATATCCTCAAGTTGATTGTGGTGATGGTTGCACAACTCTATGAACACACTAACAACTACATAATTGTGTGGTAATGTGAACTGTATCTTGATAAAGCTATTATTTAAAAAAATAAAGAAACAAAGCATATAACTTCCCACTGAGATAAGAGGAAAAAGTGGCATGATTAAGACAAAATAAAACAGACCAAAAGCAACAAAGCAGAGAAAAAGGAGAACAAAACAAAGCATAAAGTAAAATATTAGACATAAATCCAAATATATATAAAATTGGTTAAAAATTTTAAAAATACAAGGATATGCCATTTAGAGAACACACTTAAACTATAGAAAAGATAAAAACAAAAGGGTGAGAAAAATCAGCAAACAACCCAATGTAAGCTGTTATTACTACATTATTATTACACAAGAGACTTTAAGTAAAGAAATTACTAAGATAAAGGTCAATTCATAATGTGAAAAAGTTCAATTTATAAAGAAGATAACAATTTAAATTGTATGTAATTCTTTATCTTCCTTATTGTCTGTCTCTCCCAACTAAAGCAGGAATTTTTGTCTGTTGTCTTCACTGAAACACCCTTAGCAACTAGAACAGCGCCTGGCACGTAGAAGCATTTAATACTAACATTTGCTGAATAAATTAATACATAGCCCCAAGATGCAAAAAGCAACAACTGACAGAATAATAATGAATAAACTGGAAAAATAATAAAGAATAACAGACAAATCCATAATCATAGCGGGAGACAAGTCAGTAAGGATACAAAAGATTTGAACAGCATGAGTAACAATCATGACCAAAAAGACATACAGAAAACTAGACATACAGACATACATTGTAACTAACAGCAGAGGACATGTTCTTTTCAAGCACAAAGAAACAGTCATAGAAATTGACATACACTGGACCACACAACAAGTCTCAACAAATTTAAAAGGCACAACCATTAAAGTCTATATAATTACAAGATCCATAAGATAACCAGGAAAACTTGAAATTATTAAATATTCAATGATAAGAAATTACAGTTAATTTTTAAGTGTGATGTGGTATTGTGGTTATATTTAAAAAGCACTCTAGTCTTTTAGGGATAATACAGAAATACTCTTGAATGAAATTATACGATGTCTGCAATTTGATTACAAATACTCTGGGAGTGGAGGTGGAAGTGCAGGGAGGTGGGCAAGGGGATGGAGGAACTGAGACTGGCCGTATTTGTTGAAACTAGATGTTACACAGGGGGTCACCGGACAATTAGCTCTGATTTTCTGTTTTTAATTTTCCATAACAATTTTAAAAAGACCATCTTTAAATAGATATAACCTAAATCTAGCAACTATACTTTCAAGATATAGTTACACATATATATATGCATAATGGAATAATCTTCCTTAGTAACAATAAGTTGGAGGGAAACTATTTTAATCAGTACAATACTGGTGACAAAATAATAGAAGACTTATACAACAGAATATTATGCAAATGTGAAAACAAAGAATAAAGCTCTAGATGTACTGCCATTGAAAGGGCTCTAAGAATATTGTCAAGACACATAAAAACAAGGTGCTGAACGTGTGTTTAGTATACTGCATATTGTGTGTAAAAAAAATGGGGGGGGGAGGAAAGCAGCACCTCTAGTCATAATTGCTTTTAAACACACGAAGAAAGGCTGGAAGGACACACAAAAAACCAAGTGGAGGGTTATTTGCACAGGACACGATGGGAACTGAGCAGGTGGGAGGTAAGCTTGGGAGGGAGAATCCTCACTGTACACCTTTTTATAACTTTCTGGGTTTTGAATCATGGGAATGTATTATCCACTTGAAAATTAGACAAAGAAATTTAAAATAGCCTTAGGAAACTTGTGAAACATATCTAAAGTCATACCTGAAGAGAAATTTATATGAGATACATTATAAATGAGGAAAAGCTGAAAATGAGCTAAGCATTCATTTCAAGAAGTTGAAAAAAGAACAGCAAACTAAAGTCGAAAAAAGTAGAAGGAAGGAAAACAAAGATTATGTGGAAATTAATCAAATGGAAAACAAATACAGTATAGACGCTCAACAGAGCCAAGAGCTGGTTCTTTGAAAAGTCTCATAAAACCGACCAACCTCTGGAGAGACTGAGTAACAGAAGAGCAGGGCAAAAATAACCCATGAGGAATGAAAAGAGGAACCTAATTACAGATGCTACAGAGATTACAAAGATAATAGAAGGATATCGTGAACAACTTTATACCAAATAAATCTGAAAAATCAGAGACTAGAAAAATTCCTAAAAAATAGAAACTTACTAAAACTGACCCAACTAGAAACAGAAAACTGAATATTCCTAAAACTACTTTTTAAAAAAATCCAAGTTTAAAATCTTCCCACAAAGAAAACCTGGACCAAGATGATTTTCCAGGTGAATTCTAGCAAACGTTTAAGGAATAAAAAATTGCAACCTTACACACATTTTAAAGCTCATTTTCTGAGGCCAGCATAACCTTGTCACTAAGGCTTGATAAGGTCAACACTAGAAAGAAAACTACAGTCAGTATCTCTCAGGAGATACACGTAAGATCCTTTAGAACATCAGCAAACTGAGGCCAGCAAGATACAGGATTGTCACGGATAATGCCTATGACTGAACTGGGTTCGCCGCAGGAACGCAAAGTTGGTTTAACATTAAAAGATTCATAAATCGCTTAATTTCAAATCAAAGTTTGGCTTAATATTAGGACATCAAGTTCACTAGTGTAAACAGCTTCACACTAATAAATACTTAAAAAGATGATTGTTAGGAATCCGTGAAATGAAAATTAAATGAGGTATCATGACACACTCATTAAATTAGTCAAAGTTTAAGAGTCTAGATAGTATCAAATACTGGCCAGGATATGGAACGTTGGTAACTTATACACTGCAATAAGAATGTAAATGGGAACAAAAATTTTGGAAAATATTCTGCATTACCAAATAAAGTAGCACTTGGGCTCACCTTCATATCCACTACCCAGCAGTGTACCCCCAGGTGAAATTCTTCCTGAAGAAGTTCTTGTACATAATATTAGGAGGTACTTAAAATAATGTTGTTCATAATAGCTTTTGAAAGTGTAAGAACAGAAAAATGGAAACAATCCAAATTCCATGAAAGGTAATCTGGGTGAATAGGTGACAATGAACTACACACAGGAGGACTATATGGGCAGGTAAGTGAGCACACTGCGGCCACAGCAGCCCCAGACGGGTACGCATCTCATCAACATAGCGCTGAGCAAGGGAAACAGGTGCCGAGGGGAGGGTAGAGCTCAGTGGCAGAGTGTGTGCTTAGCATGCAAGAGGTCCTGGGTTCAATCCCCAGCATCTCCATTTAAACAAACCAACCAACCAACCTAATTACAACTCCTCCCTGAGCTCCCCCCAAAAAAGAAAAGAAACAAGTGTCAGAACACTTGTGTATATATACTCTGGGTGTTTTCATATAGTGTGATGCCATTTGTATAAAGTTCAGAAGAAAAGTCTAAATTCACCGAGATGCACACATAGATGGTAAAACTCTATAGAGAAAAGCAGAGCAATTACTCACAAAGTCAGGACAGCGGTTACCTCTGCGGTAAGGAGGGGAGAGGGGCGGGGTGTGCAGGGCACGGAGGAGCTTTTAAGGTCCTTTAATACAACCCTTTCAACAACTGATTGGGCAACTGGACAAAAATTTGTAGAAAATTTGAAATATAATTAGAATCTTGAACTGAATTAGAGAAAACACATGCTTTCAAGCACATCCAGACCATTTTTTTAAAGTTTACCACAGGGAAAGTCTCAATTATCGAAGGAATCACTGGCACAATGGCACAGAACTAGAGATCAATGGCAATCATATAAAAACACAGCAATAAAATACAGTTGTTTAGAAATATGATAAGCATAATTCTAAATAAGTTCTGAAGCAAAGTACAAACCATAATGAAAATGGAAACACTGCATATCAAAACTTGAGGGATGCAACCAACACAGCCCTCAGAGTGAAGAGGGCAGCTTTAAACGCATGACTAGGAAAGGAGAAAGGGAGGAAGCAGCCCACCAAGAAGTTAGAAGAATAGTTGCAACTCCTATCACAAAGAGTATAATCTATTATATGAAAAGCTTTTATAAATTGAGAAGAAAAATATCAATAACCCATTAGGAAAATGAGCAAAGAATTGGGATGGTTGAAAGAAAAGAGTAAAGGAGGAAAGAGACCAACAGCTCTTTTATGAGTTATAGATGTTCCTGTATGACTGAAGCGTCGTGCTGTGCACCATATATTGGCACAACATTGTCAACTGACTATACTTCAATTATCTCTCTATCTCTATCTATCTATCTATCTATCTATCTATCTATCTATCTATCTATCTATCTATCATCTCTTCATATAGAATAGCTTCAATTCTATCTTAGCAAACTGTTTCAGAGAACAGAGAAAGAGGGAAGCTTCTCAAGACATTTTATGAAGCTAACATAACCTGATACCAAAACAAGATAAGAATAATACAAAAAAAATTATAGACCAATTCACACATAAAGTAACTGTAAATATAATTAACATACTAGGAGACTGAACATAGCAACGTATTAAGAATAGTTCATGACCATGGATTATCCCAGAAATGCGAGGGCAAAAAACCTTAGAAAATTAATTTAATTCACCATATCAAACAAATAGAGATGAAAAACCATATGCCCATCTCAATAGATATAGAAAAAGCATGTGTTAAAATTCCACATCTATCCATGATGAAAATATTTAGCAAACTACGAACAGAATGGATCTTCATTCACCTGATAAAGGGTGTCTACAAAAAGCCTACAGGAAAACATCACGTTAATAGTGTAACTTCAGGAGCACTCTCTTTAAAGTCAGGAACAAGTCAAAGATGCCATCATCACCACTTCTATTGCACTGTAGGTATAAGAAAAATGAAATGTATGTGAATTAGAAAGGAAGAAACCAAAATTGTCCCAATTTGCAGGTGACATGATTACTTATACAGAAAATCCATAAGAATCTGCAAACTACTAGAAATGAGGGTTCAGCAAAGTTACTGACTACAAGATCAATACATAAAATCAATAATGTGACCATATACCAGCAACAATTAACAGAAGATGTAATTTTAAAAAAATGCCATTTACAATTGCATCAAAAACTATAAGGTATGCTTGAAACGTGCATATAAACAAAAGACACAAACAAAAGCTACAAGGTATCTAGGACTAATCTCATATGAGATACATAAGAGCTACACAGAGAAAATTTAAATCTTACTAAAGTGCAAGACAATAAAAAGTAAATATCATGTTCATAGTATATGAAGACTTAATATCATAACATATCAATTCTTGCCAAATTAATCTAAAATTCAGTGTAATTCCAGTTAAAATTCCCAAAAGAGTTTTCCACAGAACTTGTCCAATAATAGCCCAGTTTTGAAGAACAAAGGAAAATGCATATTATCAGATACCAAGACTTAGTAATTGACAGACTATTGAAACAAAAGAGAGGTCAAGAATAAAATGCACACATATATGGGAACTTGATAAATGACTGTGGTGGTGCTACAAATCAGAGAGAAAAGTATAGACTACTCAATAAATGATGCTGGGACAACTGGTTATCCAGATGAAAAATAGGTCCCAAGCTTACACAATACATTAAATTAAAATTTTTATTGAATTAAAGTCTAAAATATGATAAGAAATCTAAAACTTTAAAAAATACAGGTGAATAGGAAAGTATTTAATGAGACAGATACAAGAAGTACAAACTATAAAGAAAAAGATGGAAAATTTTAATCATACTGGAATTTAAAAAAATTTTTTAATTAAAAGTACATCTAAGACACCAAACACAAAAGGAAAAGACAACTAGAGATAGAGAAAATGTAGGTAACTAAAGAATTAAATCTGGAATATATAAAGAATGTCTTCCTAACTCAATCTATGAGGTCAGAATTACACTGATACCAAAGCTAGACAAAGATATTAATGAGAAAAGAAAATTATAGACCAAAATCTCTTGTGAATACAAGATGCAAAATTTCTCAACAAAATACTTGCAAAACAAATTCAGCAGCATAATGAAAGCATTATACATCATGATTTATGTGGGATTTATTCCAGGAATGCAAAGATGGTTCAACATATTAAAAAAATCAATCTGTATAATATAATACATCACATTAATAGAATGCAAAAAAAAGCCACATGATCATCTCAATTCATGCAAAAAAGCATTTTACAAAATTCAACATCCTTTCATGATAAAATTACTTGATAAACTAGGAATAGAAGAGACTGTCTCAACATGATAAAGGCCATTAGTGAAAATCCCACTGCTAATGTCATACTCAATGGTGAAAGAATGAAGCCTTTTCTCCTAATATGAGGAACAGAATAAGGATGCCTGCTTTATGTTACTTTTATTTAACATAGTACTGAAGTTCTAACCAGAGTAGGCAAGAAAAAGAAATAAAGGGCATCCAAATTGGAAAGGAAGAAGTAAAATTACCTGTTTCAGAGCTGACATGATTACACATAGAAAAAGGAACCCACATAAAAGAACTGTTAGAGCTAATAAATGAATTCAGCAAAGGTGCAGGATATAAAATCAACCTGCAAATATTAGTTGTATTTCTACACACTTGCAATGAACAATCCAAAAAGGAAATTTTTAAAAAATTTCATTTACAATAGCATCAAAAATAAAACACTTAGGATATATTTATCCAAGGAGGTGAAAAACGTGTACACTGAAAACTACAAAACATCACTAAAAGAAATTATAGAAGACACAAATAAATGGAAAGACATCCCATGTTCATGGACTGGAAAATGCAACATTGTTAAGACGGCCATACTACATAAAGTGGCATACATTTTCAATGTAGTCCCTATTAAAATCTCAACGGAATATTTTACAGATACAGAAAAACCCATCTTAAAATTCATGTGGAATCTCAAGGGCCCTCAAATAGTCAGAACAATCTTTAAAAAACAACAAAGTTAAAGGACCCATGCTTCCTAATTTCAAATCTTCAAAACTTACTAAAGCTAAAGTGATCAAAACAGTGGTACTGGCACAAGGATAGACAAACAGGCCAACACACTAGAGAGCTCAGCTGATTTGTTCGTTTGATTTTCAAGGGGCACCAACACCATTCAAAGGGGAAAAGACACTATTTTCAACAAATGGTGCAAGAAAAACTAGATATTTTATATGCAAAAGGATGAAACTGGATCTTTATTTTACACCATACACAAAAATTAACTCAAAATGGATCAAAGACCTAAATCTAAGCTGAAACTATAATATACATATATGTTTCTTGAGAAGAAAACATAGGTGAAAATCTTCATGACCGTGGAATAGGCAATGAGTTCTTAAATGTGATACCCAGAGCACAGACAATAAAACAAAAAATTGGACTTCATCAGAATTAAAAACTTTTTGTGCATCAAAGAACACTATTAAGAGAAAAAGCAACCCACAGAATGGGAGAAAATATTTGCAAATCCTGTATCTGATAAGTGATTAACATCCAGAATATGTAAAGAATTCCTACAACTCAACAACAACAAAACAAATAACCCAATTCAAAAATGGGCAAAGGTTTGAATAGACATTTCTCCAAAGATAAACAAATGGCCAATAAACACATGAAAAGATGCTCATCATCATTAGTCATCAGGAAAATGCAAATCAAAGCCCCAATGGGATACCACTTCATATCCATTAGGACGGTTATTATTTGGAAAAAAAAAAGAAAAAGGGAAAGTAACAAATGTTGGAGAGGATGTGGAGAATTCAGAATCCTTGAGCATTGCTAGTGGGAATGTATAGTGTAGTTGCTATGGGAAACAGTTTGGGAATTCCTAAAAAGGCTAAACATAGAAATTACCATAAGATATATTCTGCTTCTAAGTATACACCAAAGAATTGAAAACAGGGATTCAAAGTGACACTTATTCACCAATGTTCACTGCAGCATTATTCACAACAGCCAAAAAGGTGGGGACGCCAGAGTGTCCATCCATCAAGAGATGAATAGATTAACAAAATATGGTATGTACATGTAATGGAATAGTATTAAATATTCCATAACATGAATAAGCTATAAAATTTGCCATAAAAAGGAATAAAATTCTGATATATGCTTCAACATGGATTAACCTTGAAAACATTATGCCAGACACAAAAGGACAGGTGTTATATGATTCCACTTATATGAGGTACCTAGAACAGGCAGTTATAGAGACAGAAAGCAGAACAGAGGCGGGGGGCAGGGAAATGGGACTTACTCCTTAATGGGTACAGAGCTTCTGTTTGTGATAATGAAAAAGTTCTGGAAATAGACAGGGGTAATGATTATACAACTTTGTTAATGTACTTACTGTCACTGAATTGTACACTTAAAAATTATTAAAATGGTAAATTTTATGTTACATCTATTTTACTATAACTTAAAAAGTACTTTAAAAAATAAA
Organism: Vicugna pacos; assembly: GCF_048564905.1. NCBI lineage: Eukaryota > Metazoa > Chordata > Mammalia > Artiodactyla > Camelidae > Vicugna > Vicugna pacos. The sequence goes on from NC_132998.1 coordinate 5,604,698, forward strand.
TGAAGAACGCCTTTATGTTAAATAGAAGAAACTGAAAAAACTGGCAACACATCAAATTCCCCAACAGAATATGCATTCCCCGTAACCCAGTGATTCTCCTTCTCGGTATTTCTCTGGAGAAGCCCGGGCCCATTCGCAACGAGACCTACATTGCAGCACCGTGTGTAAGGGCGTTAGAGTTGAAATCCAACTGTTTCTCAGTAGAGGAATGGGTAAGCAAACAATGAAACCCATGTAGCTACTGAAATCATTGAACTAGATCTCTGTGTCATGCCACAGAATGGTAAAAACATCGATTAGTGAAAAAGCAGAAGTATACTGATGTATAATTTTAAAACACAAAATACACTTATTGCCTATGATATATGTATCACTAATAAAAGTACAAAGCAAGCACAGAGATGTGGTGGCTTCTGGAGAGGAGGGGGAGGGGAGAAATGAGAGGGTGGGCTTCAACTGTATCATTAGCATTTTAGTCCTTTTATTAAAAAGAACAGATCTGAAGCAAATATGGCAAAATGTTAACATCTGTTTAACTTGGAGTGAATTTATGGGTCTCTATGACATTTTCTGTATGTTTGAAAAGTTTCATACTTAAACATTTTAAAAGGAAAAAAATCTTAGAGCTCTCTGAAATCTTACGTAAGAATCAAGATAGAGATCCAAATTTATTAACTTCAGATGGCTAACCAGTTGCTCCAAACCCCACAGACACTGCACTTTTACGTCTTCCCACCACCGAGGCGTCGGGAACATGGACCTTCAGCAGGCCTGCCCTGGAGCGGAGGGCTCACTCAGCCACGCAGGCTACAAACTTGGGTGCCTCATCAGAATATAAAAACTAAAAATGAGAAGCAGCCAAACAGGAATCCCTTCAACCTTCTGCCACTAAAACCTCCAGACCCCCTAGTAAACAGGCCACCTTTTTGTTCTAGTTACAACCCACAGCCCCCTCCTCAGGATCACCGCTCTCCCAGGTTCTGCATCCCAGCCCCGCCCACGTTCTCTCCCCATTCCTTCTCCTGTACCTCAGTGTCGCCTTCTTCCTAAGAGTTCTACCAAGCATTTCAGGACGCTCCCATTTTCAAACATGAAAGGACCACCACAAAGGCCCACATTCCCAACCCGAGAGCCCACCTAGCTAGTGTTTGTCTTTTCTCTCCCCCTTCATATCCAGACTTCCTCAAACATTTCTACTTCTTCACCTCGTTCCTCAACACCTCGCCGTCACCACCCCACTGAAACTGCTCTTGAGAAAACTGCCAATGACCTCTGGCGCTGAGTCCAATGGCTGGTCAGGGGAGACTGAGAGCAGAGCACTGACCATTTTCATCTGATTCCCATCCCTACCATCTGAATATTTGTTTCCATGTGCATGTTTTGCTTTTCTTAAAATAACTCCTGTGATCACTAACAAGCAGTTATTAACTCTCTCCTTTGAAGGCTGAGAGGCAGCCAGCACCGTGGACCAGTCCCTCCCTGAGACATGTCCTTCCTGGGTTCCAGCTCACCAGAGTCTCCTTCCTGGCCCCTTCTTCTTGGCAGAGTCCCCTTCCGCTCAGGCTTTATATGATGGCTTCCTCAAAGTTCTGTCCCACAGTTGTCACTATATACTGTTTCTTTGGGGGGAGTTCATCCGCACCATGGCTTCGATTATAACCAATATGTGGATGGCTCCAGCACTCTGGCTTCCATTTAGGTGTCTCTCCTGAGCTCCAGACCCAGCGATCCCACAGCCTCCTCAGATAGCTCGACTTGGATGCCTACAGCCACTAAAACCATCACATTCAAAACCAAAATCACCATCTGCCTTACCCAAACTTACTCCTCTTCCCACTGTACACATCTCAGTAACAGAAACCACTATGTATCCAGTGGCTCAAGCCAGAAACCCAGGAATCTTACTCTATTGACTTTGCCCCTTAAATTTCTCCAATAATTCACGTCTTCGTCCTGGAGTCACCTTGTTTTCTCTCCTGGATTACTGCAACTACCTCCTAACTGGTCTCCCATCACTTGCTATGCTCCAGCCAAAGGGAGCCTTCAAAACCGACACTGAATATGTCATCATCCTGCTTAAATACTTCATTGCCCCCCAACTTGTTCCTCAGATAGTCCAAACTCCCCAACACAGCTGCAGAGCTCTGTGGCCCATGACCTGCCCCCTCACAGCCACCCAGCCTCACCTCCCACAGTTCTCCCCAGTCACTGGGAACAGCTATCCACCCCTCTTGCCTCCAGGCCTCTTGCACTCCCTGGACCTTCCGCCTGGAATGCCTCCTCCCCACGTCTCCACAGCGGCCAGACTAATGCCTCATCCTCCAACTGTCAGCTCAAAGGTCCCCTTTCTCCCTAGGCCTCCCCTTGGCCTGGACTCGGTTAGTTCCTTTCTTGTGTGCTCCTCTGTGACATGTGCCTCACCCGTCAGAGCATCTGTCCTGCTTGCTGTGGCTGTTTATGTAACGTCTGTCTCCTGAGAGCAGGACTAGGTCTCTCAGCCACCATTTCATCTCCAGTTTTTATTACACTGCTTGGCACAGGGCATAGGCTCAACAGACATGAGGAAAACACTGTCCTGGCCTCCAGTTCCTGGCCTACTGAAGGTACAAACAAGTAAAGGAATAAACACAACGAAGGAAGGGCTATAATAGATTATAGACGTGTGTGGATGCTTGTGGGGTGCCATGGTCTGCATGTCTGTGTCTCCCTAAAATTTGTATGTTGAAATCCTAATGCCCTCTCTGATGGTGATGGTGTTAGGAGGTGGAGCCACTGGGAGATGCTTGGGTCAGGAGAATCGAACCCTCATGCAGGAGCTTAATGCTCTTATAAAGAGACCCCACGAGCTCCTTTGTGAGGATACAAGAAGTCTGCGACCTGGAAGAGGGCCCTCACCCAGCCACACTGGTGCCCTGATCGCCTACTCCTAGCTTCCAGAACTCAGAGACCAATTTGTGTTTTTAATAAGCTGTCCAGCCTGGGGTATTGTGTTATAGGGCCCCAAACAGACTAAAAGATGGATATATGTGGATGAGGACGTATGTATACGAAGTGCCGAAGGAACCCAACAACCTTTCTGGGCTAGCCAAGGAAGGTCATACAAAATAAGTGACATCTAAACTGGCTTATTGTTCATTCCATTCATTCAGTGCATAATTTCTGGGCACCTACTTGGTGCCAGGCACTGTCCGAGGCACTGAGTATACAGCAGAAAATAAGACAGACATTGTCCCTGATGTCCTTGTGCTTATTCTAGTGGGGAGAGAGAGAGACTAAACTCGAAAAATAAAATAAATTTTGGGGGTGGGGGGGCGGTAAAGGTATAGTTCAGTGGTTCAATCCCCAGTACCTCCATTAAAATAAACAAACAAATAAATAAACAAACCAATAAACCTAATTACCACCACCCCATCAAAAAAAAAAAGACACTTTCATTCAAAGACCTCTGGCTTTAGGCAGAAGGAACAATGAGACTCACTGGTTCAAAGAACAGAAAGAAGGGTAGTGGGACAGAAACACAGTAAGGATTCATATCTCTAACCCAGACCTTGTACTGGAACTCCAGAATTACAGAGCCAGCTACCAACTGGACATCACCACTGGGATGTCGAACAGGTATCCTGGCCTTCAGCTGTCCAACACCAGCCTAGTTTCCTCCTCCAAACCCATTCCTTCCCACTTTTGTAAATGACAATTCCACTCCTCCACTTGCTCAAACTAAAAACCCTGGAGTCACACCCAACTCCACTTCACAAGCAATCCATCAACAAATCTCACCGGCTGTCCCTTCAAACACATCCTGAACCCAACAACTTCCCCCGCCTCACTGCTGCCACCTCGGTTTGTGCTGAAGTATTTGGATCTTATCCTTTGTGCAAAGCACAATATTGAAGGTTTTCTAGAACCCGATAGAGAATTGGCATGTGCTCAAAGTGCTGTGTTGGAGCCGGCTGAGGCCAGTTCACAAGAGCCAAGTGGTAAATTTTCAAGAATGTTGCAAGGTGATTGCCATCACGGTGATAGCATGCATTTGGCCACGGTGGGGGTATTTACACCACGGATATGGGCAAACATTACATCTGGGCTCCTCTCTCCACCACCCCATCCGAGCCTGGCAATCTGGCTGTTTCACATTTACCAGCACCCAACTAAATGTGCAAATCTGTGTTACAGAAAGATAATTCTTACAGCAGTCAGGCAAGAGAGAGAAATAAAAGGGATCCAAATTGGAAAAGAAGAGGTAAAAGTGTCACTATATGCCAACGACATGTTACTATATATAGAAAACCCTAAAAGGTCCACACAAAAACTACTAGAGCTGATCAAAGAATTCAGCAAGGTAGCAGGCTACAAGATTAACGTTCAAAAATCAGTTGCATTTCTTTACACTACCAACAAATCAACAGAAGAAGAAAGTAAAGAAACAATCCCCTTTAAAATAGCACCCAGAGTAATAAAATACCTAGGAATAAATCTAACCAAGGAGGTGAGAGAATTATACACAGAAAACTATAAACCACTGATGAAGGAAATTAAAGAAGACTTTAAAAAATGGAAAGATAGCCCATGCTCTTGGATTGGAAGAATAAATATTGTTAAAATGGTCACACTGCCCAAGGCACTCTACAGATTTAATGCAACCCCTATCAAATCACCCAGGACATAGTTCACAGAACTAGAACAAATCATAATAAAATTTATATGGAACCATCAAAGACCTAGAATTGCCGAAGCATTACTGAAGAGAAAGAAAGAGGCTGGAGGAATAACTCTCCCAGACTTCAGACAATACTACAGAGCTACAGTCATCAAGACAGCATGGTATTGGTACCAAAACAGACATATAGACCAATGGAAGAGAATAGAGAGCCCAGAAATGAACCCACGGACTATCGGTCAACTAATCTTTGACAAAGGAGGCAAGAATATACAATGGAATAAAGACAGTCTCTTCAGCAAATGGTGTTGGGAAAACTGGACAGCAGCATGTAAAACAATGAAGCTAGAACACTCCCTTACACCATACACAAAAATCAACTCAAAATGGATCAAAGACTTAAACATAAGACAAGATACAATAAACCTCCTAGAAGAAAATATAGGCAAAACATTATCTGACATACATCTCAAAAATGTTCTCCTAGAACAGTCTACTCAAGCAATAGAAATAAAAGCAAGAATAAACAAATGGGACCTAATTAAACTTACAAGCTTCTGAACAGCAAAGGAAACCTTAAGTAAAACAAAAAGACAACCTACATCTGGGAGAAAATTTTTACAAGTGAAACCGACAAAGGCTTGATCTCCAGAATATATAAGCAGCTCATACGACTTAATAAGAAACAATCAAACAACCCAATCCAAAAATGGGCAAAAGACCTAAACAAGCAATTCTCCAAGGAAGACATACAAATGATCAATAGGCACATGAAAAAATGCTCAGTATCACTAATTATCAGAGAAATGCAGATCAAAACTACAATGAGGTATCACCTCATACCAGCCAGAATGGCCATCATTCAAAAATCCACAAACGACAAATGCTGGAGAGGCTGTGGAGAAAGGGGAACCCTCCTACACTGCTGGTGGGAATGTGGTTTGGTGCAGCCACTGTGGAAAACAGTATGGAGATTCCTCAAAAGACTAGGAATAGACTTACCGTATGACCCAGGAATCCCGCTCCTGGGCATATATCCAGAAGGAACCCTACTTCAGGATGACACCTGCACCCCAATGTTCATAGCAGCACTATTTACAATAGCCAAGACATGGAAACAGCCTTAATGTTCATCAATGGATGACTGGATAAAGAGGATGTGGTATATTTATACAATGGAATACTACTCAGCCATAAAAACTGACAATATAACACCATTTGCAGCAACATGGATGTTCCTGGAGAATGTCATTCTAAGTGAAGTAAGCCAGAAAGAGAAAGAAAAATACCATATGAGATCACTCATATGTGGAATCTAAACAAAAACAAAAACAAAAACAAAAACAAAAACAAAAACAAAGCATAAATACAGAAACAGACTCATAGACATAGAATACAAACTTGTGGCTGCCAAGGGGGCGGAGGGTGGGAAGGGATAGACGGGATTTTAAAATTGCAGAATAGATAAACAAGGTTATACTATATAGCACAGGGAAATATACACAAGATCTTATGGTAACTCACAGAGAAAAAAATGTGACAATGAACATATATATATGTTCATGTATAACTGAAAAATTGTGCTCTACACTGGAATTTGACACAACATTGTAAAATGATTATAAATCAATAAAAAAAAGAAAGATAATTCTTGTGTTGTGTGGTTCTCTGCAGGGGTGTGTGCTTGTGAATACACATTAGAATCACCTGAGGAACTTATCCCCCCATCCATCTGCCTGCCTGACCTCAGTTAAGGACCACTAGATCAGGAACACTTAAGAGGCTGCTGGCAGTGATGGAGATGAGAGAGGAAGGTACCAAACAAAGGAAGGAAGAGTTGTACGAGAAATCCAGAAGTAGAATCAATGGGCTTTGTTATTTACTCTGAGAAAACTAGGTTATGTTCCTCCATATCATTTCTCTGTTTGTAATCGCAGGCTCACTTCTGTGACTCTTTTCACATCTGTCTCCCTCTCCAGACTGCAGGCCATGAGGGTAGGGCTGCATGCCTGCCCACCACTGTATCCCCAGGCCAGAGCCCAATAACTACATCAGCACCACCCCACTGAAGAGTCATTAAATGAAGAAAGGAGGACAAAGTGAAGGAGAAGGAAGAGTCAATAATGACACCCAGGTTTCCAGCTTAGGTGACAGAAAGGAGAAACATGGAAAAAGGTGTGACTCTGGGTTCAGACGGGAGGATTTGAGAAATATTGACCTGAAGTGCCTCTGAAAATCCAGGCAGTGATGGGAAGTTGGAAATATGAGTATTAAACATAGGATTTAGAATCTGGGAGAGACACTCTTGACTATAAAAGCAACCCTGCCCTCTTCCCTTAGAATCTGAGTTACCACCGGAGAGTGTCAACTTCCCTCTCCCAAGACTCACCCTAACTTCGGCCTCCCGGGGCCTTCCATTGAGGTCGCACTTGGACCCATTGCCATAGGTCTGGCTGTGGTAGCGTTTCAGGCGATGCTGCTTGGAGGCCTAGGGAGGACATCAGGCAGGAGGGAGGGGCATGAGAAAGACAGCAAGGAGGACAGAGAGCACTTTGTTCTAACGGCCACCAAGCCCCAAGAAGCACGTGAGCTACTCCTGACCCTCCCCTTCTGGTCAGGGCTTTCAGTCTGCAGCCTGGACCCCTTTCTCTACCAATCCCACACTTCTGCCACCTTGGCTGTTTCATCGTCCCAGTCGAAGGCCGATTGGTAGTAGCCAAGATAGAGGACTTCACCTTTGATCTCTGAATCTGCAAGAGAAAGTACAGCGAAGCATCGTTACCCTGTTTTCAGAGGGCCAGGAGGGAAGGGGACTTGGGGCAGGGGGCAGGTCACCTTCCATGACAGGTTGCTGAGGGCATAGGGAAAATGTAGATGGGAGTCACCTTCCATGTGGTACTGCTGGATGTGGCGTCCGTAACAGAATTCATATGTCCACCAGTCCTTGGTCTGACAATTAGAAAATGAACAATCGGGGGGGTGCAGTGCAGATGTCTCTTCTTGGAACCAGAAATCCCCGCTGGCTCCAAGACCCACAACCTCTCATCTGCTTCTCATCAGCCTCGGCTTCCACACTCAATCCTCCAGACTCTCTGTGAGGAGGGAGGGCTGTTTGCCTTCTGTGACTTGAGGAGACACCTCTACAACCTAACTGATTTTCATCTGTGGGTTTTCCACTCCTCTTTTTTCAAAGACTTTTAAATAAATCCTTCTTTGTTGTCCATAGAGATACAAAATCATGATATCCCTGAAACACTCAGACCAGGGAAACATAGAATATTGAAAATATTAATTGGAATTCCTTGGACTGTTCTAGCCACTGGGGATACAGCTATGAACAAGGTAAATTCTCTGACCTCACGGATTACCATTCTAGTGCTAGGAGTCAAACCAAAAATAAATAAACTGATGACTCAGTTAATAAGATGATTTCAGATCACGAAAAGCGCCATGATGAAAACAAAATAGTATACCGTGCAGCGTGTGAGAGGGGAGTGGGTGACGACCAGAAAGGCTTCTCTAGGGGAGGGTCCCTCCTGACCCACACTGACCCTCTTTAGGCACCTCAATCTTAGCTTAACCTTCGTTCTGAGATTTCTTATCATAACCTTCCTCTACATTCAGCAAAGTGTCATCAGCGGTTACAAGATTCTTTGCTTCTTTCCTGTCTGTACAATATGCCTACTCCAACAGCCTTCTTAACTCCCACAGGTCCTCCCAACCACTCCTCACTCACAGGCACTCTGATTCCCAGATAGAAAGGTGGTTCCCAAACCCTCATTCCCTCCAGCCCATTCCCTTTCACCTTCAGCAAGCAGGGGGCATCTTTCATTGGGCTCAACAATTCAGGGATCCCAGGCCCTTGATAAGCAGGTGCCTCCTCCTCCCTTTCACGCTGGAAGTGAATAGCTCCAGCTGGCAGGCGACATTCATAGCGCTGTTTGTACTTAGAGGAGACAATCACCACGTCCGAAGCTTGGCTCTGGGAAAGAAGTGGGGGTCGGGGGGCAGGGAGGCAAAGAGAAGCTGGGACCAGGGAGAACAACGAGATCCCTCTTCACATTCTAGGGAAGAGCCCAGTCAAGACAGAGTGAGCCAGAAGTCCTCCAGCTGTGTTCGGTGGGTGAGGGGAGAGGGCACTTCTGCTTCTCCACGGAGGAGGAGTCTGGGTGTTTCGATCAGGAACTGGAACCCGAAGCTGACAGCGGGAAACCCCACCCCTCCCAGTCCCTGGCCCCAAGGGAATGGGTCTCAGTCTGCGATCCTGAGGAGTCCTCATAACACCCCTGCTTACTCTTTCCGATTCCCCTTAGGCTCCCGCCAGACTCCACAGCTGCTCTTCTTCCTCTGCCTTCCCCCCCTTCCCCTTCGGCCCCGGACCCTTGCCTCTCTACGCCACCTCACCTGCCCTCCCATGACAGGCAACGGCAGGATCTCGATCCCATAACGCATCTCACTCAGCTCCTCTAGGTTCAGGCTGCCGACACCGCCGGTCAGACTCGCGGGTAGCAGGAGCCCCAGGAGCAGCAGCCCCAGCAGACTGGACAGCAGCGTTTCCGCCGCCATCTTTCGTTCCCCTTCTAACCAGAACAACTTCTTCCGCCCTAAACCTGGCGGCGGCCTCACCCCGCCCATTAACGCCCCAAGGTCTCATTGGCTAAATGTCTGTCTCTTTCACGTACCCTATTCCCATTTGCCAACGTGGCTCCGAAGCCCACGAGGAGGTAGATCACAACGATTAGCAAAACCACTCGCTGCTCGTGATTGGCCAGAGGGGCCGACCAATCGGCAGCGAGGTTGGACCCCCTCCCACCCTCTCCCAGTTCCAGAGAGGCGCGGTCTAGGCGCTGGGCCTCGTTATGCAGTTCCCTTCGGTTTTCGGCCGGTAGTTGTGCGCATCTCTTCTAATTACTTTTTAAGTCATTTCTTGTATTATATCCGGCCGCCGCCAGGAGGAGGGTTGAGGCCAATGGGTGCGTGCACGCAGTACTCCTAAGAGCTACTTAATATTTGTTGCAAAACAAACAATTATTATATAATAGCATTCCTCTTTTCATATGTACATACAACTTTAAGGCAGTCTGGTAATTTGTGTCATAACCTTTCTACACGATCCTGCAGTTATCTTACAATAAAATTATCCTCAAGAAATAATGGGAGCTTCCAGTGAAAGACTGGGGGCTTGGCTGGCAAGAGAGAGTGGTGAATGCCCCTATTATCCACCAGGCCACGTAAGAACAAAGGGAAAGGGAAAGGAGACAACAGCGGCAACGTTGTAGGAGCTATTAAGCCCTTGGCCTATGCGCCCCAGCCTCACACAATATTTCCAATCAGCTTTTTACGGTCCTCACTCTAAAATATAAGCAGATAGACAAAAATCATTAGACATTTAAGGAAAGTCTTTAGTATACAAGGAAGAAACCAAAACAAGCAAAAAGAACAAAAGCAAAAGCAATTTAGAGGAAACTAATTGCAAGGGAGAAACAACAGCTTAAAAATAAAATCAAAAAGCCATCCTTAATATCCTCAAAGAGAAAATATATTGTGTGCATAAAATAGCAACAGGAAACTATTTAAAAAGTAACTATTATTCAGGAAAGAAAAAAAGAGCTCTTGGAAATCAAAACCATGATAGCAGAAATAAAAATTCAATAGAAAGACTGGAGGATAAAGTTGAAAATCAGATTTGCCCTTCTTTAGGAGAAAATTAATAAAAAGCAAAGGGTCAGTCCAGAAGGTTGAACATCTGAATAACGAGAGTTCCAGGAAAGAACAGAGACTCAGAAGGGAAGAAATATTATGGAAATTAGTTTGAAGTATTACTTTGAAATGAAGAACTGAATCTCCAAATTGAAAGGGTCCTCTGGGAGGAGGGTATAGCTCAGTGGTGTAGTGTGTGTTTAGCATGCATGAGGTCATGGGTTCAATCCCCAGTACCTCCAAGAAAAAGTAAGTAAATAAATAAACCTAATTACTACCCCCCCCAAATAAAGGCATATTCATAGAAAGAAAGAAAGGGCACACCGATAGCAAAACAAATCAGGCCCACAAGACCCATGATTATAGAATTTCAGAACACTGCACATAGATGAACAATTCTAAAAGCTTCCAGAGAAAAAGAACCAGTTGCAGTCGCGGATCAAAAATCAGAACAGCATTAGGCTTATCAATCCATCAACACCGTAAGGTAGACAATAAAGAAATTGCTTCAAAATTTTTTTCATACATATTCCTTTTCATATTCTTTTTCATTATAGGCTATTACAAGGTATTGAATATAGTTCACTATGCTATACAGAAGGACCTTGTTGTTTATTTTATATATAGAAGTTAGTATCTACAAATCCTGAACTCCCAATTTATCCCTCCACCCCCTCCCTCCATTCCCCGATGGTAACCATGAGTTTGTTTTCTATGTCTATGAGTCTATTTCTGGTTTGTAAATAAGTTCATTTGTGTCATTATTTTAGATTCCACATATAAGTGATATCATATGGTATTTGTCTTTCTCTTTCTGGCTTACTTCACTTAGTATGACAATTTCCAGTTCCATCCATGTTGCTGCAAATGGCATTATTTTATTCTTTTTTTTTTTATGACTGAAGAGTGTTCCATTGTGTATATATACCGCAACTTCTTTATCCAGTCATCTGTCAGTGGACATTTAGGCTGTTTCCATGTCTTGGCTATTGTATATAGTGCTGCTATGAACATTGGGGGGCAAGGATTTTTTCAAATTAGAGTTTCCTCCGGACATATGCCCAGGAGGGGAATTGCTGGATCATATGGTAAGTCTGTTTTTAGTTTTTTAAGGAATCTCCATACTGTTTTCCATAATGGCTGCACCAAATTACATTCCCACCAACAGTGTAGGAGGGGTCCCTTTTCTCCACACCCTCTCCAGCTTTTATCATTTGTGGACATTTTAATGAAGGCTATTCTGATCCAGGTGAGGTGATACATCATTGTAGTTTTGATTTGCATTTCTCTGATAATTTGTGATATTGAGCAGTTTTTCATGTGCCTATTGACCATTTGTATTTCTTCATTGGAGAAATGTTTGTTTAGGTCTTCTGCCCACTTTTTGATTAGGTTTTTTGGTTTTTTTGTTCTTGAGTTGTATGAGCTGCTTGTATGTTCTGGAAATCAAGCCGTTGTCAGTAGCATCATTTGCAAATATTTTCTCTTATTCCATAGGTTGGCTTCAAAATTTTGAAGAAAATTATTTCCAACCTAGAATTCTACGCACAGCCAAACTATGACTTAATTATTAGTCCAGAATAAAGATAATTTCAGATATGAAAGTTCTCAAAATACGGATATTCCATGCATTGTTTTTCAGAAAGATAGGAGAGGATTTGTTATACCAAGACAAATAAGTTAGTCAAAAGAGAGAAAGGTATGAAATGCAAAAAATAGGTATCCAGCACAAAAGAGAAACAAACGGAATCCCCAGGGCAATGCTGAAGGGAGGTCCCAAGTTGTAGGGCGGGACTAAAGATCAATTCATCAAGACGAGAGCAGTTCAGAAGGGCTTGGGAGTGATTTCTTTAGGAAATAAAATTGATAGAATACCTAATGCATCTGAATGTATTGAGAACAGATTTGATTAACCAGAGGAGAGCTTGGGGATATACTAGTTATAAGTATGTAGAGAGTTAAGGGGGGAAAAGACATTAATTCCAATGAAAATAAAAAGTTGTGCTGAAAAAGCTAAACAGACTTCTGTTTTCTTCAGCATGGCTGGTTATCCTCACACTAAAAACAAATTAAAATGCTGGGTGAAATAGAATTATCTTCCTTCTTAAAATCATGGTAAAGCTAACAAGGCAGTAAAGAATTAATAGGCCAAATCATTCAAAAGGCCACGAGCGATAAATGCTGGAGAGGGCATTGAGAAAAGGGGACCCTCCTACACTGCTGGTGGGAATGCAATTTGGTTATGGAAACCAGTATGGAGATTCCTCAAAAAACTAAAAACAGACTTACCATATGATGCAGCAATTCCACTTCTGGGTATATATCTGGAGGGAACTTTAATTCGAAAAGATACACGAACCCCAATGTTCATAGCAGCACTATTTACAATAGCCAAAACACGGAAGGAACCTAAATGTCCATGGACAGATGATTGTATAAAAAAGTTGTGGTATATTTATACAATAGAATACTACTCAGACATTAAAAAAAGGATAAAATAATGCCATTTGCAGCAACATGGATGGACATACAGATGGTCATTCTAAGTGAAGTAAGCCAGAAAGAGAAAGACAAATACCATATGATATCACTCATATGTGGAATCTAAAAAAAAAAAAAGAAAAAAAGAAAAAAAGGACACTATGAATTCATCTACAAAACAGAAACAGACTTGCAGACATAGTAAACAATCTTATGGTTACTGGGGAAAGAGGGTGGGAAGGGATAAATCTGGGAGTTTGAGATTTACAAATGTTAGTCACTATATATAGAAACAGATTAAAAAGATTTCTTCTGTATACCACAGGAAACTATGTTCAATATCTTGTAATAACCTTTAATGAAAAAGAATACGAAAACAAGTATATGTATGTATATGCATGACTGGGACATTGTGCTGCACACCAGAAATAGACACATTGACTGTACTTCAATAAAAAGTTTTTTTAAAGAAATGATAGACCAATATCTAAATGAAGTCAGAAACCTAGAGAGGTATTCAAAACCTTGTAGTCACTTCTGCTTGGAGGGCACTTACAAAACTTACAGAACTGAGCCTCAGGTTTTTAAAAAATGTACTTTTGATCTCTTTTTTTAAATTGAAGTATAGTTGATGCACAATATTATATAAGGTGCAGGTGTAAAATATAGTGATTCACAATTTTTAAACGTTATACTCCACTCATAGTTATTATAAAATGTGCGCTATATTCCCCAAGTTGTATAATACATCCTTGTAGCCTATTTTATACCTAACAGTTTGTACCTCTTAACTCCCTACCCGTATATCGTCCCTCCCCACTTCCCTCCCCCCACTGGTAACCACTAGTTTGTTCTCTGTATCTGTGAGTCTGCTTCTTTTTTGCTATATTCACTAGCTTGTTGTAATTTTTGGATTCCATGTGTAAGTGATCTCATACAGTATTTGTCTTTTTCTGTCTGACTTATTTCGCTTAGCATAATACCCTTCAAGTCTATCCGTGTTGCTGCAAATGGCAGAATTTCATTCTATTTTATAGCTGAGTAGCAGTCCATGGTGTGTGTATATGATATACATATAAACTAGTAGTGTTTAGTAGTGTATATATACTAGCCCATTGTGTGTGTGTGTGTATATATAAACACTACTATATATATACACTACTAAAGAAGATACATATATACATACACACACCACATCTTCTTTATCCAGTCATCTGGGGTTTTTTTGTTTTATTTAATTTTTTAAAAAATGTCTTATACATATATTCATTTATTTATTTATAGAGGAGGTACTGGGGATTGAACCCAGTACCTTTTGTATGCTAAGCGTGTGCTCTACCACTTGAGCTATACCCTCCCCGGTCATCTGTTGATGGACACCTAGGTTGTTTGCATATCTTGGCAATTGTAAATAATGTTGCTATGAACATTGGGGTGCATACATCTTTTCGAATTATTGTTTTTGGGGGTTTTTTTTGGATATATACCTAGAAGCAGGATTGCAGGATCATAATTGTAGTTCTGTTTTTAGTTTCTTGGGAAACCTCCACAGTTTTCCACAGTAGCTATACCAATTTACATTCCCACCAACAGTGTACAGATCTGAGCTTTGTTGATGTATTTTTGTTTTTGTTACTTTTTCTCGAGAAAGGGACAGAAGGTCCACTGGAGGTGGAAAGTCTGAGAGAAGATCGTCCCAGCAGCGAGCCTGCCTCCGGCTCCCCAGCTCCCCAGCTCCAGGAAACTGCGAGGAAGGTTACCCCAGTGCCAAACAGAGGAAGAGAATTTGTGATCACAAGGAGGCCCTTAAAGAATCTTGCAGACCAATTTCACAAACTTTAAATTGTTAAAAAATAATTCAAGCTGTAAATTTAGATTTAAGTGGTCCTGAGGGAGAGTGAATAATGCCCCAGGCATTTGGCAGAAGCAAATGCAGATCTACTCCGGAAAGCTGTCCCCTTCATCCCAGCACCAAAGAGCTCCTACAAGACATTCTCCAAGGAAAGTTTGTTAACTCGTAATGAAAAATAACTAAACACAAAGGAGATAAGACACCATGAATGAGAACCAGAAGAAACAATAGCAGAAACTGAGCCAAGAAGACTTCAGATAGTGTCATTACCTGATATAGATTATAAAATAATTATGCTTACTATACTTAAAGAATAAAAGTTTAATAAAAGAATAAAGTTTTAAATTAAAAACTGAATAAAGAAACTAGTTTAAGAAGTAATTTTCTTCACAGAAGAGTTTGAGCTAATAAGAGCAGAAGAAATAATAAGATGAATACTCTCATCATTTTACAATCCCAGTGAAATAATTGATCTAGGCAACAGTCATCAATGACTATCAGAAATAGTAGGTAAGGGGGAGGGTATAGCTCAAATGGTAGAGTGCATGCTTAGCATGCACAAGGTCCTGGGTTCAACCCCCAGTACCTCCATTAAAAATAAAAATAAAAATAAAAATAATAATAATAATAATAATAATAATAAATAGACCTAATGATCTTAGTTCCAAAAATTAAAAGAAAAATTAAAAAACTTATAAAAAGAAACATTAAGAGGCTTATAGGTAAATCAAGCTGAAACCATGTGCACACACTGATGAAACTTAATATCATGAAAAGAGGAACAACCAGACATCGTGTGCTTCTTGACAGGATACAATAGGAAATACAGAGTTTTATCTACAAAGGATTTTTGCCAAAAAAAATACTCTAAAAACAAACAAACAAAAGAACAATACTCTAAATATAACTACCAGTTTACAGGAAATATGAGAAACGGGACCATGTGTTAAACACCACTATCGGAATATAATCAAAAATAAAATAAGATAAAAAAAAAGAATAAAACAGGATCAATGCTCCAGTTTCTTCAACAAATACATTGCAAGAAAAAAAGGGGGAGACAACTGTTATACGTTACAAGAGATTTAAGAAACCTATCAGTAAATTGCAATGCACAGCTCTTGTTTACATCCTGAATCAAACTATCTATAAAAAGACTTTTATGAGTCAATTAGGGAGATTTGCACACTGACTGGATATTATATGATATTAAGATATTGTTAATTTTGCTGGATGTAATAATGGTATTATGGTTATGTTAAAAAATTCGTCCTATCTCTCAGAGATACATACTTGTATATTTACCAATAAAGCAGTATAATGACTGGCATTTGTATTAAAATAATTCTGTGGGAGGCTGGGAGAAGTGGTGGGAGTACAGATGAAACAAAATTGACCATATTTTTAGTTGAAGCAGCATGATAAGTACATGGAAATTCATTATACTTTACTTTTGATAATATTTTAAATTTTCCATTTAAATTCTCTCTTAAAAAACTCAAAGAGAGGTTTTAAATTTAGCTGAAAATAGGATTACTGAACTAGCAAATACTTTGGAAGAAATTACCCAAAATGAAACACAGAGCAACAAAGAGAGAAATATGAAAGAGAAAAGAAGGCATATAGAGAGAAAAGTGAGAAATCTGATTAGAGTTCTGAAAGGAGAAGGAAAGGATGAAACAAAGATAATGGTTGAGCATATCTTAGAACTAATGAGAATTACAAAATCCACAGATTCAAAATGTCCCCCAGATTTAAAGCAGAATACATGAAAAGAAGTCTACACTTAGACTTATCACAATGAAACTGAGTTACATTAAAGAAAAACAGCAGATCTTAAAAGCATCCAGAGTTTGGACTGGATAGGTGGAGGCATTTGTCAAAATTCATTGACCTACAACATATAAGGCTTATGAATTTAACTGCATGTATATTTTACTGCAATAAAAATAAAGTTAAAACAGTCAGCGAAACAGATCACCTTCAAAGGAGCAGCAGTTAGACGGAGAACTGACTTCTCAAATGACAGCAATGGAAGCCAGAAGACAACAGATGATCTCTCCACTGAGATTAAAGAAAATAACTTCCATCGGGAATTTTATGGCTAGTGAAAATCTCTTTCAATGATGAGGGCAAAATACAGATATTTCCAGACCAAACAAAAACAAAACCCCCCGGGGAGAGTTTGCAACCAACAGACTCTCACTAAGGAAAATTCTAAAAGATATACTTCAGAGGAAAGGCAGGAATACTAGATGGAAGGTCGGAGATACAAGAAGGAATGAAGTGGAAAAATAGGTAAAAATCCTACATGATCACTGACAGTAAAGAAAAAAAACAATAATGCTAATATCTTCTAGAGTTTAACTATTAAGATGGAATTAAAACATACCAAAGCAGTAACATACATTGGGATTTTGATGAATAAAGTTAAGTGGTTCAAAGTTTCTTGTATTGTGTGCAAGTAGAGTGTGCTGATTATCAAACTGTGTCTTTCAGCCTCAAATCCACCCTTCTATATAACTACTATGATGCTGGAGCTGGTATTCTGAAAATCACATTTCATTTTTTCCCTTTACACGGACTTTATTTTTTACAGCAGTTTTAGGTTCACAGAAAAATTGAGAATAAAGTACAGAGGGTTCCCATATAACCCCTCACACATGCAGAGCCTCCCCTTTATCAACTTCCCACCCCAGAGTGATACATTCCTTATAATCAATGAACCTATGTTGACACGTCATTACCCAAAGTCCACAATTTACAGTCTCTGTGTTGTACCTTCTATGAGAGTTTTTTCCCCTTTCCTTCACCCATGTTTGCTGTGCACTGACCTCACCAAGAAGCTCCCACTTGGAGGGCCAGCAAAGACACAGCTGCAGTCCATCCCAAGTGTGGACCCGTGGCTTTTGCAATGGCGCTAGAACCTCACTGGGGACCTCCTTGTGGTCCATGGGGAGCTTGAGTTTCACCACCTCATACTTCTCACCCTCACCTCCTCACCCTTCACCAGCAGCACCATCTCCTCTGGCACTTCTTCTTCCTCCCTGTCTCCTCCCTCCTAACCCTCCCCTCCTCCTCCCCTATACTTTTATTGGTTTAGGTCTTATATGTTGGTCCTTGATCCATTTTGAGTTAATTTTTGTACATGATGGATGTTAGGTAAGGGTCTAACTTCATTCTTTTGCATGTAGATGTGCAGTTTCCCCAGCATCACTAGTTGAAAAGACTGTCCATTCTCCATTGAATGGTCTTGGCAACCTTGTCAAAACTCGTTTGACCAGCTTTGTGAGGGTGTATTTCTATTCCATTGGTCTATATATCAGTCTTTATTCGAATACCACACTGTTTTGATTACTGTAGCTTTGTAGTACGTTTTTGAAATCAGAAAGTATTAAGTCTTCCAATTTTGCTATTCTTTTTCAAGATTGTTTTCACCCTTTGGGGTCCCCTGAGATTCCACATAAATTTTAGGATAGGTTTTTCTATCCCTGCAAAAAATGTCATGGGGATTCTGATAGGGACTGCACTGAATCTGTAGACTGCTTTAGATACTACTGACACTTTAAGAATATTGTCTTCTAATTCATGAATGTGAGATGTATTTCTATTTACTTACTTATGTCTTCTTTAATTTCTTTCAGTGATGTCTTGTAGTCTTCATTGTACAAGTCTTTCACCTCCTCGGTTATGTTAATTTCTGAGTATTTTATTCCTTTTGATGCTATTGTAAATGGACTTGATTTTGCAATTTCTTTTTCAGATTGTTCATTGTTCATATATAGAAATAATGTTTGTGTATTTTCTTCGTATCCTGCTACTGTGCTGAATTCATTCATTAGATCTAAAACTCTTTTTGTGGAGTCTTTAGGATTTTCTACATATTAGATCATATCATCTACAGAGATAACTTTACTTCTTCCTTATCAAGTTGGTTGCCTTTTATATCTTTTTATTGCCTAATTTCTCTGGCTAGAACTTCCAGTACGATGTCGAATAGAAATGCTGAAAGCAGGCATCCTTGCCTCGTTCCTGATCTTAGAGGAAAAGCCTTCAGTCTTTCACCATTCAGTATGACGTTTGCTGTGGGTTTTTTCATGTATGGCTTTTACTATGTGGAGGACGTTTCCTTCTGTTCTTACTTTGTTGAGGTTTTACCATGGAAGGGTGTTGAATTCTGTCGAATGCTTATTCTGCAGCAATGGAGATGATCACGGGGTCTTTCCCCTTCATTTGGTAATGTCGGGTATTACTCTGATGGGTTTTTGTGGTTGAATCATCCTTGCATTCCAGGAATAAATCCCACTTGGGTCATGTACAATCCTTTTTAATATGTTTCTGAATTGTGTTTGCTAGTGTTTTGTTGAGGATTTTTACATTATGTTCATACAAGATACTTCTCTGTAGTTTCCTTTTATTGTAGTTTTTTGGTCCAGCTTTGGTTTCAGAATTATGATAGCAGAAGTGGAGTGGTCCTGAAACAAAACCCAAAATATAAGGCATTGACATAGCAGGTGGTAGGCACTGAGAAAATTATACTGGAGTCTCAAAGGATGGAAATCCATTTGTGTTAGTAAAGAAGACAGTAAACACTGTTCTGTTAAGGAAAAAAGAGACAATTCTGAATATTTCAAATAGGGAATTTTAATACAGATAATCATTTACAAAAATGTTACAAGTGATGGAGTAGAAAAAAGGGGAAGATAAGATTACTCAATCATTAGTAAATGCAGGAAGTCACTAACTCTAGGGTCAGTGGAGTAAAAAGGGAAACTGTTACCTAGAGTCTGCCATTGCTGGATACTGAGGCTGCTGCTGTAGAAACCGAGCTGCCTGAACAGGAACTCAGGATCCCACCACTACCACTGTCACCACTGAACTCCCTTTGCTGTTGTCAGAACCTAACAGGAAACCAGATGATTAGGGAAGTATTCCTACTTGACATTAGAAAAGATGTTCCAAAAGGGTAAGTGCGGAGCTGAGGGACCTAAGACTCTATCTGGAACATCATGTAAACAATGACAAAATACTTGGTAAAAATGATGCTTATAATAATATGGAAAGCATACTACATGCTATTGAACTCAAGGGGAGGGGACTGGAAAAAAGATCAAATGGCCAGTATGCACTGGAAAATGTTGGCTGCATTACAAAAAGAGATGAGCTCAGGGGAGAACTGGCTTTTCTGGCAAATAAATATTTAAGAGAGTCACATGTATAGAAACATTAGACCTTAAAGTATTAGAAAACTCTAAAGACTCAAAATAGTGGGAAATAAAACTAAGAAGGATAAAATTGTCAAATGTAAAACTACCATAGGGTTTCCAAATTTCTACATAAAGGAAGTGGGCTCTAAAACTTGTAGAGCCAAATAGCTCATATAACTCAAGAAGAAAAAAACAAACAACCCATTCAAAAAATGGGCAGAAGACCTAAACAAACATCTCTCCAATGAAGACATACAAATGGCCAATAGGCACATGAAAAGATGCTCAATATTGTTAATTATCAGAAAAATGCAAATCAAAACTACTGTGAGGTATCACCACACATCAGTCAGAATGGCCATCATTCAAAAGTCCACAAATGATAAATGCTGGAGAGAGAAAGGGAACCCTCCTACACTGTTGGTGGGAATGTAGTTTGGTACAGCTAGTATGGAAAACAGTATGGAGATTCCTTAAAAAACTAAAAGTAGACTTACCATATGATCCAGTAATACCCCTCCTAGGTATATATCTGAAGGAATCTGTAATTCAAAAAGATCCATGCACCCCAATGTTCATAGCAGCACTATGTACAATAGTCGAGACATGGAAGCAACCATAATATCCATCAACAGAAGACTGGATCAAGAAGTTGTGAGATATATACATATATGTGTGTATGTGTATATATGTGTGTACACACACACACACACACACACACACACACACACACACACACACAATGGAATACTACTCAGCCATAAAAAAGAATAAAACAATCCTATCTGCAGCAGCATTAATGGAACTGGAGATTGTCATACTAAGTGAAGTCAGCCAGAAAGAGAAAGAAAAATACCATATGATATCACTCATATGTGGAATCTTAAAAAAAAAGACACAAATGAACTTATTTATAAATCAGAAATAAACTCACAGACATAGAAAACAAACTTATGGTTACCCTGGGGGAAAGAGGGGAGTGGAGGGATAAACTGGTAGTTCAAGATTTGCAGACAACTACTATATATAAAATAGACACACAACAAGGTCCTACTGTGAACATAACCAATACCTTGTAATGGCCTATAATTAAAAAAACATGAAAACGAATATATATATACATGCAACCAAACCACTATGCTGTACACCAGAAACTAACACATTGTAAACTGACTATACTTCAGTAAAAACAAAAACCCACCACAAAATAAATAAATGCATACATACATACATACAAAAAAAATCTTGTGTAGCCCCAAGTAGGGAATATGCTCGAAAGCCCACTTGAGATGTAATCATGGAGGACCGAGACTAAGCAAGCCCCCATCCATGCCAAAATTGGATCCAGGGGTCATGAAGGCTGTAGACAACAATGTCTACATCGGCGGGAAACTTCACTGCAACTGCCGTATCACTGAGAGCCATTGACCACAGCTGGTCTTCCTGCCGTTCTTACCTTTTCTGAGTGTGAGTGTTTATTTGTAGCTATTGGGCGCCCACTGTACTGTGTCTGGTGGGGAGGGGGCAAGGCAGAGAAGAGCCACATCTGGAACTGAGGAAGAGGACTTAAAATCCCCCTGAGGTTTTGGCTTGAACTTGACACAAGAACCAAATGGGGAATTTGGGTTCTCTCCCTTGGGGCTGAGTGTGCTATGCGTGTGTGAGTAAAAATAAAATGGATATTTGGTGACAAAACGGGGAGACACTGGTAAAAGCCACATCATGTGTTCACAGACTCATTTCATTCTCCTCCTGATCCTACGGCTAAATTACACTTCCTAGTCTCTGCTGTGGCACTGTGTGACTGAGTTGTGTCCAATTGTGGGTGAAGTACTGTACACCATTTTCAGTCCTGGCCCTGTAAATACCCTGTGTGATCATCCACGTGCTCTTCTGTCATCTGTTTGTGAACCATTGGTTCAAAGTAGAAATGATAACTAGAAAACATTTCCAATTGATTGATAATGAAAATATTGGTATAGTAAAACCTGCAAGATCAACAAAAAAGAAGAGGAAATCTGAGTCTGATCGATATCTAACTACCAATTTACAGAAAACAGAGGACTGAGGAAAACATTACAAGACACCCTGGGGGTGCAATCAGCAAAAACAGACTATGGAAAACAAGGAGGTAAACACATAGTTTCTTTAACAAATAAACTGCAGGAAATAAAAAATGGTGGCCAGACTATCTGTAGAGTCAAGGAGATGTAAAGAGCCATAAAAATCTAGTGGAGTATATGGGCCTTATTTGGATTGTGAGTCAAAGAAGCCAAGCATAGTTTTCTCATTTAAATAAAGCTGAGTGAATCAGGAAAATTTGAAAATACTAAATATTTTATTATATTAAAGAATTATTATTAATATTTTATTGTGATATGGTATATAATTATATTTTTAAAGGGTCTTTATCTTTTACAGATAAATATGGAAATACATTTTATACATGGATAAAATGAGATGAGGTCTAGGATTTGCTCCACCATAATCTGAGTGGTGGATGGTGGTGCAAGGAGGTGGGCAGTGGCTAAATGAAATGAAATAATTGTTGAAGCTAGGTGATACACAGGGAGTCATTATAATACTTCTAATTTTATGTATGTTTTGAATTTTCCGTAATAAAATGTTATAAAAATGCAATCTTTAAATAAACATCCCTTTTGCCCAGTAATTATACTTATATGGATGTGTTTACACATATACATATGTAGAATGTAGTAATGTTTCATAATAACAAGAGATCGGTGGGAAAACAATTTTAATCAGGATAGTAATAGCACCAAAGTGATGGTACATTCCTAAATGAAATAATAGGCAACCATAAAAACAAAGGAGGAAGCTCTACATGTATTGCCTTTGAGAAGTCTTTGAGGGGAACACAATTCCTTTTTATTAAGGGGAATAAAACAAGTTGTAGAGCACTGCACTTAATAGCCTATATTTGCGAGTGAGTAAAGGGAACAGGAAATAAGAACCCCTAGTCCTAATTGCTTGTAAATGCACGAAGAACGGCTGGAAGGGCTCACGAAGAGCTAAGAGCAGGTTACCTTGGGGGAGGGGAAGGCACGATGGGAACTGGGCACGATGGGAGGCAAGCTGGGAGAGAAGTTTGGGAGGTGTCTATACTGTACACTTGTTTATGCTTTCTGGGTTTTGAATCATAGAAAAGTATTATTTATTTTAAAATTATATAAGAAAATTAAAATAGCCATAAAAAACTTACGAGAGACACTCAAGTAGCACTTGGTGAGAAATTTATAAGAGATAAACCAATTAGATAAGAGGAAAAGCTGGGAATGAATGAGCTAAACATTTGTTTTAAGAAGTTGATTCCAACTTTTAAATAAATTTAAGTCTTGGGATATAATGCACAGCATGGTGAATATAATAATATATAATAATGCTGTATTATATATTTGAAAGTTGCTAAGAGAGTAGATCTGAGAAGTTCTCATCACAAGGAAAAAAATTATAACTATGTATGGTGATGGATGTTAGCTAAGCTTCTATTTTGCAATATATACAAAAATCCAAACAACAAGTTTCTACTGAATAGCACAGGGAACTATATTCAATATCTTGTAGTAACCTATACTGAAAAAGAATATGAAAAAGAATATATGTACGTATATGTATGACTGAAACATTATGCTGTATACCAGAAATTAACACAATTTTGTAAATTGACTATACTTCAATAAAATTTTTTAATCCAATCATTGTTATACATCTGAAACTAATATGTCATGTCAATTATATCTCAGTTTTTTAAAAAAGAAGTTGAAAAAAAGAATAGGAAACTAACCCCCACAAAAGGTAGAAGGGAAATAAAAAGTGAAAACTAATAAACCAGAAAATAAAAAGACTATAGAAGCCAAAAATTGGTTCTTTGAAAAGAATAATAAACTGATCAACCTCTGCAGAGATTGGCCAATAACAAAAGAGGAAGTCAAAAGTAATCCATGAATAATGAAAAAAGGAACCTAACTACAGGTGCCACAGAGATTAAAAAGATAATCGAAGGATATCGTGAACAATTTTATGACAATAAATATGAAAAATCACATAAACTAGATAAATTTCTAAGAAATATAACTTACTAAGACTGACCCAACTAGAAATAGAAAACTTGGAATTTTTCTAAAACTGCTAAAGGAAATGAATTATAGTTTAAAAATCTTCCCACAAAGAAAACGTAGACCAAGATGCTTTTATAAGTGCATTCTATAAAAAATTGAATAAAAGATTACAATCTCACACGCTCCTCTGAGTATAGAAGAAAAAGTGAGACCATTTGGAACTAGTGTTTTGAGGCTTGTGTACCCTTGCTCCCGAGCATGACAAGGACAGGAACAGCACTAAGAGGAAAGACTGCAGGTGAGTGTCTCTCAGCAGTGTGTATATACAAGAGTCCTTCAAAAAATCAACACATTAGAAAACATAGGTGGTGGGCTCCTCGACATTGGCCTTGGCAAAGAGTTTTTGGGTGTGACACCAAACCAAGGCAACAAAAGCAAAATAAACAAGTGGGACTACATCAAACTAAAAACCTCCCACACAGGAAAGGAAACTACCAACAAAATGAAAAGGCAACCTACTGAACGGAAGAAAATGTTTGCCAGTCATATATCTGATAAGGGCTTGATATCCAAAACCTATAAAGAATTCATATAACTCAATAGCAAAACACATACCATCTGATTTTAAAATGGGCAGAAGATCCGAATACGTATTTTTCCAAAGAAAACATGGCTCCCAGCCAGGCACATGAAAATCATGTACTGATCACTAATCATCAGCAAAACGCAGTCGAAAGCACAAAGCGATGTCACCTCACATCTGTTAGCATGACTATTATCAAAAAGACAAGAAATAGCAAATGAAGAGGATGTGGAGAAAAGGGGAACTTTGTGTGCTGTTGGTAGGACTGTAAGCTGGAGCAGCCGTTGTAGACAACAGTATGGAGGTTCTCCAAAACTCTGAAAACAGAGTTTCCATATGATCCAGCAATTCACTTCATTTCTGGGTACTTATCAGAAGAAAATGAAAACACTAATTCAAGGATATATGTACCCCAATGTCCACTGCAGTCTTCTTTACAATACGCAAGAGATGGAAACAGCCTAAGTGTCCACTGATGGATGAACAGATAAAGAAAATGTGGTGTATATATATAATGGAATATTATTCAGCTACAAAAGAGAATGAAATCTTGCTATTTATGACAACATGGATGGAGCTTGAGGGCATTATGTTACGTGACATAAGACAGGCAGAGAAAGACAAATACTGCATGACCTCACTCATGTGGAGTCTAAAATTAAAGGCAGAAACTGAGTTCATGGATACAGAGAACAGATTGGTGGCTGTCAGAGGTGGGGGGTGAGGGGCGGGAGTCAGAAGGTACAAACTTCTAGTTATGAAATAAGTAAGTCATGGGGATGTAATGTACAGCATGGTGACCACAGTTAATAATACTGTACTGCAAGTGTGAAAGTTGCTAGGAGAATAAACCTTAAAAGGTATCACCACAAGAAAAACTTTCACATGACACAATGTTGTAAACTGACTATAACTCAATACAATAAAATTTAAAAAAAAAAAAGAAAAAGTTTCACAGCTATGTGGGGTGACAGACATTAACTAGACTTACTGTGGTGATTATTTTACAAATGGCAAACCGTTATACTGTACACCTGAAACTAATAAAGTGTTATAAGTTAGTCATACCTCAGTTTAAAAAATAGCACACACAAACACACACGCAAATGAACAAACTGAATCCAGTAAGATAGAAAAAGGATAGTCAAGGATAATACCTAATGACCAAATTGGGTTCATTTCAGGAATGCAAAATTGGTTTAATGTTAAAATAAATAAACCATTATATTTCATATGAAAGTTGGCTTAATAATAAGTTATCAATTAAGTACATTAGCTTAAATCAGTTTCATACTAATCAATAAAAACTTGAAATATGATCAATTGTTAGGAGTCAGTGAAACGCAAATTAAATTCATAATGAGATACCATTAAACACCCGATAAATTAATTTAAAAAATTAACAGTCTGTCAATACCAAGTATTGGCCAGGATATGAAACACTAGAAACTTTTATACACCATACATGGAGTACAATTTTGGAAAATGATCGGCAGTGCCAAATAAAGTGGGCATTATACTAAAATGAACATGGCCTCACCTTCACATCCTATATCCAGCAGTGCACTCCAGGATGAAACTCTTCCTGAAGAAGTTCTTGTACATAATATTAGGAGGTACTTAAAATAATGTTGCTCATGGCAACAATTTTTGGTAATAGCAGAAAAAATGGAAACAATCCAAGTGTCCATGAAAGGTAATTTGAGTGAATAAACGATGATGAACTACACAAAGGAATACTATACAGGCAGGTAAGTGAATGCACTGCAGCTATGGCCATTGACATGTATGAATCTCACTGACACAGTAAAGAAACAAGGGTCAGAAGACTTCGGTATCTACTCTGGGTGTTTTTATATAGTATGATGCCATTTGTATAAATTTCAAGATGGACACACAGATGGTAAAACTCTAGAGAAAAGCAGAGCAATTATCCTCACAGTCAAGACAGCGGTTACCTCTGCGGTAAGGGGGGTGCAGGAACGGGGTGTGCAGGGCACGGAGGAGCTTTTAAGGTCCTGTCCATGATCTTCCATAACCTGAAGTGATTAGATCAGGTTTATTATTATTATTTCTTAGTTTATTATATATACTCCTTATTATAGCATGTGTATGTTTTATACAGTTTCATGTATTGTGCCATATTTCACAATAATTTAGAAAAAATGTGATTAGGAGAAAATCATCACAACATTAAGGTATAAGAAGAATAATTTACCACGAAGATATCACAATTCTGAATTTTTATGCCCCCAACACAGTTTCAAAATTTCTAAAGGAAAAAATTAACAAAATTGCCAAATGCACCACCACAGTGAGAATTTTAATGCACCCTTTCAATAATTGCTACCTAGAGAAAAAATTAGCGAAAAATTTGAACAACACAACTAGAATCTTGAACTGAATTATTTGTGAAAGCCCACGCTGTTGTGCACACCCAGACTATTTCTCACAGTTCACTGCAAAGGAAGGCTCCACAATCACCAAAACAATCACAGCACAACGCCACAAAATTAAATCATCAACAGCAATCACACAAAGACAACGGAAATAAAATACATCTGTTTAGAAATATAATACATGCAATTCTAAATAAGTTCTGAAGCAAAGTATAAATCACAATGAAAATGGAAACACCTCATATGAAAACTTGAGAGACACAAACAACACAGCCCTCAGAGTGAAGAGGGCAGCTTTAAACGCATGACTAGGAAAGGAGAAAGGGAGGAAGCGGCCCACCAAGAAGTCTGAAGCATAGATGCAACTCCTATCACGGACGAAGGGATAAACTATTACATGAAGGGCTCTTATAAACTGAGAGAGGAAAAAAAACCAACACCCCAATAGGAAACAAGTAAAGAACTGAATGGTTGAAAGAAAAAAGTAAAGGAGGAAGAAAAGACAGCCGCTCTTATGGAATTACATATCTTTTCCTAAGAGGAATGCAAATTAAAGCTGAGCTGAGACATCATTCTTTATCTGATGCCCATCTGATGATTGGCCCAAATTCAAAAGTTTAAAAGTAAACTGAGTTGGCATGGCTGTAGGGAAACCAGCATCCTTACGCATTTCTGGAGGGAGAGTGCATTCGCCAGGGTTCCTGAGAAACAGAATGAATAACATACATATATATGGAGATTTATTATAAGGAATTCATTTACGTGATCAGGGAACCTAAGTCCCCTGATCCGCAGTCAGCAAGTTGGAGGCTCATGCGAGCCAGTGGTGTAGCTTCAGTCCACATTTGAAGGCCTGAGAACCAGGAGAGCCAACGGTGTAAGTCCCAGCCAGATGGAAGGAGAAGACTCATGCATCAGCGGTAAGGCAGAGAGAGCTCAAATTCTCCCTTCATTCACCTTTTTGTTCTATTCAGGGCCGCAACACTTTGGATGATGCCCATCCACATTGTGGAGGCGGGTGATCTGCTTTACCTAGCCTACTGATTCAGATGTGAATCTCTTCTAGACACAGACACATCTAGAAATAATGTTCAACCATATATCTGGGTAGTCCATGGCCAGTCAAGGTGTCATATAAAATTTAACCACCGCAGAGAATAAATTACTAACACAGGGCAATTTGGCAGTACATATCAAAATCACACAAGTGCATTTCTAGGAACTTATTCTATATATATTCTATAGGTACAAGATTATTCACTATAGCACTTCTGTCTTAATAAAACATTTAAAATAACTTAAATGTCTGTCAACAGGAAACTATGTAGGTAAATGATGGTACAGATATATAACAGAATAAATGTAGCCATAAAAAAAGAATAAGAAATGGATCAACAACCTAGATATAAGAGCTAAAATGAAAAACTCAGAAGAAAACAGGAGTCAATCTTCATGACTTTGGATTTGGTAAATTCTTAGATATGACACCAAAAACACAGTAACAAAAGAGAAAAAGTAGATAAAGTGGCCTTAATTAAAATTAAAGATTTTGTGCATCAAAAGGCATTATCAAGAAAGTGAGAAGATAACCAACAGAGTGGGAGAAAATACTTGGAAATTATATATCAGAAAAGAGATTAATCTCCAGAATATATGAAGAACTCCTGCAGCTCAACAACAGGGACCCCCGCCCAAAATTTTTAATGGGTAAAAATCTGAATAGACATCACTCCAAAGAGATATACAAACGGCCAACATGTACATGAAAGATGATTAATACATGCAAATGAAAATCACCGTGAAATACCACTTCACACACACTAGGATGGCTATAATTTGAAAAATCGTATATTCAACAACACTATGTTATAAACTTTAAAGTTGCTAAGACACTATATCTTAATTGTTTTCACCACAAAAAGAAATGATAATTGACATGATAAGAGGTGTTAGCTAACACTGTGGTGTTAATCATAGAGCAATATATAAATGCATCAAATCAGCATGTTACACACCTTAAGCTTACACAATGTTATGTATCAATTATATCTCAATTTTTAAAAAAATCACACCTGTAAGAATAGAAAATAAATGTTGGCAAGAATGTGAAGACATTGAGGGGAGGGGATAGCTCAGTGGTAGAGTCCATGCTTAGCATGCACAAGGTTCTGGGTTCAATCCCCAGTACCTCTGTTAAATACAAAACAAAAAAGAAATACATAATAAAATAAGTAAAGAATGTGGAGAAATTGGAACCCTCATACATTGCTGGTGGAATGTAAAATGTTGCAGCCACTATGAAGTATAGTTTGGCAGTTCTTCAGAAAGTTACAAATAGAATTACTGTATAACCCGGCAATTCCATTCCTAGGTATATATCCAAATTATTGAAAACAGCTACTTAAAACATACTTGTACCCGAATGTTCATACACCACTATTCACAATAGCCCAAAGGTAGAAACAACCCAAACGTCCACCAATGGATAAATGTATAAACAAAGTATGGTATATACATGTCATAGAATATTATTCAGCCATAAAAAATGAAGTACTAGTTGACTTAAAGTGTTGTATTTGTTTCTGGTGTACAGCATATATGGACTTGGAGGGCATTACGCCAAGTGAAATAAGTCAGAGAAAGACAAATACTGTAAGATATCACTTACATGTGGGAATCTAAAAAAATAAACAAACTAGTGAATATAACAGAAAAGAAACAGACTCACAGATGTAGAGAGGGAACTAGCGGTTAGTTACCAGTGGGGAGAGGGAAGCGGGAGGGGCAAGATGGAGACTTAAAAATGAATGTTCATAGCAGCATTACTCATAACAGCTGAAGCCTGGAAACAATTCAGATGTCCATTGACTGATGAATGGATAAACAAAGTGTAATATATCCATACAATGGAATATCATCCAACACTAAAAAGGAAAGGGCTCCTGACACATGCTTCAACATGAATGAATCTCAGAAACATTCTGTGAAATGAAAGAAGTCAGATGCAAAAGAGCATGTATTTTATTATTTTATTTACATGAAATGCCAGAAAAAACAAATCTTAGAGAAAGAAAGCAGATCAAGGGGTACTTGGGTTGAGGGTGGGAGTGGGGATTGCCTGCAAATGGGCACTGCGGACTTTCTGGGTGATGCTAATGTTCTAAAACTGGATTGCTGTGATGCTTGCACAACTATAACTTAAATAAAAGTTGTAAAATTGTACACATATCAAGGATGAATTTTATAGCGTGTAAATGATATCTCAATGTAACTGTTTAACAATGTTTGCCTATTTAAAAGTGAAATAAGCGGGGAGGGTATAGCTCAGTGGTACAGCATGTGCAGTCTATAGTGTCTAGGGAGTCACATTTGGAAACTTAAACCATAGAGAGATTAGCATAAAAGTCAGGATAATGTTTACTTTTAGTGGAGAATGAGGATTGGAACAGGGCACATGGATGCAATTACGTAATAGCTGGTAAACTTCTATTTCTTT
This sequence comes from Vicugna pacos, assembly GCF_048564905.1. Taxonomy (NCBI): domain Eukaryota; kingdom Metazoa; phylum Chordata; class Mammalia; order Artiodactyla; family Camelidae; genus Vicugna; species Vicugna pacos. The sequence continues at coordinate 5,635,152 of NC_132998.1, forward strand.
ACTTGGACGGTGTTTACAAAGGTTTTCACCTTTGAAGAACTCGTGAAATTGTGCATTTGCTTTGTGGAGCTGTTTATATTTTATGTCACAGCAAATTAAATGAGACTTGAAAGAGGCTACTAAACACAAAATCGGTGTAAAAAAATCTATCAGATTTCTATATACCAGTAAAAAGTTATAAAATTAAATGTCTAAAAAGATGCTATTTACAAAGACATAGAAATATAAAGTGCATAGTAAACTTAACGAAATTGTACAAGATCTCTGGAGAGATAACTATAAAACCTCTTTTTCAACCGTTAACAAGACCTACTAAAAGAAAAAGATACTCATTCCCTATTTAACTTTTGAGTTACCAAGAATTATTTCTTTAATTTGCCAAAGTATGGTGTTTTATGAAGCTCTTTTGTTATTGATTATAACAATTGTTGGTTACAGAACTTGGCTTTCTACGATAATAATCATTTGCCTATGTCTGTAAATATGGCAAATATATTAGTTCCCCTCAAATGGATCTGCAGATTAGCATGAAATCTCACTTACATCTCTACTTCATACCATGCACGAAAGTATATACCGGGAGGATTAAACACGCACATGCACGCACACATGTGAACAGCTGTTTAAAAGCATGAAGAAGATACAAAAAATTATTTCAAAACCTTAGAGTAGGAAAAACCTAACTCAACACTCCCCCAAAACTAGAAGCCATCAAGGGAAAGGCAGCGTGTGTCAGTGAGGAACACAATGATTAGCACAGTTTGGTTCCATCACCTTGATTAGTGCTCAGGGGCCAGCAGTTTTACCCACCATTGATTTTGCACCCTCAGTGCAAATGTCAACTCAGAAAAAAAAGGCAAATAACATCTTAGTGTATTATGAAAACAGCCTTGATCTCATGGACCCCCAGAAAGGGTCCTGGGGATCCTTGGAAGTACACAGACCATACTTTGAGAACAGCTGCTTTAAAGGAACAACTGTTTTATTTCTTAAACCAAACAGTAAGTACACAGGGGTTACTTTTATAATTCTTGTTTAAACTATAGTTTGTATATGTGTGTGTTTCTTTATGTTTATTTATTTATAGTAAAAAAAGAAAATGGCTCAACAAAGTGGATATAAAGAAAACATACCTCAACATAATAAAGGCTTTATATGACAAGCCCACAGATAACATCATATTCAATGGTAAAAAGCTGAAAGCATCTCCTTCAAGATCAGGAACAAGACAAGGATGCCCACTCTAGCCACTTCCGTTCAATATAGTATTGGAAGTCTTAACCAAGGCAACTAGACAAGAAAAATAAATAAAAGCCATCCAAACTGGAAAGGAAGAAATAAGATTGTCACTGTGCAGATGACATGATATTGTATACAGAAAGTCTTTAAAAATGCCACCAAAAAACTATTAGAACTCATTCATGAAGTCAGTAAAGTTGCAGGATACAAAATTAATATACAGAAATCTGTTACATTTCTATACACTATCAACGCACTATCAGAAAGAGAAATTAAGTAAACAATCCCATTTACAATTGCACCAAAAAAATCTAGAAATAAATCTAACTTAAGAGGTAAAAGACTTATACTCAGAAAACTATAAGACACTGATAAAAGGAATTGAAGCTGACATAAATGGAGAGATATACTGTGCTCATGAATTGGAAAAGTTAATATTGTTAAAATGACCATACTACCCAAGGTAATCTAAGGATTTAATGCAATCCCTATCAAAATACTGACAGTATTTTTCACAGATCTAGAACAAATAAGTCTAAAATTTGTGTGGAAACACAAATAATCCTGAATAGCCAAAACAATCTTGAGAAAGAAGAACAAAGCTAGAGGTATCATGCATTCTGATTTCAAACTATATTACAAAGCTACAGTAGTCAAAACAGTATAGTACCAGTACAAAAACAAACACATGGACCAATGGAACAGAATAGAGAGCTCAGAAATGAACCCACATTTATATGGGCAATTAATCTATGGCAAAGGAGGCAAGAATATACATTGGGGGAAAGACAGCTTCTGCAATAAATGGTGTTGGGGAAACTGGACAGCTACATGCAAAAAAAAAAATCAGACTGGACTACTTTCTCATACCATGCACAAAAATAAATTCAAAATAGATTAAAGACTTAAACGTAAGACCTGAACCATAAAACTTCTAGAAGAAAACATAGGCAGTAAAATCTTTAACATCAATCTTAGAACTTTTTGTTTGGATATGTCTCCTCAGGCAAGGGAAACAGAAACAAAAATTAACAAATAGGACTACATCAAACTAAAAAGCTTTTGCACAGCAAAGGAAACCATCAACAAAATGAAAAGGCTGTCTACTGAATGGGAGAAGATATTTACAAACAATATATTGGATAAGGGGTTAATATCCAAAATAGGGGGAGAGGGTATATATCTCAGTGGTACAGCACATGCTTATCATGCAAGAGGTCCTGGGTTCAGTCCCCAATACCTCTGTAAACAAACAAACAAACAAACAAACCTAATTACCCCTCCAAAAGACCTGATAAAATAAAATAAAATATACAAAGAATTGATACAACTCAACATCGAAAAACAAAGTTATTTTTAAAATGGGTGGAGGATCTGAATAGACATTTCTCCAGAGATAACATACAGATGCTCAACATCACTGATCATCAGAGAAATGCAAATCAAAACCACAATGAGATTTGCACTTCACACCTGTCAGAATGGTTATCATCGAAAAGACAAATAAGAAGTGTTGATGAGGATGTGGAAAAAGTGACTCCTCCTACACTGTTGGAGGGAATGTAAATTGGTGCAGCCACTACGGAAAACAGAATGGCCGTTCTTCAAAAAAATTAAAAACAGAACTACCATATAATCCACCAATTCAACTCCTGGGTATTTATCTGAAGAAAACAGAAATACTAATTTGAAAAGATATATGCACCCCTATGTTCATTTCAGCATCAGCATTATTTACAATAACCAAGATATGAAAGCAACCTAAGTGCCCATCAATAGGTGAATGGATAAAGATGTGGCATATGTGTATATATATATATATATATATATATATATATATATATATATATATATATATATATAATGGTATTCAGCCATAAAAAGGAATGAAATCTTGCCATTTGCAACATGTATGGATCTAGAGAGAATTGTCCTAAGTGAAATAAGTCAGACAGAGGAAGACAAATACCGCATGATTTCACTTATCTAAATCTAATCTAAAAATCTAAATCTAAAAATCTGAAAAACAAAACAAAGAAACAAACATAATAAAAGAGAAACAGAGTCATAGATACAGAGAACAAACAGGTGGTTACCAGAGGGGAGGAGGCTAGGGGAATGAGAAAAATAGGTGAGAGAGATTAAGAGGTAGAAACTTCCAGTTACAAATAAATGAGTCATGGGTGTGAAACGTGCAGTGTGGGGAATATAGTCAATAACAACATAAGATCTTTGTATGGTGACAGATGGTACCAACTTATCGCGGTGATCATTTTGTAATATATAGGAATATTGAATCACCATGTCATGGACTAGGAAATAATGTAGTATTAAGGTCAATTATGCTTCAAACAAACAAATAAACTCAGAGAGATCAGATTTGTGGTTATCAGAGGTGAGGGTTAGGGAGAGAGGGAACTGAATGAAGGTGGTCAAAAGGGACAAACTTCCAGCTATAAGATAAATATGTACTAAGCATGTAATGTACAACATGATAAATATAATTAACAATGCCGTATGTTATATATGACAGTTGTTAAGAGAGTAAATCCTGAGAATTCTCATCATAAGGAAAATATGCTTTTTCCTTTTTCTTTTATATTGTATCTGTATGAGATGATGGATGTTCACTAAACTTACTGTGGCAATCATTTCATGATGTATGTTAGTCAAATCATTATGCTGTTGACTTTAAACTTATACAGCATTGTATGTAAAATATATCTCAATACAACTGGAAGGAATGAATAAAGTCAATTGATAAAAAAAGAAAAAGAAAATGGCAAAAGTGCCAAGAATATGTCAGTAATATGATACCATAATATTAGCACAAAAAGGTGAAAATGTCCACTAATAAGAGTAATCGTAACAGTTAACACTCTCTATACCTGGCACTCTTTGAAGCATTTTAACTATGGTACTTCCACAGGGTGGAATATTAGGCAGCCTCAAAAACAGTGATGTAGTACTTGGAGGGAGTTTAACTTGGTATAAACTTCCAAGAGAACAATTTGGTACTAACAATCCAAATTTAACATGTACCTAATTCTTTCACTTAAAAATTATATTACTAGGAATTTATCCTAGGGCTAGTGTGATATGTGTAATTTTATAAATACAGGGTGATATGATACATAAATTCAGAGTGATGTTTTATATTCTCCCACCCTGAATTATTTGCTGTGATGTTTTGGATGGAGGAAACCTGTAAATACATTTATAAGTCCACTAGACCACCACACTCAAAGATAAGCCACTAGCATAGCTTATCCCTGCCTGCCACCAAACACTGGAGCACAACAGTATTAGTCTCCCTGAGTCTCTCCAAAGTGCGCTGGACCATTTCATGTATACCATGATATTGCCATGACTCCCTTGTTGCAGAAAAGTGTGTTACAGCTCAGTGTTACAGCTCAGTGTTATAGATCAGTTGTGACAGCAACCTGTATCTGGGCGAGAGACCAAGCAGCACTCGGAGAGTTGGAGAACTCAGGTTTATTACGCCAGCTGGCCCAGAGGAGTTAACACTCTAACCTCTGGAACCCGTCTGTAGGTTTACACAGGCTTTTAAAGGCTACCAGTCTAGACTTTGCAACATTTTGTAACATCATACGCAAATAAGGTATAACAAAGGTGACTAATTAGGAACAATCTTTGTAGAAATGGACCAATCAGGAGTGAGGGAAATGGACCAAACAGGAGTGAGCTCCATGCAAATGAAGCACTATAAATGGACCAATCAGGAGTTAGCTCAGGGAACCAATAGAATCTTAGGGGTAAGTTCCACTTTCCTAGAAGTAAGCCATTTCAGAGTTTAAAAAGCGAATTAATGCCACTGGGCCAGGGAACTGAATGGTGCTGGCAGGAGAGTAGTGGCCCTGTTGGAGGGTCCTACTGTCTTTTTTACTGGGCTTCCCACCTCATCTTACATGCTTAGTGTAAAGAGCATCCATGAGCAAAGGATGGCTTTGATGCATCAGTTGGGAGCAAACAGTGCCTAAAGGCCAAGAGACACTGATCAAATCCTGGGAAGAAGGTAGCACAGGGCTTTGGTTAGCTCTCGTTGCTGCTTAATGGATCAAGTCGCCGACTGTTCATTACTTGTCAAATGAGAATAATTGTGTGTATGACAAGCAACAACTGGCTCACAATTTTCTTGGTTGCCTCTTCAGACTGACATTTTTGGACTGGCTTTTTGCTGTAACCCACGTCAAAAATCTGAGAGAAGAGCATCCTCACATATAATAACTGGCATTTGGCTTAAATAGAACAGACATATTCACAAAAGTTCACCAAGTATGTTTATTACATCACTGTTTGTAAAGGAAACAAACTGTCAGTCAGTTAGGACTGTTAATAATTTATGATATATTCACATAATGGAATAAATAATATGCAGTCAATTTTTAAAGTGAGATATATTTTCATGTGCTCTTATAAAAAGGTGTCTGAGAAATACATGTTGTGAAAAAAAAGAGCAATGCATAGCTCAATGAGTATAGCATAATCCCTTTCCTGCTAAATAAAACATTTATAAGTAGACAAATTTTATAGGGTCTCTTCCCATCAAAAGAACTGAGTCACTTCTAGAGAAAATCCTCTCTTCATTCCAAACAGATAAAATAACAGATAATATATTCCAAAAATATATTTAAAAGGTAATCCATGATAAAACATAAACAAAAAACAAAATAAGCATTTCCTTGAACTGGAAATGGACATGTCATGGCTGAGGGCCAAACCACGGTGGCAATATTAATTGCCTGGAACCAGCTCCTTTGGAGAGTCCCCTAGATGTTCTGCTGCATGACAGGTATGATGTTGTGAGCCCTGACTGGGCTCTATCTGTTAAAAGCTGCTTGCATGGAGTGACTGCAAAGAGCAGAGAGGACTAGGCAGCCAGCCCTCTAGGCCACCATGCTGAATAGACTACACCTGCAGCTGGCCAAGGATGGGATCAGTGACGGCACCCCTAGATCAGATCTCTGCATGTTCAATGTCAACTCTGGTTCTGGACTGGGGAGACGGTCATGAAACCACTTAGCAGGGAGGGATGCAGGCAACAGAGGGAAACCTATAGCTCCAAAGTGGACTGGCATCGTTAGCACCTTTTTCTAATGTATCTGGCTCTGTGGCAGAGCCGGGGTACTAAAAACTACATTTCCCCAAATCTCTTGCATCTAGACATTCCTTTATCAATTAACTGCACGCCTAAGAAACCTGAGTTGAGGTAAGCCTATACTGGGGAAGGATGGGTGACCCCGAGGGGAAGTTGTCCACTTGGAGAGATACGAATTGTGCTAAAGGCTGAGGGGTCCTGCAACTAGCAGCTTCCTGTTTTCGGAAGCTTGTTGCAGTTGTGACCTCAGTTTTGCTGATAAGAAGAGTCGTGTGATTCTGGAGGCTGAGAGCTGTTCCTAAAGATTCTGCCTGAAGCAGTGTTTTCTGGAGACAGATCCACAGACATAGAAAACAAACTTATGGTTACCAGGGAGGGAAGGTGGGGGTGGAGAGATAAACTGGGAGTTTGGAATTTGTAGATACTAACCACTATACACTAAATAAACAAGGTCCTACTGTATAGCACAGGGAACTATATTCAATATCTTGTAATAGCTTATAATGAAAAAGAATATGAAAAATAATATATATGTATGACTGAATCACTATGTTGTACACCAAAAATTAACACAACATTGCAAATTGACTACACATGTGTGTATATATATGGCAGTGTTTTCTGTTGAGTTTCTGCTGGCATCTAGGGAAGGGCAAGTCTTCACTGCATGGGCCTGTTCTATTCGTTTAGCTTAGCTGACACTAGCCCACCAATTGCCAGTGGCTTCACCCATCAATGTCACCACCAAAAATGCCCCCATAGATTTCCAAAAGCGTATCAGCCATGCAAATACCAACCCCAGAACCACACTGTAAGCCACCTGATGGCGAGCGAGAAACAGCTAGAGTGGTTTCTGACATCTGCAGTGAACCTTTAAGGACACACATGTGAGAAGAAAATGCTCACAAAACCCCACAAACTAAGATTTCAAAGCTCATCGTGAAAGGGAACACCATGACAGATAGTCAGCAAGCTCCATAAACAGGAGAACTCACTCTACACTAAAGGGAAATAACAGAGTGCCTTGGGAAATATTTTAAATAAGTATGTTTAATATCCTCAAAGATAAGGAAGCCAACCAGACATGATGAATAAATACAATAACCACTCCTGGATTGGAATTCTTTCAAAAGGATCATTGAGACAACTGTACTATGGACTGTATATTAGATAATGGCTTTGTATCAGTGATAAATCTGAGTTTGATCATCAGATTGCTTCTTTAGGAGAACACCCTTGTTGCTAGGAGATAGATACTGAAGCATTTAGGAATTTAGGATTAAAAAGTCACAACTAACTCACATGGTTCAGCAAAAAGAATGTGTGTGTGTGTGTGTGTATACAGAGAGAGAGATAAAATCAGTATTTAGCTGAGGCTAAACATCACCATCAAAGAATGAAATGCTGAGATAACAAAAATGAATATGAATTTATATTAGAATTTTAAAATTATTATTATTTCATTAGTAAAAGTTTTTACTTGTCAGCTTTTGTAAGTGTGAGAATAATATGCTGAAACAACTTTCAGCACCATCACTAAATTACTAAATGGATGCTCACCTTCAACTAAAGCAGGGGAGGGGCAAAATTTTTTCTTTTAAAATTTTTACTTTGAAATAATTTCAAACTTAGAAATTTGGAGAGAAAATACAGAATATTCTCACATATGTATTTTTTTCCTCTCTTTAAAAATTTTTTTTAATTTGACCAACTTCATCCAATGAAATTCCATATATCTTTTATTCAGCTTCACCAATTTTCAACATTTTGTCGAATTTGTTGTATCATTCTCTCTGTATAGATATAATTTTTATAGTTCATGATGAATCGTGTAATTCATAAGTATTAAATTAACAAAGAATAATTATATAATATATATACCATATGTAGACATACATACAACACATACACATTGTAATACTTATTTTTTCTGAGCAAATTGAAAGTAGACTGCATATATTATGCCACTTTATCTCAACACTTCAGAGTATGTTTTCTAAGAACAAGGATTTTTTTAGGTAATTGCAGTTATTAACTTCAGGCCATTTGCCATTTACCATTTATCTCTTAACAAAGATAAAACATTGACTTTAAACTCCCAGCCATAATGCAGTTTTGTCATTTGTCCCCAAAATGTCTACCAAAGCATTTTTTCCCCTCAAGGACAGGATCCAATCTAGGACCACATATTGCATTTAGTTGTTTCTTTAGTCTCCTTTTATTTGGAACAGTTACTCAGCCTGTCTTTCTTTCATGATGTTGAGATTTAAAAATAAAATACTGTTTTGGGGTGGAATGCTCTATAGATATCAGTTAGGTCCATCTGGTCTGATGTGTTATTTGGGGCCTGTATTTCCTTACTGATTTTCTGTCTGGATGATCTGTCCATTGGTGTAAGTGAGGTGTTAAGGCCCCCCACTATTATTGTGTTATTGTCCATTTCTCCTTTTATGTCTGTTAAAAGTTGCCATATATATTGAGGTGCTCCTACGTTGGGTGCATATATATTTACAATTGTTATATCCTCTTCTTGGATTGATCCCTTGAGGATTATGTAGTGCCCTGCTTTGTCTCTTATAACAGTCTTTATTTTAAAATCTGTTTTGTCTGATATAAGTATTGCTACTTCAGCTTTCTTCTGGTTTCCTTTTGCATGGAGTATCTTTTTCCGTCCCCTTACTTTCAACCTGCATGTGACTCTAGCTCGAAAGTTGGTCTCTTGTAGACAGCATACATGTGGATCTTGTTTTTGTATCCATTCAGCCAGTCTATGTCTTTTGGTTGGAGCATTTAATCCATTTACATTAAAGGTAATTATTGATAGGTTTGTTCTTCTCAGGTGCACATGGAACATTCTCCAGAATCGACCACATGCTGGCCCACAAAGCTAGCCTCAGCAAATTTAAGAAAACTGAAATTGTACCAAGCACCTTTTCAGACCACAATGCTATTAGGTTAGTAATCAACTACAAGAAAAAAATTGCAAAATCTGCAAATACGTGGAGGCTAAACAATATGCTACTACACAGCCATGGATTATGGAAGAAATCAAAGAGGAAATCAAAAAATACTTTGAGACAAATGAAAATGAAAACACAACAATCCAGAATCTCTGGGACACAGCAAAAGCACTTCTCAGAGGGAAGTTTACAGCAACACAAGCATATCTTAGGAAACAAGAAAAATCTCAAGTAAACAACCTAACCTTACACCTTAAGCAGCTGGAGAAAGAAAAACAAACACACCCCAAAGTTAGTAGAAGAAAAGAAACCATAAGTATTAGAGCAAAAGTAAATGAAATAGAGACTAAAAAAAAAACAGAGAAGATCAACGAAACTAAAAGCTGGTTCTTTGAAAAGACAAACAAAACTGATAAGCCTTTAGTTAGACTCATCAAGAAAAAAAGGGAGAGGGCCCAAATTAACAAAATCAGAAATGAAAAAGGAGAAGTTACAACTGACACCAGAGAAATACAAGGAATCATAAGAGGATCCTATGAGCAACTATACACCAACAAAAACAACAACACAGAACAAATGGACAATTTCTTAGAAAGGTACATACACCAACAAAAACAACAACACAGAACAAATGGACAATTTCTTAGAAAGGTACATACACCAACAAAAACAACAACACAGAACAAATGGACAATTTCTTAGAAAGGTACAATCTGTCAAGACTAAACCAGGAAGAAATAGACAATATGAATAGACCGATTACTGGCACTGAAATTGAATCAGTAAATAAAAACCTCCCAACAAACCAAAGTCCAGGACCAGACGGCTTCACAGGTGAATTCTACCAAACATTTAGAGAAGAGTTAACACCTACCCTTCTGAAACTATTCCAAAAAATTTCAGAGGAAGGAAAACTTCCAAACTCATACTATGAGGCCATAATCACCCTGATGCCAAAACCAAACAAGGATATCACAAAAAAAAATTATAGGCCAATATCACTTATGAGTATACATGCAAAAATTCTCAACAAAATACTAGCAAATCGACTCCAACAATGCACTAAAACGATCATACACCATGATCAAGTCGGATTTGTCCCAGGGATGCAGGCGTTTTTCAATATATGCAAATCAATCAACATGACACACCACACTAACAAACTGAAGAGTGAAAACCATATGAAATGCTCAATAGATGCAGAAAAAGCTTTTGATAAAATTCAACATTCATTTACAATCAAAACTCTTCAGAAAGTGGGCATAGATGGAACATAACTCAACAAAATAAAGGCCATATATGACAAACCCATAGCTAACACCATACTTAATGAGGAAAAGCTGAAAGCATTCCCTCTAAGGTCATGAACAAGACAAGGATGCCCGCTCTCACCACTTTCATTCAACACAGTTTTGGAAGTCTTAGCCATAGCATTCAGAGGAGAAAAAGAAATAAAAGGAATCCAAATTGGAAACAAAGAAGTAAAACTGTCACTGTTTGCAGATGACATGATACTATACATAGAAAACACTAAAGAAGCAACCAGAAAGCTGCTAGAACACATCAATGAATATGGTCAAGTTGCAGGATACAAAATTAATATACAGAAATCAGTTGCATTTCTATACACTAACAATGAAATAGCAGAAAGGGAAATTATGGAAATGATACCATTTACCATCATGCCAAAGAGAATAAAATACCTAGGAATAAACCTACCCAAGGAGGCAAAAGACCTGTATGCTGAAAACTATAAGACTCTGATGAAGGAAACTGAAGATGACATAAACAAATGGAAAGATATACCATGTTCTTGGATTGGAAGAATCAATATTGTTAAAATGGCCATACTGCCCAAGACAATTTACACATTCAATGCAATCAATCCCTATTGCATTGAACAAAAAATGTTAAAATTTGTATGGTAACACAAAAGACCTTGAATAGCCAAAACAATCTTGAAAAAGAAGAATGGAGCTGGGGCAATCATGCTTCCTGACTTCAGACTATACTACAAAGCTACAGTAATCTAAACAGGATGGCACTGGCACAAAAACAGACACATAGATCAATGGAACAGGATAGAAAGTCCAGAGATAAACCCACGCACATATGGTCAATTAATCTATGACAAAGGAGGCAAGAATATACAATGGAGGAAAGATAGTCTCTTCAATAAGTGGTGCTCAGAAAACTGGACAGCTACCTGTAAAAGACTGAAATTAGAACATTCCCTAACACCATGTACAAAAATAAACACAAAATGGATTAAAGACCTAAATGTAAGACCAGATACTACAAAACTTTTAGAGGAAAACATAGGCAGAACACTCACGGACATACATTACAGCAATATATTTTTTGAACCAGCTCCTGGAGTACTGGAATTAAAAGCAAAAATAAACAAATGGGATCTAAGCTTAAAAGCTTTTGTACAGCTAAGGATACCATCAACAAAACGAAAAGACAACTTATAGAGTGGGAGAAAATATTTGCAAATGATATGACTGACAAGGGACTAATTTCCAAAATATACAAACAGCTCATACACCTTCATATCAAAGAAATAAGCAACCCAATCCAAAAATGGGCAGAAGACCTAAACAAGCAATTCTCCAAGGAAGACACACAAGTGGCCAATAGGCACATGAAAAAATGCTCAGCATCGCTAATTGTCAGAGAAATGCAGATCAAAACTGCAATGAGATATCATTTGACACCAGCCAGAATGGCAATCATTGAAAAGTCTACAAATGTTAGATGCTGGAGAGGCTGTGGAGAAAAGGGAACCCTACGACACTGTTGGTGGGGATGTAGATTGGTGCAGCAACGATGGAGGACAGTATGGAGGTTCCTTAAAAATCTGAAAATAGGCTTACCACATGATCCAGCAATCCCACTCCTGGGCATATATCCAGAGAAAAATAAAATTCAAAAAGACACACGCACCCCAGTGCTCTATAGCAGCACTATTTGCCATAGCCAAGACATGGAAACAACCCAAATGTCCATCGACAGGTGACTGGATAAAGAAGACATGGTACATATATACAATGGAACACTACTCAGCCACAAAAAAGAATAAAATAATGCCATTTGCAGAATTATGGATGGACCTGAAGACTGTCATTCAAAGTAAAGTGGGCTGGAAAGAGAAATAAAAATGCCATATGATATCATATATATGAAGAATCTAAAAAATAATAACAGTAATAATAAGGGCACAAATGAACTAATTATTATTTTGATTTCTTGAATATATGTCAGCACATCAGACTGTCCTTTATGACTGGATTACTGCATTCTGTTGATTCTTATTTTGTAGTTGGCTTTATTCCTTTGATAACTATGTAAGTTTAAAAAGCTAAAGATCTAAGCTGTTCTTAGAAACAATAATTAGTACATATATGAAAACTTAAAAAATGTGCAGTATACTCTTTATATGTATTTACATGCACTATAATGTGTATGTGCAGTCAAACTGTAATATTTCTACATAATAAAACTGGAAAAAATTAAATACTGGCCAGTTTCTTTCAAATATATAAAATATTCCTTAGTTGGGGCATGTGTGCTTTCCCATATTTAGAATTAAGTTGTGTATCCCCAGCCAGAATACTGCATAAGTGATGCTGTGTCTTTCTCAGGGTAGCATACCTGGAGGCACACAGTGTCCTCTGTCTCTCACCGTAATGTTAGTTTTGACTACCTAGTCAAGGTTTGTCAATTGTGCAGTTACAATGTTTCCTCTTAAAACGAACAAGCAAACTGTGGGGAGACACTTTAAACTATGTAAACACCTTACTTCTCATCAAACTTTCTGCCTTAGAATTAGTACTCATTGATGATTCTTGCCCAAACCATGTTTACTGTGATGTTTGCAAAATTATTTTCCACTTCATCATTACCCCTATATCTACCAATCAGCATTCTCCCCTCTCCTATATTCACTTATTTATTTAACCATGTATTTATTATTAGTGTGGACTCACAGATTCCTGTTTTTTCAATGGTTTATAATTCATTCCTATCCTATCCTATCCTAAATTATTTCGGTGCTCAAATTTTCCTGGATTCAGCCAGTGAAAGCCCCTTCAAGCTGTGTTTGTCCTTTTAACATGCTCACATCCTTTTTTCTTTTTTTAGTATTGCATTCCTTTGACATTTCAAGTTCATCTTTAACTTTTCCTGACCCAATCCTGGGATAAGACCTGGAATGAGTCCAAGGATATACGTAGTATACATACAAGAAAAGTACACAGAGTAGAAGTATACAACTATGTGTATTTTTATAAATTAAGCACACTTGTGTCATCAGCACTTTGATGTAGAAACACAGCTATACCAGCACCCAGATTCCCTTTGATCCCCATCACCATTCCACCTTTCAAGATAATCAAAATCCTGACTACAAACATCATAGATTAGTTTTGCCTGTATTCTACTTTGATAAATAGAATCGTACAGAATGTAACCACCTATGTTTGGCTTTTTTTGTTTCAGCATTATGAACTACTATGTATAGCTGTGGATCATTTCTCTCAGGCTACACAGTCGACACCTGAACAACACGAGTTTGAACTATACTTATATGCACTTTTTCCCACTAGATGTTTACTATAGGACTTCCTGCCCTACAGCTGGCTGAATCTGTGAATGCAGAACCTCAGATATGGAGGGCTGACTGTAAAGTCACAGATATTTCACTGTGTGGAGGGTTGGTGCCCCTAACCCACCTCACTGTTCAAGGTCAACTGTGTAATATTCTGTATTACTTATCTATTGCTATGTAATACATTATCCCAAGCCTGGAGGACTTAAAACAGCAAACATTATTATCAGGCTGATAAGAGAGAATTATTGTGTTATCAATAAAACTCTGCAAATACAATTCTCTGAAAATCTTTATAGGTCTCCTGTGAATCTTATTGAGGTTAACTACAGCAAATAAAAGCCATATTCACAAGTATTACTGAGCTAAGCCCTTCTCTTCCTTGGGCTTCATCAACCACTGAGAGTTCTATTGTTAGACTGAACCATCTCTGAGGAACCAGAACAAAGAATTTATGTTCACGTCCTTGGCTCCATTTTCAAACTATGTTTTCTTGAGTGTTTCCTAGATATGATCTTTGCTGGAAGTCATTTTTTCTCATTATTATTTTAGCATCATTGGTCCTTGGAGAGGCTAGGAATTTTCAAACCCAACAGAACCTCTTTGTTTAGCATTCCTTCCTTTAGCATATCTCTTTCTTTTCATATTCTACTAAAGCAGCAAGAAGAAATCAGATGGCACCTTCAAAACTTTTCACCCCACTGCTGATGACAATGTTGCTAAATGTAACAAAGGCATCCTTTCCTTCAGTTTCCCTTCTTTCCTCACTTCCCTTCATCAGCAGCCTCCTTAAAGGACATCAGGCTTCTACTAACAAGCTCTTCAATATTCTTTGGTCTTTCACTAACACTCCTCAAATTCCTCCTGCTTCGGCCCAACACCCAGTGCCAAAGCCATTCCCACATTTTTAGGTTTTTATTATGGCAGCACCTCATTTCCAGATTTTGGCCAAACCCAGAAGCTAAACACACACAGGAGCCAACAACTATATATGCTGTTCTGTACCTTGTTTCTTTTGCTTAACAGCTTTGGATATCATTCAACATCAGTAGACATAGGTTAATGCAGTGTTGTATTATCTGACTGAACCATGTTTTTAAAATTTTAACTTACTAATGTTTAAAATGTAAATGATTCACATTTGAAATGTTAATAGATTGGCCAACTGCTGTCATAAGTTGTACTGTTGGAGGAAGAATAGGTTCTTGCCTTGCCCAGGAAAGAATTCAAGAGCAAAGCATGGTAAAGTGAAAGTCAGTTTATGTAGAGAGATACACACTCCATGGACAGAGTGTGGTCTGTCTCCCTCAAAAAGGAAAATGGCTTAGGAGATACACACTCCACATTCAGAGTGCAGGCCTTCTCAGAAGGTGAGCATGACAGAGCTAGAGCGACAGAAGCAGAGCGACAGAGCCAGAGCGAGGGTGACCACGAGGGGCGGGGCCGGAGTTGGGTATTGTGGAGCTGGTAATCTTACATACTAATGAGTAGGAGGATTATTCCAATTACTTTGAGGAAGGGGCGAGGATTTCCAGGAAACGCTCTCCCCTGCCCACTTTTGACCTTTTAAGGTCAGCCTAGGAACTGTCCTGGCGCCTGTGGGTGTGCCATGAGGCGCAAGGTCTACTAGAAGTCAAATCTTCCGCCATCTTGGTTCCACCAGTTTGTCCTGTCCTCAATTGCTGTGTAATACCTTCAGTGGCTGTGCCCTGCCCCTTTTCCTCCCACTTCAGTACCAGTTTACACTCACAACTCTGCATGGCAGTGGCTGTTTCTCCAAACACCTGACCACTCAGTGTGTTAGTCAAGTCTTTGACCTTTACTAACTTGGTCATCAAAAAACATTTTACTATTATTCTAATTTGCACCCTATTTATTATGAATAAGGTCAAGTTCATTTTCATATATTTAATAGCCATTTTCACTTTTTCTATCAACTGCCTAATCAGGATTTTTGACCATTTGGGGTTAGTTGATCATTTTTTCTGACTGATGCTTTGGAGCTCTTAAGGAAAATTGATCTTTATCTGCAAATATTTTTTCACAGTTTGTCATTTCTCTCTCAGGTTTGTTTACAGAAATTTCTTCACTCAAGTTTTTCATATAGGCATACATGTATTAATATTTCTTTTTATATCTTCCCCACTCCAAGATTATGTTTAAAAAAACAAATTCATGATTTCTTTAACTATATTTATGGCTTCGTTTTTAATATTAAAATAGTTGATAGATCTAGTATTTATTTTGGTGTAAAGAGCATGAGAATCCCATTTCCCCCCAGCTGATCAGTCATTTCTTTGTGTACAATTAATCTAATTGTCCATTCATCCTTCCCCCGTCGCCACGTCTTCATTATATTCTTCATTTCTTATTATATCTTTTTTCACTACTAAATCATAACACATCTTATATTAGAACCACGGAAGCACAGAACTTTGGGCAGTGTCAGGAGTCCGGCTGAAAGGAAGGGAGTCTACAGGTTTGCAGCCTGCACACAGAACTACAACCAATCTAGCCACTGTTCGGGGTTTCCTTCCTCCAACACCTCAACAAGGAGCAGTCAGAAGAAGTAGGCCCTTGAACTAAGGAGTGTTTGTTAGATAACGGGGCGGGAGGGGGGCTATGAACCAGCCTTTGTTAGCCAGGCAGTCTTGATTTTCCAGCATCTTGTCTGGCTTCCTTTATCTCATCCTAACTACCCAAATCTTCCTTGAAATGGGATTATGGGGTACCCCCGCCCCACCTCCTCCCGTGGCATTGTCGCCCTTCCTTGCCTACGGTTTCGACGAGAGGGAGGCTCCAAACGACTAGGGATAGAATGACTGGGATCGGGGACAAGCGGCTGAGAGGCCAGGGCTCGCAGGCGCAGGGCTGGGAGTGGGCCGGGTGGCGTAGAGAGGACCTCCGCGCCGCGCCGGCTTCGCGCCCCCGCAGTGTCCTCGGGGCCCACTAGAGGGCGCCCCGGCGCTCGCATTCCCCGCGCGTAGCCGGAGCCTCCGCCGCAACCAGCCCGGAGCCTCCCCGCGCGGCGCCGCGATCTGAAGAGCCGGGCGGCGGCCCGAGACCTCCGGGCCCGGCAAGTGGGACAGGGTGCGGGGGAGCCTCGGCTTTGTTCCTGGGGTCGGAGTGTGGCGGTTTCTCGACTCCGCCCCCCACCCCCGCAGGAAACGCCCAGAACCACCCTAGAGCCGCGATCTACAAAGCCCAGCGATCCCGAAGGCGGGAGGGGTCAGGCGTGCTCCGGAGGCAGGAGGATCCCCCTCGCTCTCAGGCTCACGCCCTGCTCCTCGTCAGGCCACCTCCAGCCCCATGAGGACCCCCGGGCCGGGGCTGAGAGCCTGGCGCAGCCTGGACCGAAATCTTGCGGCGGCCTTGGAGCGTTAGACAGGTCAGTGCCGGGGCGGGATGCGGGGCCGAGCTGGAGGCGGGAGAAGGCGCGCTCGCCGGTCCACCTTGTCCCCCGCACAGCTTCCCAGGGCCACTCACGGTGTCACCTCCGCCGGGGCCACTCAGTAGCGCGGGCGTGATTCTGCATTTTCGTGACAGGCAAGGTGTGGCGCTGCCCTCTGCAGCCCACTCGGGGCCAGGTGATGCTCCGCCTCAGGGGTTGGGGGATGCGCGGGCCAGAGGAGGCGGCGGGCTCGGGGACGTCTGATGTTCTAATAAAGCGATGCTCCTCTACTTACGAGCCACCGCGTCGAAATCACCACATCCAAAGGTCTCTTGCTTCAAGATGCCGGGCCTCGGGCGTGAGAGGAAAGCGAGACGCGGGAGAGGGCGACAAGAAAGGAAGCCAGGAGACCCGAGGCCCGGGAAGTGAGGGGAGGGGGACCAGGGGACCGATTCGCTGTGCAAATCCTGGAGAGCACCCGGGGGGCAGGCAGGAGCCTTCCCTCCCCATCTTTCTCACTCCCCCACCCTACCGCCCACTCAGGATGCGGTTGGGCCGCCGGGCCCTCTGTGTGCTGGTCGTGCTGCTCGCCTGTGCCTCGCTGGGGCTCCTGTACGCGAGCACCCGGGAAGCGCCGGGCCTCCGGGCACCTCTTGCCCCGTGGACGCCCCTGCAGGGCCTCCCCAGGCCAGAACTGCCAGGTCTTGTCCCCGAGCCCCGCTATGCACACATCCCAGTCAGGATCAAGGAGCAAGTGGTTGGGTGAGTGCAAAGAGTCGTGGAGAGGGCATGGCACTCGCTGTGGGGTGGCGTGGGAAGTTTTTGTTTCCTGGACTGCTGAGCTCTCCCAGCTGGTTGGGGAGGTGAAGTGGGAGCTGGAGAGGGGCAACTGAGTCTTGCATGGGGGGAGGGGGGTGCAGAATCTATCCTCCCTGAATCTTTGTCATGGTATGGAGAAGGGAGGGTGTGCAGTCAGGGGAGGGCCCTGACTTTCTGAGTTCTGGTGATTCCCTATGAAAGGAGAGTCCAGATGAGGTCCTGATGGTGGGAAGGCAACTCGAAATCCTAGCAGTTGGCCCTATTCCACACCTCTGTAAAATCCAGATTTAGGGATGTGTCATCCCATTGATAGTTCCTACTCCCGGGGACTATTTGAAGAGCAATGTTTCAGGGGACAGACTGGATGGGCAGGGTTGAAGAGCCAAGGTGTGAGGCACTGTGTAAATGTTTTGGGAGGATGAGTGGAGCTGCATGGCTGGCTCTGAGAACCCTTCCTCCCTTCTTCCGGGATCCAGGCTGCTGTCTGCAAACAACTGCAGCTGTGAGTCCAGCGGAGGAAGCCTTCACCTCCCCTTCCAGAGGCAGGTCCAAGCCATTGACCTCACCAAGGCCTTTGACCCTGAGGAGCTGAGGGCTGCCTCTGCCTCAAGGGAGCAGGAATTTCAGGCCTTCCTTTCAAGGTATCAGCAGGAAAGGAGGGCATGACTCTGCAGGTGGACAGCAGTGGGAAGCCACGAGGGTGGGTATGGCAGGAGGGAGAGCCCCCCCTCCCCTGACTCCTCCCCTGACCCCCCCCCAACCTTCGCTGCCAGGAGCCAGTCTGCTGCCGACCAGCTGCTCATAGCCCCTGCTAACTCCCCACTACAGTACCCACTGCAGGGTGTGGAGGTCCAGCCCCTCAGGAGCATCCTGGTGCCAGGTAGGAGAATGGTCCTAGGGGATGACCTAAGCCACTGTGGGGGTGGCAGAGCCCAGGCTGGGTGGGGAAGAATGAGGGAAGATTCAAATGGGAAGTGGGAGACTTCTGATGAAAGGGAGACTTGAGGTCAGGTGGGCTCATGGGGTGGGAGGTGGGGACAGAAGGGACTCTAGGGTTGTCAGGATTTGCAGAAGACAGTGACTGGAGATGTTTGGGAAGAATGATCTATTCTTTACTGACTGACTAAAGGTTAGGTGGATAGCACAAGCTATTGCTTTAATGGAAAGGAGAAAAAATCAATTACTCTAGGCTATGCCCTGCAGTGTGCCCTGCTGTGGCCTCAACAGGAGGGATGGGTGAGAAGTTCTGTGTTGTGTGCGATGAAAGAGGGGAGAGAAAGTGAGGAATTCTAGGTTGTCTGTGATTCTGGTCCCCTTTCCTTCCTCCCAGGCCTGAGCCTGCAGGCCGCTTCAGTTCAAGAGGTATACCAGGTAAGAAGAAACAGGAGGGCAGGGAGGCAAGGTGGGCATTAAGGATACTGGGAGGGCAAGAGGCTGCCAAAGGAGAAACCAGAGAAGCAAGAGGTGGGTCTGGGGCCTAACCCTGCACTCTGCAATCCCCTCTCCCAGGTGAACCTGACTGCCTCCTTGGGCACCTGGGACGTGGCAGGGGAAGTGACTGGAGTGACTCTCACTGGAGAGGGGCAGCCAGATCTCACCCTTGCCAGCCCAGGGCTGGACCAACTCAATCGGCAGCTGCAACTGGTCACTTATAGCAGCCGAAGCTACCAGGCAAACACAGCAGACACAGGTGCGAAGCCTGGGCGGAGGCAGTGGCAGGCTGGGTGAACACAGAGAAACCAGAAAGGGAGGAGCAGGCAAATGACAGAGGGTGTGGGAGTCACTAGGGCGATGGCCAGAGCTGCCCAGCTACACAATGGGCATTTCAGCTGAGCCAACAGGACCAAGGAGGGAGAGAAGGGGCCTTTGTTCATCTGGAGGCTGGAGTAGGCCAGAGGGAAACCCAAGCCTTGGGTGTGTCCCCCTGTCAGGCCAACCGTGAGGGCCCCAGGAAGTGACCTGCCCCAGGAGCCAGAAGACTCAAGCTCTATTCCCAACTCACCACTTACTAGAGGGCAAAGAGCTTTATCTCCCAGAGTCTCCATTTCTCCTCTAGCAGAAGGCGCATAACACAGCCCTCCTGCTTCTCTCCAAGGCTTCTACACCAAACCTGCCCCCACTTTGGGGTCTTTGCATTTGCTGTTCCCTCTGCCTAGAATGCTCTTTCCCCAGATTTTGGCATGGCTGGCTCCTTCTTGTCATTTGGATCTCAGCTCAAATGGCTCCTCTTCACTATCACATTACTTGTCTTATTTTCTATTCAATACTTATCAGTATCTGAATTTTCTTTTTTTACTTAGTCTGGAATCAGACTGACTAGGTTCCTATCTAGCCTTGTTGCTTTTAGTTGGATAATCATGGATAAATTAATTTCTCTGTGCCTTCTTTTTCTACAGTAGGACTCTACTTAATAGGTTATTGTGGGGATTAAATGAGTTCACATAGTTAAGGTAATTAAAAAAGTGCCTGGCACATAGTAAATGCTCAGTAAAAGTTAGCTTTTAATTGGGTCTTTTATCATCTTTCTCCCGTCTATTAGAATGTAAGTTCCATGGGGATAAGAACCTTGTGTTCTTGTCTAACAGGGCCTAGGAAGGTGATATACAGGGTAGGCACTTAAGTATTGATTCACTGAAAAGAGAATGTTGTCCAAGCCCTGGGGGCCACATCTCATCTCCTTTCTTCCCAGTCCGGTTCTCCACCGAGGGGTATGAAGCTGCCTTCACCATCCGCATAAGACACCCCCCCAACCCTCGGCTGTACCCACCTGGGTCTCTACCCCAGGGAGGTGAGACTGGTGTGCTCAGGGACATAGATCCAGCCCTGATGGGGAGAAAGTTGGGAGAGGGCGGTCCTGGGAGAGGTCTTCCTACTCCTCACTCCCCACTCTCCTCTGCATCTAACCCTGCCCCTGGCTCCCAGCCCAGTACAACATCAGCGCTCTGGTCACCATTGCCACTAAGACCTTCCTTCGTTACAATCGGCTACGAGCACTCATCGCCAGCATCCGCCGCTTCTATCCGACAGTCACAGTGGTCATCGCCGACGACAGCGACAAGCCAGAGAGCATTAGCGGCCCCCACATTGAGCACTATCTTATGCCTTTTGGCAAGGTGCGCAGCGGGCTAGGCTGAACCATGCTCCACGGGGCACCGGGAGGGGGCGCACCCTCAGTCGGCTGTGTCCAGAGTAGTGATTCCAGGATTATCTGCCTCAGAATCACTGAGGTGGCTGTTCAGCATGAGGATTTCTGGAATGTAAGCTCCATGGGAGCTGCATGGGAGTGCTGTCTCACTCGAGTTGCATTCTTAGAATGGTGCTTAGCACCTAATGGGCGCTCAGTGAACAGTAGATGAATGAATGAATGTACGCATGAATTAAACGCATTCCAAGACCCTCCCCCAGAACACAGACTCAGAGCCTCTCACAGTGGAAAAAGGCACTTTTTTTTTTTTACCTAGCTCCCGGCCATTCGTAACTACTTGAAAGTTTGGAGTGGGACACAGGCTGTTGAGAGGGGTCGGGAGAGAGGCGGAAAGGTGGCAGAGGGCTCTGTCCTATCTCAACAGCATCACCAACCGTACCTACCCTTCCCCAGGGCTGGTTCGCAGGCCGGAACCTGGCTGTATCTCAAGTAACCACCAAGTACGTGCTGTGGGTGGACGACGACTTCATCTTCACGGCGCGGACGCGGCTGGAGAGGCTTGTGGACGTGCTGGAGCGGACACCGTTGGACCTGGTATGGGAGGGGCCACGGGATGCGCGGTGGGAGGAGGGCGCCCAGCAGGCCAAGGCCGCGTCGGGGAGACCCAACCGAGAGCAGCCAGCCCTGGGATGGGAGAGGACGACGAACGGGAGCCTGGGAGACTGTCTGGGTCCTGCAGGGGTGGAGCAGGAGAGCACGAGGCAGGGGAACCATCCGCGGGGAGAGGGAGCCCAGACCTACCCCCTTCCGGTCCGCGCCCAGCCTGGAGCCCTCCTCCCACCCGGGCAGGTGGGCGGCGCAGTGCGCGAGATCTCCGGCTTCGCCACCACCTACCGGCAGCTGCTGAGCGTGGAGCCGGGCGCTCCAGGCCGCGGGAACTGCCTCCGGCAGAGGCGCGGCTTCCACCACGAGCTCGTCGGCTTCCCAGGCTGCGTGGTCACAGACGGCGTGGTCAACTTTTTCCTGGCGCGGACCGACAAGGTGCGCGAGGTCGGCTTCGACCCGCGCTTCAGCCGCGTGGCTCACCTAGGTGAGTGGCGCCCCCTCCTGGCCAAGCCCGGCAGGGACGCCGCGGGGCGCTGGGCCAGGCTCCGTGCAGCCAGTAGCCAAGGGCCCTGGGTACTGCTCCCCGCCCATCCTCGCGGGGCCCAATGCTGCCACGGGGTCCCCAGAGCAGTTCTACGAAGACTTACCAAAACCTGTCCCAGGGCAAGAGAGAGAGAAAGCGCCCCTCTCCTGGCCCCGATTATCACTTAAACTTGACCATTACCTGGAACTGCCTTGAACTTCCCCACCACTGTCACCTCCACTTCTGTCCCACTCCCAGCCGTATTCTCTGGTTCTTACCACCTTGGAGCAGTCCATTCAGCATTTATTGAACCTCTGGGCGTGTGTGTTGGGGGTGGGGTAGGGGGAGTCCGTTTTCAAAACAAGGTAAGTATATTGACCCCACTTTATACGAGAGTAAAACTAAGACCTAAAAGGGTTGACTTACATGCCCAAGATCCTTAGAAATAGTCTTTGCATAAGCACTCTCCGTATCCCAGTCTCAGCTCTCCCTTAACTGTTGGCCCTGTGCATCCTCAAGACCTTTCATTGTGCACTTCCCTTCCCTCCACCCCCAGAATTCTTCCTGGATGGACTTGGTTCTCTTCAGGTGGGCTCCTGCTCAGACGTCGTTGTGGATCATGCATCCAAGTTGAAGTTGCCTTGGACATCAAGGGATGCTGGGGCAGAGACTTATGCCCAGTACCGTTACCCGGGATCACTAGATGAAAGTCAGGTGGCCAAACACCGCCTGCTCTTCTTCAAACATCGGCTCCAGTGCATGACCTCAGAGTGATGGCCACCCTTGGCCTTCCAGCTGTCAGGCTGGGCCTGCCTCCTTGTCCCTGCCAGGATTTCTAGCAAACCCCACCGGCCAGTGACCACTCCACTGACTGTCCCCAGTCTCCTTCAGAACTTGATCCCAAATAGGGGCTTGTCCTGGTGACACTCCGCCTTTCTGTGAGTGCCCAGGGGCATGATGGAGCCATAACTCATCCCACAGCCAGTGCCAAGTCCTCCTCCCACCCCCTTCTCGTGGGGCAGGAATTGGGGCGTTGCTTTCCAAGTGCCAAAGAGCCCACTGGGACTCTAAGAACCTAAAGTGAAAACACTCTCCTGTCATCTCCTTGGGACTACGGGGATGGGGAAGCCCCCAGCATCTATTCCCAGGCCTGGGCCCCCCCATCTCTGGATCCAGGAATCTGCAGCGGCTGCAGCCCCACCCCATAGAGAAAACTGGTACTCTGGAGCTGCTGTAGGGGCTGGTGAACACACAGGTGAAAGCCATTTTCAGTTGTGTCTCTGCAGTGCTGTGGGCATGGAGGAAGGGGCATCAAGGGTCCGAGTGCAGACACCCAGACTCACTTCATGAATCCAGAGGCTCTCAGCTTTGTTTTATTAGTTACATTAAATAAGGGGGCACAGGGGCCATGGTCCTCTTCACACATGCACTGTTGGGGCCCTCCACAATTTGAGTGACCTGGTCAGACCCACACTGTGCAAGTCTTTGGACCAGTGAGCTCCTGGGAAAGGGAAGGGACATGTCAGAAATAGGTCAGCTGTCCCCCTCCCTCACCCAAGATTTGCCAGACCTCTGAGGGGCACACCACCTGCCTTGGAACCTAAGTTCCTCAGCTCTTCACCCACAGCTGGACCCAGTCTCTCTGGCTTAGTCTTAAATCAACTGATCATTTCACCCCTACCCCTTCCTCCTTCATCTTCCTCCTCAGCCCTCTTCGCAATCCCTCTGCCTGGATCTTCAGCCACTGACTCACACCTCCCTCGCCATAGCCCAGCACCTCCTGGCTTCCACTCCCGCTGCTACTGCCTCCTCACCAGTCTCTCCAGGGCATATGCAGCTGCATCCTGGACACTCACAAACAGCTGTTCTGGGGTCACTCTGTCCAGGAGTCCTGCCTGGGTCAGCGTCCCCAGCACTGAGGCTGTGTGGAGAGGGGGGCCAGGCTCTCAGGCCCTCCATCCACACTGTGTCCTCTTCCCTCCCCCCAAATGTCTGGTCATTCCCCAGTCTCCAGGTCCCTCCACCCTCCACCTCTCACCATTACATTGAGCCAGGAGAAAGTGGATCCCAGCATCTCGGCATCGGCTGGCCAGCTGTGGGGGTGGGGGGAGAGGGGTTAAATCCTACATCAGAGAGTATTCATGGGATGAGAAGGGGACTGTCTCCTTAACCTACCCTCTCCCTCACCTGAACCACTTCTCTGGCCCCTGCAGCATCTGCAAAGGTGACACCACTGCAGTCTAGGACCACCACTCTGACAGGCTCAGCAACTAGGATGGGAGAAAGCAAGAGTACCCTGATGCCTCCACGGGTCGTGCCCAAATCTCCTTCCTTGTCATCCCATCTCACCTGCATCAGGTGGGCTGTCTGTCTTTGGAGTGAGCTGTGAGTAGAGAAGGGCAGTCACCACCTCTGAGACACAAGCATGAACATGTACCCCTTGAGCACAATGACCCCCCCAGAACACCCACCTGCCTCCCACCCCCAAAGAAGCCATACGCTCCTTTTGACCAAATCCCTCACCTGGCCTCCTTCTCCAAGCCTCAAATGCCACTCCAGGATGCGGCGAAACTGCCCACGGGTTCCAAAGTAGAGTGGTGTTGGATAGCTCAGGATGCAGAGCCCTGGGACCTGGAGGAGCTAAGGGGCCAGAGGGTCAGTGAAACATTCCAGTCCAATCTCCCCTTCCTGCTTTGGCTGTAGCCCACCCACCTTGTGGCTCTCTCGGAGTGGCCTGTAGAGCTCTGTCCCCTCGGCCAGTCCAAGTGCCAGGCACCGGACCCTAGGCAGGAAGCTGGGGTCAGATTCCCAGCCTGAGCTGGCTGGAGAGTCACCCCAAGCACTCTGTTCTCTCCCCTCCTCTCGACTCCCCTCATCTCTCCTCCCACCTCTGGGTGCGGCAGACCACAGTCATCATGGAGAAGACCACACCTACAGCCAGACCCAGGTCCACGCTCAGGGTCACTACAGCCACCCATGTGACCATCCACACAGCCTGCAGGACATAGATGGGAGTGAAATGCCCAGAAGGAATGCCAGGCCATCACTGCCAGGAAAAGGGGTCCAGGGGCAGTGACTACCTGGGCAAGTAATGGGGAGGGATGGCTCAGGAGAAAGTGGAAAGGACGATGGAGGGGGCAGGACTGACATAATGGGGATTCCCCCCAGATGTAACTACCCCTTGAACCACCTGGGGAGTTATAAATATTCAAGTCTGAAGAGGTTCAAGCTCCACCCTTCATCTTGTCTCTGAATAAAGGGATGAGGAGGTATACATGTTGGGGGTGGGTTGGGTGCAGAACTTAGGACTGGGACACTTAGCTTTGATCCAGGGCAGGGGTTGGGGATTCTGGGGAAGATGGGAGGGGCAATCTGAGGGTAAATCTGAGGGTAATGCTGCCATTTCTCACAAAGTCCACGCGGCTGATGCGCCACAGTTGTGGAAGCTCCTGCATCTGGAAGAACATCTGGCGCATGCTGGAGATGTTGATGCAGGCCAGGACAGCCTTGGGGCAGAGGAGGTGAGCTGACCTCCCCAGCATACTGAGATAGAGCCACCCACCCCCCAGCCATCCCTCCACCTTCTCTGCTGCTTACCTTGGGCAGATAGTAGAAGAAGGGCCCCAGCCACAGCAGCACAGACAGGACAACCAGGCAGGAAAAAAGGCCTGCCAGCTGGAGGGGAGGAGGGATGGAGGGACAGAAGCAAAGAAGGGAGGGAACCCCACCCACCGTCTGCTTCGCCATCCTTGGAAGGCTCCCTCCTCCCAAATCCCCTCCACACCGCCACACAGATATTCCTCACCCCTCAACTCCCTTCTTGATATTCTGCCACTCACACCTACCTTTCCTCTCCCCCAGTTAAATGCCTATCATTTGCCAGATTCCCCCAAGATGTAGTTCAGTGTCCCTAAAAAACCACTGGTAGATTAACCTAAAAGCAGACTAAACAGATGCTTAGGGCACCAGGAAAGTATGGGAAGCCAGAAATATTAGGGAGAGACTTTGACATATGATATTTCTTTTTAAAAGAAAATGTCCTCACAAGGAAAAAAATCAGAATTTTGTTTTTAAAGTTTATCTTCCATATTAGTATTGTTCTTATTTTGAACTACATAAAGGGTACCTTTTTCAGTGCTTAGAGTCTATAAAGGTCTTAATGGAGA